>NC_046381.1:3826693-4193101 GCF_011125445.2 Fundulus heteroclitus
CTCTTTCAACTCAATACTGCAGTTGCTGTCAAATGTTTTGCTTCAGCTTCCTGCGTCTATTAAATCGTTTTCTTAAAGAGAGCTAAATGAGACGGCAGGAAATGCGGTTCTAATTAAAGATGCATGAGTCTGCTGTCCCACGATGTCGTCTTATAGGTCCCCAAAAGACTAAATGTCTGGTTAAACGGGTTCATTTCTCTCCACATGGACAGAAGTCATTGCGACAGTCCATCCAGAACATACGATTTATCGTTAGCGCTGCATTTTCATCCACAGGTGTTCTCAGTCCACCGTTTCTGTGTCTGCTTACATCTCTGTCCATTCGCTGATTACTTAAAATGACCGGAGCAGTAAGACAAACATCTTTAAATCTCAGTTTTTTTAAATCTCACATATCTCCTGTTTCGTTTTGTTAGACAGCTGTTTATGATCTAGCATTATGTAAATATTAATATCCTGACTGCATTTTTTTTCTTGATTTTAATGGTAATTTGAAGACATTGGTTTTCATTTATGTTGACTCAATCATAGTTAAATGTGTTTAACTGCATTATAATTGTACTTAATTAGAACTTTCTGATTGGACTTTAATTGAGTTGTTTATTTTCAACTTAAAGTGTCGTGAGGTGACTTTTCTTGGCAACTTGGCACTGCACAAAAACTAAAGGAAAAAAAGCTATGTTAAGAAAAATGAGAAAAAAGCATCCCTTCATGCATATGGATTAAATAACTACAGCAGTTTCATGTCTTATGCTTCATTTTGCTCTGAATCTTTGCTACTCTAGGTGAATGACAGGGTGCTCGGATGCTGAATCCCTCACAACAATCTAATCTGCAGCTGACATCGCTCCGTGTGCGACCACCTCGCTCTTTACCAGGTCACCCTGACATCTGCTTCGGCAGGACATTCTGGCTAATGCCGAAAAAAAAAATCCACTTACAGTCCAATACCAAAGTACCACAGATGTATCTGCAAGGTAACACAAAGATACATAAACAGATAACGGCCGTTCTTTGTATTTGCAGATTAAGGTTTATGCCGTTTATCATCCTTTTCGGCAGTTTTTTCCCCCACATAAAACTAAATTAAATACTTATTGATGATCCATTAGTGTGCCAATTTCCTCTTGAAAAGCTCTAATCTGTAATCAACGAGTCAAACACTGAAAAATATGAATTATTTACAGTTCAGAAAACACGTCAATACTCAAACCTCGCCGTTTTTACAGGCTTTAAGCATATCAATGTTGCATTTTGTGTCCAGTTCTGTGAAAATCAGTTATAAGTCAGTGACAAATGCTTTGATGCATAAATGGAGATAATCATGTACTTTCTGCTTGATTAAAAAGCTTGACTTGCATCAAGAAACTTAATTCCCACCCTAACACCACATTATTTTGGTCAATGTTCATTATATTGAATTGCTAAATTAAATTAAGTTTCTTCATAATGAAAATCAGAATCAGCAGGTTACACAAAAACAACCTGTAAACGCCTGACCTGTGCGTCTCTTTTTACCGTCATTAACCAAAACCATATATTCTTACGCACATTGTATCTTTTGTTGTAATCGATTTTACTCACCCGCCTCTCACTAATTCACAATTTCTCTTTATTTCCCGCTTATTACCGGCACAAAGAAAGGTGAGCGTTGGTATGGGTCTATAACAGGAGCTCGTTCTGAGTACCTGACAGCTGAGAGCTCAGCAGAGAGAAAAATGCCACATTCACGTGTCGCAATCACCATAAAACACAACAAAAGATACAATCTCATGGCACCAATAAAACCTAAAAAAGGCTGAGTGCTGCTGCATCCTGGGCCAGCTATGGCTCCGTCTATCATTGCTCTCCTCCTCTGGCCCCCTAGATGACCATTTAACTCACCACCACCCACACGCTGCTCCCCTCAGCTGTTACTCAAGCTGCCGTCATGGCACAATCCGAGGGCTTGGCTCTAAATACTCCCAAAGTCCTTTACTATCCGACCAGTGTGAAATGCTAAAGAATTTCACTTCGACGAGACAGATTGTACGTTTCAGGTCTTCTTCACGGTCCCCAAGTTTATAACTTCAGGCAGTAACAGATACCCACTATTACAAAGTTTTACAGTCGCATAAATGGCAATAAAAATGGAGAAAAAGCAGATTACTGGCCTGAGTGATAGAGGTGTCTCTGCTGCAGAGCTGAATACTAATCGTTGGAACTTGTGACCCTGCTTTTAAAAAGGCACAAAAGGCCAGGAATAGAAGTTAATTTGAGATCATACCCCATTTGATATAATTTATAAGGCCTTGCACACTTCATCACGTTGTTTAAATTTTTTTATTGTGTTTTAATTGGATTATAGGTTTCAAGTGAAAGATGATGCTGTATTTTTCAAATCACACTTTATTTTATACTTGACCTGATCCTGCGACTTATAGTCAGGTGCGACATATATGAAATATATAACGTGTTTTAAATAGCAATTCATACTGACCATCATGAACCAAGGAGTAAACATTACTGTCTATAGCTGCAAGAGGGCGCTCTAGGCTTGTGAAAAGTATATGTTGCGCCTTAACCACTTAACAATTAATTCAAATATTATCTTAAAAACAACAAAGACTGAACGTGTGTGTGTTGTGTCGCTGTTTTAGTATCATTCACGCAGCGGAGTGTTGCGAGGTGCAGCTCGAAGGGGGAGCCCAGACCGTGAGAGAACCTCTTCATTGGGCTGTCCGTGAAGCTAACAACAGCTAGCGATCATGTTGTCTGGGCGCTTTACAACTTTGCTGATGAACTTCAAGAGCTTTACTGACATTTCTATGTTGCTCTCAAACATCTGTGTCGTACTGTTAGCTTAGCACGTAGCACTGTTACGCTCAAGGTCTAATGTCAGTGTACCTTTCACAACTTTCAGCGTAAATGCGCTGGCGAGAGCCATTCCTGTAATCTGCTAGTTGTTATGCTAACTTACATAGTTGAACCTCCCTGGTATGTTCCAAGTTATTCGGCCTGTTGTGGATGCAATTGCATAATTGAATAAGTTGCCTTACCAGATTAAATGCCGGTTTTTAGCCTTGGATTTTGTGAAATAAATTTCTAAATAAATGCATCTTATAGTCTTTTATTTAATTTTTTTTCGTCTTTATGACACATTTCTGACGGATGCAATTTATATTCTAGAACGACGTATAGTCCAAAAAATACGGTACATGGTTTTGACCAATTTTAAACAAATAAATACCTGAATATGTGTGTCGTGCGTTCACCGAGCTCCATTCAATCCATGATCTGATCGTAAAGAGAGGATGGACCAACTACAAACATGGCAACACATGGCTGTCCACCTAAACTGGCCCAAAGCGGGTGATGACAGTATTAAGGAGAGAAACAACAAAGTAGAAGGTTGTAACTTTGGAGGAGCTGCAGCGCTCCACAGCTCAGGTGGGTGACTGTTAACAGGACGACTGCTATCCGTGCATGTCACAAATCTGCCCTTTATGGAAGAGTGGCTAGTATAACATAGAACAGTTTGTCAAGTACTTGGAAGAAGGTCCTTTGGTCAAACGGGACCAAAACTAAACGATTTGCTCAACAAAAAAGACAATATTTATTGGTGAAAACTAAAAGCCTGAAAACACCTTTCCCATGCTAAAACATGGTGGCGGCAGCATCGCGGTATGGGAGGGATTGGCTTGGACAGGAGCAGAGACACTGTTCAGAGTTGATTGGGAATATAAATGGAGGGACACGCTGAAAGACAACCTGTTAGAGGCTGAAAAGAAGTAAGACTGAGGCCTAAACATTCAGCTCCGGCTAAGCTGACGGGTTCAGATCAAAGCAGACTCATGTTAGCATGGCCCAGTAGAGGTTCAAAACTAAATCCCATTGACAAGCTGTGACAACACCTGATTCCCTGGTGTTCACAGCGCCATCCAATCGGAATAAGTTAGGGGCAAACATATAAGTCAAGGTGTCCAACGATGATAGAGACCTGTGGCTGTAATTGAAAAACCATCTTTAGTCGTAATGTTTAGCCTCAGAGGAGCTGAATACAAGTTGCCGCCATGTCTTTGGGGCTTTTACATGGAATAATTTCGGATATCATGTATCCTTTTGCTTCCAGTTCCTAATTCTGCACGACTTTGTGTTGGTTAATTACATAAATCCCGAGAAAACCCTTTGGAGGCACAGTGTTAAAAAGTTCAATGGGTTTGAAAACTTTTTGATAGGCACTGCTTAGCTCGCGGCACAAACAATTTAATTTCAAGTCCGCTGGTTTGGGGACATCTTTAGGCATCAACGTGTCTGCCTGGGCGAATCTTGGTGATTTTTAAAAGCACGGGAAAAAAAGCATTAAATTAGTCTAAAGCGTTTTTGCCTCTGCAGACACGTCACCTACCCCCCCATACCCCCTCCTCAGCTCCACCTCTCGCACCTCCACACCCTCCGCCTTGTTTCACTAATGAGTGTCAGAGCTGCGGCTCTGGTTTGATTACAGAAGAGCGGCTGCTGCTATCTCCAGAGAGCTGCCCTCTCACGGTGCTCCCTTTCCCCGGACCACGAGCCCTGCAAGCACACCATCAATCAGTAGGTATCAACAGGACCTCACGCAATCATGGTGTCTCTGGATGCTTTCGTATCCTGCTGTGTCGACATGTGCGCAAATGGACATGGGTTGTTTTAAGGCAATTTTTCCCCCCTTTGTCGCAGCTTCACACCGCCAGAGAAATCCAGAGAAAGCCACAATTACCGCAACGACCCAGCAGGTCACAGCACCACCAGGTCTCTAATCTCCCCAGTAATTAAGGTCACTTGATGCTTGTTTTAAAAGGCAATTTCAGTATTTCCTCTAATATCTGCCAACATTAAAGGGTAATAAACCAACTCTGGGACTGTTGCCCATGATTACGGATGTAATCTTTAAAATTACAGCATTTGTTTGACTTTATCAGCAAGACCAGGGCAATACTTGAGGATTACATTAGTCAGATAATAGAAGATGAGTTAAGTGACTGTTTTAGTATTAAATAACACATCTTTCATCTCGAACTGAGAAATGAATAACTCATACTTATTATGTTTTTGTTAAATCGATGGATGTGAAGCAGGTTTTTCTAGCGATGCTTCACTGGAAAATAAAAACAGCAGCAGTCCTTTTTTCTGATTGTAATTTTTTTTAATTTGCTTTAAACCACGGTGAACCATTATACAAATGTTTAGTAGAGGGTCGCTACAATTATATTGGAAATTGTAAACTTAAAGCTAGCTTTAAAAATCACACTATTAGCCAAATTTTGTTTACTATTATTTGACCTTTTAAGGTAGATCGATGGATATTTTAGACTATCAGAAAGATAAATATTTTCATATACTCATTTGTTTTTCATATCGCCTGTATAAAAACCGAATTCCATTCATTTTAGAAAGTGCGTAGGAGTCAGTTTTTAAGCTTTCAATATGTTTGAATGCAAAAAAATTCACGATCAGATTGAAAAGTATCCGGATTAGAAAACAAAAGATAGTCAGATTGTACCGTTTATATGGGCACACAATCAATTAATCCGATCATAAAGTGCATTTACATGCACCTGTCTTTATTCAGAACAGAACAACTCTGATAATCTGACCCAATCTGCATAAAATGATTGAATTTGACTTTGGAAAGTGCCTTGAGATGACAAGCTTCATGAATTGGCACTATATAAATACAATTGAATCCATATGCGGCGATATCAAATTTCCCCTAAAACAACAGAAGAAGAACCTCAGTTTTTGCTGAACAACAAAACATATGAAACAAAGCAGCAGTATTATATGAGTTTGTTTTCTGAGCGTCCACGCTGGACTTGCCCAAGGTTCTAATTATGGTTGAAATGTTACTGAATAAACAACAATATTGAGCTTTTAATGTTTCAAAATGAAAGTCTGTATCGGGAGCACGGACAATTTTGCTTGCCGACGTGTTTCCGCCACAACAACGCAGAGAGACGTAAAGTTTACGTCGGGCGCACATGCGCACTCAGGTCAGTTTGCCACATTCAGAATACCTGGATCCTGACAAGCATTTACATGCCTGTCGATCGGGTTATAAATCACCATTAACCACCCCTCTCATTCGGATTACATTTTCATTCCAATTGAGCTTAATCTGGTCCCAATTTTCCAATTGCCATCTTTACATGATGCATTTTTATTCTGATCGGCCCTTTATTCCGATTACTTTCGTCCATGTAAACGTAGCTGCTGTTATGTCAAAATATCACAGGTGGATGTTAATATTAGGAGTCGTAGCTGCGTGTTCATATTGGGAGATGTTTGCGAAGGCGGTCTCTCTCAGTGCTGCTTTTTAAAATCCCATTTATTGGGCTCTACATTAGGGCTTCTGAATAAGTATTTGCACCAGATTGCAGCTGCAGGCCAGGGACAAGCAAAAACATCCTTGTTCACCCAATGGTAACTTCTGCTCAGAATTCAGATTGCAGAAGCTTTGAAATGAAACAAACAAAAGATACAAAAAAAAAAAGTTGCTAGTGTAGAATAATCCAGTTCTGGTTTGGTCCAACTATGAGGTTTTTGGATTTTGGAGATGATCAAATAAAGTACAGATTCCTTTAAAGAGAAAACAGTAAAACATCTGTTCAATCTGAGCGAAAAAACAGACTAACTTTAACATCTTTAGCCAGCTACTGTGTCTGACCTTATTTTCTTATATTGCTTACACTAGCAGGGCGGGAAAGAGGTTGCCCATTTGGCATCTACAAACAGGAAGCGTGCCCAACACCCACCGTGACGTTTTTCTATCAATTGCCCGGGCCATCCCCAGGCTAAGGCCCCCTGGGCAGAGAGCCGTAACGGCCACATCGAAAGCCACAACTGCATGCACCTACAGATTGCCCCAAATGAGCGGATTTTGCCCTCAGTGCCTTGAAAGTTTGAAGTTAAACACAAATTGGGTCAAAGTTGTGGGACGTACAGAATGTTTTGATGTATAGATGGAAATAAGTGATGAGAATCCAACAAGGATAACATCATTTGGGTCTTTCTTCAGACGCGAGAAGAGCTGACGTGGATTGTGCAGTGTGTAATCTTCATTTTTTTGTTGGTTACAAATAAAAAGTACGAGGCAAAGTCGAGCCCCATGAGATCTAAATCAATGTAGCTTTTTTCCTTCTTCTGCAAAACTGTCAAAATTCCTTGGAAAACAATGAAGGAGACCAGCCACTGCCAAACAAAAGAAAAACGATTGCTACCGGGAGTTTTGGGTTCATTATGATAAATAATGAAGTTTGAAAATTGCCAGTTGTTCAGTATTGTCTAAATTCCCAACCCATCGCCTAGTTACGTTGAGGATCGGGTCCGTAAAGTCTCTACCGCATGCACTGAATACACAAGCTCAGATCTTTGGATCTTTGAGCGCCTCCAAGGGTGTGACTGACAGTTTGCTGCTACAGCTAAGCAGGAGGAGACTGCCCACATGGAACGAAGAAATACATTTAAAAAAAATACTAATGAATAAATAAAAAAAAACCCAACAACAACTGAATGTCCCTGTAACCTTTTCTGTCATTTTTAGACGTGCAATGCACAGTTACAGATGCAGCTGACACATTTCCTCCAAAAGCTGACAGATGACAGGAGAGCTGAGAAAAAAAAATTCATTTTCTTATAAAAAAAAAAGAAAAAAAAGAAAATAAATAAGCCGTGTTGCTTGTTGACCTACAGAGCATTGTGCATCAGCGGGGAGGCAGGGCAGTGCATAAGAATGCACACGTTAAACGTTTTTGGTTCATTTTGCATGCACATACTCAGAGTCTTTTAAGTCTTAGGGAGATAAGTTGGTATATGGCAAGCACTTATGAAGCACAACTCTTTTCCCACATTCATTGGAGGAAGGGGGGAATCTTATTTCCTGTGTGATTTGGTTAAGTTTTGCAGGCTCTGGTCGCCCTGTGGAGGGGCATTAACAGATGCTCCATAGAGACAGCCTGATGAGGAATGAGAATAAAGCAGAAGCACACAGACACGCAACAGTGTAAAAAAAAAAAAAAAAATACAAAAAATGAAGGCTCCAGCCTTCTTGGGAAACTCGGGTTAATGGAGTTCTATTGCGGGAAACGCATTTAGGATGTAATTAAAACATGGCAGCTTGTGCACGCCTGATTAAAGTTGCCTTGATTGAGATGATTTGCGTGTTCTGCAGAGAGGTGCCGGTAACACGCAAGTCACTGGATAAAGCGCCAATGCATGGCGAAAATGATGATGATGATGGGGGGGTAAAATGTAACCATTACAATATGAAAGTGGGGGGAAATCCTCCAGTCGGAATGCACAGCTCTGCAGACAGCAATTCCAAACAGAGCAATTAGCGACCATAAAGAGTAACGCATATGAATTCCAGTAATAGTGCATGGGGAACTAGAAATAAAATAATAATAAATAAAAAAAACCTGCGCAGGTTTGTGAGCAAGGATAAAAATAACAAACAGGCGTCGCTCTACCTGGTCCTGCTGCTGAGCCGCTTTCGACGGCGCGTTGCCTTCCTTCGCGGTGGTCATGGTTCCCTAAAAGGAGGGGGGTGACAAACTGTTGTTCCCCTTTCGGCCGAGAGGAGAGGGGGGGGTGGTGGTAGTGGGGGGAAAAACACCGGTGGAACCGCGGAGACAGGTTCAAGAAGAAAGCAGTCTATTCACGGAGCCTGCAGGCAGGCGGGCGGGCAGGCGGGTGAAGGTGCGAAATAATAAGTGGCGAAAGGAGAGAGAGAGAGAGATGGAGAGAGAGAGGAAGGGAAGGTTCAGTCAGTGGGGGGAAAGGAGGAGAAACCGGAGAAAGAGAGGCGGAGAGAAGCCGCGCATCTCTGCTTGAAACGCTTCATGCGGGACTCCGATGTTCCACACGCGCGTGCCCACACCGGCGCCTCCGCACACTGCGCGCGCGCGCACGGTTCACAAGGTAGTGAGGGGACTGAAATTTAAAAAAACAAACTTTAGATTTAATGTAGTTGTTGCTCATTGGATTTGCTCTAAACTGCACAGAAAATATTTATAATAGCCAGGGCCGACCTAAAGTTGGATGAGGTCCAGATAGGTGCACCCCCCTCCACCTCCACCACCATTGCTAGCTAAGCACACTGTAGGTATACAGGTGCATCTAAATCGTTTAGAATGTAACAAAAACTTGATTCAGTTTAGTCACTTATTTTTAAAAATGTGAAACTCGTGTCGCAAAGGTTTTACTTCTCTTCATTTTGATGATTATTTGCAGCTGATGAAAACCTCAAACCAAGCTATATTGTAATATTACAGTAATGCTTTCATGTACTGCCTGGGAAGACTGTGCAATTTATTAAGTTGTCTTGCTGCCACTCACTGGCACATTCCACAAAAGATGTTTGCTGAGAAGCCGGCTGTTCACACTGTGCTGGATCCAATTAATGGAAAGGAAAAAGGTGTAGAAAAGGGAGCATAAGCAACATGGATAATGGCAACCTTGAGAGGTTTGTAAACCAAAGCTAAGAGTTGTCTTCAAGCCACTCTCGAACCAGGTCCAAAGCAACTTAGCCAGGCTAAGGCAAAAAGGACTGGACGACAGCTTGGCGCTCCAAGTCCTCATTCCACATGGAAGTAAATCCTGCCTATAAATAAAATAAATATAAGTCCCAGATTCTGGAGGAAGAGCTCGGAATCCAAGTTGCTGAGGTTCAGCAAGTTCCAACATCCAATAATAATTTGAAGAGCTATGTAATCTTCTGTCTTGGGTGGCAGCCCCTCCCTGGGCTGCCACCTTACCGTGGTGGAGGGGTTTGAGTGTCCCAGTGATCCTAGGAGCTATGCTGTCAGGGGCTTTAAGCCCCTAGCAGGGTCACCCAAGGCAGACAGGTCCTAGGTGAGGGACCAGACAAAGCGCAGCCCAAAACTCCCCTTATGATGAGTACGATTGTTGGACCTCGTGTTCCCTCGCCCGGACGCGGGTCACCGGGGCCCCACTCTGGAGCCAGGCCTGGAGGTGGGGCACGTTGGCGAGCGTCTGGTGGCCGGGCTTTTGCCCATGGAGCCCGGCCGGGCTCAGCCCGAAGAGGCGACATGGGTCCCCCTTCCGATGGGCTCACCACCTGTCGGAGAGGCCAAAGGGGTCGGGTGCAATGTGTAACGGGTAGCAGTGGAGGGCGGGGACCTTGGCGTTCCGATCCTCGGCTGCAGAAGCTGGCTCTTGGGAAGGATGCCTCCTGGACGCCTCCCTGGAGAGGTGTTCCGGGCACGTCCCACCGGGAGGAGACCCAGGGGAAGACCCAGGACACGCTGGAGGGACTATGTCTCCCGGCTGGCCTGGGAACGCCTTGGGATTCCTCCTGAGGAGCTGGCCCAAGTGGCTGGGGAGAGGGACGTCTGGGCCTCCCTACTGAAGCTGCTACCCCCGCGACCCGACCCCGGATAAGCGGAAGACAACGGACGGACGGACGGACGGTAATCTTCTGATTAATCAGGCCCAAAGTCAGCAATACCATCTACCAGCTTTATGGAGAAGCAAACTTTTTTTTTCTCGGTTCTTGACACCTGCCCATACGGCCAAAAGTATACCAATACCCGTATTCATTGTCAAATTTAGAAAAATATGTAAAAATTACACAAGCAGCGGTCCAACATTTCCAGCAACCCGAAAAAATACTTTTTTTTTTTACTGAAATAAGCACTACAAACGTTCACCATTTCAATTGAATTACTAATGAGATGCCATTGTAAATGCTTTAGGGGGAGTCCAGTTGGAATGAAATTCCCAAGATGCGACAGCAACAACAAAGTGAAACAAAAAGAAAGATCCTGAGCATGGCTGACAATTTACAATATTCTGCACGGACAAAGGCAGCTCCAGGTTTCCTTGGGCACGTTTTATGACTTCCATAAGACTTCTTCAGCTGACGTTTGACGTGTAAAAGAAACAGTCAGGACAAAGCAAGTCAGATCCACAGAAAAGGGCTCCACTGTGGTCGAACAAATGAGTGGACATGTAGAAAGTGGGCCTCTAAATAATTTGTTATTAATCCCTGGATGTCCAGTCTGCATGGGCACAACACAAATGGTGTTTTCATAAATCTAACCTATCTTAACCAGGAGCTTTAGTTTACATGCAGACTTGGAGGTTTGGACTTGTTCGCGTGGCAAGAGCCTGAATCAAAGATCAACATGCTGGCTCAAATTCATTTTTGCAGATAATTGTAACAAAAAGCAATCAAGCATTTGGAGGGAGTGGGCGGCTATAGGAGAAAAAAAAAATAGGGAGGTGGCCTTAAACAAAGTTTAGCTAGTTATAAAATCTTGAAAAGAAGCAGGGTAAAAAAAAATGTTAACACCAAATTAAATCTTAACAGCCTCCCGTGTCGTCAGCATTTCCCTGATAAGAACCCTGCGTCTTTTCATGGCTCGTTCCATTAATTACATCTGCGAGAGGTGTTGTACAATCCCCATTAAACACAGGGAGGAAATGACTTACTTTGATTTGTTCTGAGATGTACTTAGAGTTAATTAATACCCCACTCTCCAGTATGACTCCTGTATGCCGCAGGTTTGCCGCGGAATGTGCTGCGCTGTTAATTAAAGTCAGGTGGCGGCTGGGCGAAGTCAATTACCTCCGAGTCCCGAAAGAATATCTGTTTTTTCATGTGACCAGCATGACATGCAAGAAAAAAAAGAACGCCGTTCACAACAAAACATGGTCTCAGTGGAAATAAACCACTTTCAGATACCCTTGGATGAGATATCATTGACTTGTGAGTTGAAAAAAAAAGTGCTTTTGTTATTTATTTTCAATCAAGCTACGTCGCAGGTTAAGTTCTTTCCTTGTTCCCGTGAACAATTTGCGGATGTCCCCAGAGAAATTTATTCTGCTCTGTTTTGTAAATGAAGGATAATACAAGAATGACCGCAGAATAGTTCACTTTCTTTATACATTTGTAAAAGGGTGGTGAGATGTTACATTTGCCAACTTTGTCAAAAATGTAGTCGAGCTTCACCAATGCCACTTTGAGGCTAAACCTAAGCAACGGGAATCCGACATGCTCACCTTCCAGCAAAGCCAACCACTACAAGCAAATTAAAAACGGATTGGTTAAAAGAATTTCATTGTATACACATATTTGTGTCGCAAACGTAAGAATTGCCTTTGCATTCTTTTCGAAAAGCAGAGGTTTTGATCTTGGAACATTCTCCATGGCGGCCATTTTTGTTCAGGGGAGACCTGCAGTGCTTTGTTGTTCTAGGTTTCACCGTCACCTCCTGGAGGAGTCATAAGCCGTGTTTCCAATCAACGTTTCTTTCACTAGGCGCATTTTGAAGTATTGCTTTGGATAAGGTTGTTGGAAGCTGCAAAATTCAAAATAACTTAAAGGTTTTACGCTCCCTTGATGCGGTTTTGGCTTTTCTGACAAAAAGGTTAATGTGCTAAACTGGAGACGGAAACACATTTGCTGAATAAGTTTCGATGTAGCGAACATTTACCTTGCATGACTAATCAGCTGTTTATGCTGTTGTCATCTTTTACGGATATTCCCTTAACGCCCATAACACTTTATGTAGCCTGGTTAATTCACTTCAAGCCAGTAGCTGAAAACATGCCCAACTTGCATTTTCTCCTTTTTTTTGCAACATTTGAAAGGTTTGCTCAAATTTCACATGACAATTGGATAGAAGCATAGCAATAGATAAGCTCACGGAGTAATGTTGCTCGTCAGGCAACTCCTGGGAAGACTCGCCGCTGTTTATTCTTTTCTATAGGGTGTATTATTTGTGGATAATGGCTCTCACAAAGATACACTTGAGTCCTAAAGCCTTGGAAATGGCTTTGTGAGCCACGGTGGTTTGCCTTTTGAGATCTTCTAGCCTACTTCATGTTGTCAGACAGGTCCCATTTAAGTGATTTCTTGAATCTACAGGTCAGGCATTCATCAGGCCTGGGTGTAATTAGTAAAATGCTTCGAGAAATGTGGTAAATTACAGTTAATTCGTGATTTAAAAAGGGGCTATTTGTGTGTACCAACAGCTTTTTTTCCCTTGATGAAATAAATAATCTGAAAACAGCTTTTTGTGTTTGACTCTTTGTCTGACAAAAAGGAAAAAGCTCAGGGATGTCCGGTGTAGTAATTGTATATCTGATTACTTGAACACTTGAGGGCGGATTCAATAGAGTACTTGAAGCTTAAAATATTCAATAGCAGCAAGCCAGCAGTGGCAACATTACAATAGAAATTCTAATGTTTAAAATCTGTATTTTTTTTTCAGTTTGCCCCACAAATGTGAAAAACGAAAAGGCTACTGGGACTAAATCTAAGGTTGTGTGAATGAGGAAGAATAAAAGCTACCATGTCAACACACCACCACGCAAGCAGAGGCCCCAGCAACTCACTCTGCACTCTCCATCGTAAGGATGATGTATGAATCCCAAACAGCCTCTCAACAGCCAATCAATCAGCTCCAAACTAATGACGGCCACTTTCGGCCAATGCCCTTTGGCTCATGACTAATGTGGTCGGACTGCGGCAGCCGGGTAAGACAATAAGCACCCCTCAGTGATTTGTATTACAGTGAGTATACAAGCTACAGCGGACTGATGGTGACGAATGGACCAGACGTGGCGGTGATGAATGCTGCCGGGGTGGCTCCGTTTAAATACACGTTCAAGCAAAGTTGAGAATTAACTGAATGATTGTGGCAAACTGCCCGAGCAAATGGAGCCATCCACTCAATCCTGCCTCATCATTCCCACACCAGCCGCACCCAGCTGCCAACCTCCTGAACCAAAGGCACTTTTTTTTTCCTAATTAAAGCTTCAATGCACTCAATAATTGTCACTTTAATTTCTAAGTAATGAACATTTATTCTTTGTTTGACTCAGACAGCAGCTCCGGAAGAAGAAAAAAAATGGGCTTGCCGTATAAACAGAGATGATTGACGTTGCTTTAGGTGGCGTCTCCAATTAACCCGGGCAACATTCAAGTCCTGTCTGTGTACCAACGCTGCTTCAGAACAGCCAGGAGATTTCCTAACTGTCTCGACGGATATCTGGTGTCTTTTACGTGAAAGTAGTCAGCGTTCAATCCGTGGGCGAGGGGATCAAAAGAAAATGGATAAGAGAAAAAAAAAAGGAAGGAAGTTTTAGAGAGAGAGGTGTGGGGATGAGGAGGATCCGTGGATCTGAAAAGGCTTCAGAAATGATTTCATGGCTTGAACTGAAGTCTGAATCTTGGAAGCAAAAGCCAAACCCAGTGGAAGAACATTTTGCATTGTATCGTTTCAGCCGTTCCACAGACATTCAAAGGTTATTCTCCCTGGTCGACTGCAAGCTCTTGCATGCGACCATCCACTGGAAGGAAATGTGCCCCAATGCACCCATTGATAGAGAAAATAATATCTAAAAATACTTTTTTTTATAACCAGTTACAGACAGCCACACTCTGCCAGAAAACATTCTGCCACTGCATATATTCGAAGCCATCTATCAGCTTTATTTTATTCCTGCATCAATCCCTTCAATGCAGCTAGTCCCCAGCGCTGAATAAAGTAGACGTGTAATGGAACGGCTCAGAAACAAAAGGCTTTCCAGCTTTTTGTTCATGCCACGACTTTGTGGGCTTGAATATATTGAGAAAGCACTAAGGTTCTTTCTTAAAATGTGATTTTTAACCTTGTGTACAGCCAAAATAATCACTCTAGACAGAAATCAAGTGTAGTATAATGACTACATTGGCTCTGACATTACCCCAGAGGTCTGGAAATGGCGTGTTCAGAGCTGTGTGCTTCAGCTTTTCCCTTGTATTTGCTTGACGTATGATGGCAAGCATTAAAATATTGGAAGTAAGCAATTTCTTTTCCATCAGGCCCCCTTTGCTCTCTCCATGCGAATAGCCTACCTGCGCACTGTGACATTTCTTGGCACCAACATGCCGACAGACAGAGGATACATCAGCTCACAATTTTCCCTGTCAGCATACAGCACTTTCTGCCAGGCATGACTCACGAGCTGTCACACCACTCAGCTGCGAAGTATCAACAGAGTCATGCCTCTGTTTCCGGGAATAAGCTAAGGTGCACATCTGTGTTGGCGAAACGGTTTTCAGTTCACTTCTTATGAGCAAAATGTCTGTCCAGGATGGTCTTGCCGCGGCAAAATAAGACTCCTGGATGAATTCACTAAGTTGCACCCTTACTCAATGTTTGCACATCTTTTGCCCCTGCTGTCTGCTCCATCTGGGAGTCACATACCGAGTATACGCAGTAAATGAAAGCAATTTGCTGCCATCTAACTTTAAACATCACTAAGTGATCCAAAATGTCAAAGTGTCCAAAATGAAGCAGCTAGCTCCTTAAGTGGCAATAAAATGAGTCACCTGTTCAGGTCTGTCTACACTGGCTTTTAGTCCATTTCAGGTTCCAGTTTAAAATTGCATAGTTGGTTTTTTTAAAAAAAAAAGCCTAAATAGTATGGCTTGTCAGAACTTTTACACCATTACTCTCCAGGTTGAGGCACGGAATTTGAAAAAAGCAGCTACAGTTGAGCGACTCCAGATTCAGACTCAAAAGCAGCAGAAGCAGAGCTTTCTCTGAGGTATTCCCATATCATTAGTGGTTCTATATTATGCTAGCTTTGTATTTTTGTTTTTTTAAATCAGTTTTGCCAATAGGTAATTGCTTTTAGAGATGGCACATAAATAAATTGATTGTTTGGTAACTTTGCATCAGGTTGTGCTTCAAGCTCAAGCATAAGCATATAAAGAACTAAAGCTAGTGTCACAGTTTCCCCATCTTGCCACAGAAGGAGTCGTATCTAAAATCAGATTTTATGTGCGTCTAAATGTGAGGAAATTAGGCTTATTCTAAGAAACATTAAGTCCTATCATAGAACGTACAGTGCATGTGTATTAGATTGAAGGGTGTAAAGCATGTTACATTTGTAGCAATACTAGCACCTAGTTTTCTTATTCTTTTCTCCATACTTGAGTATCTAAAGATGGAAGTTCAAAGGCCCCCTGCACAGTGTATTGTGTGGTCAAACTAGCTGAATTAAGTCTCAGATGGAGCTTCTGTGACCAATCAGCACACCAAGGAGAGTTGAACCTTCATGGGTACAGACAGAGCATCTGCATAGTGTACCACAACATTCGATCATTGGACAACATCTGAGCAGCAGTGCTGCACATGTTTACGATTTATGTGGTGTCATATGGAGGCACGAGGATCAGAGTTCCGATCCTCGTGCCTTAAAATGTCCTAACACGGTGATAGAAATTTGTGGCAGACTAATGACCAAAAACTACGTGTTATACAGTCGAATACATAGAAGGCAATTTTGAAAGATTGTTCAAATAAAACTGCATTCTGCGTTTCCACTGTAGAAATAAAAGGCAGATAAACAATTGTGTGCCTGGGTTATGTCAGAATGAAAACATCTCAGGCACTCCTTATATTTTACACAGTTTTAGTGTTACAAAAAACTCAGATCTTGGTGAATCTGATGCATTTTTGCTCCTTCTGGGATTCCTAAAACCTCTAAATGGATGAATAATGCCCGATTAAATTGTTGGCAGCACAACATGGGATGTGTTTGTGTAAAATGGAAATATTGTTTGACAAGACTATAAAAAAAAGGGTTTGTGTTAAAAACAATACATTACTTGGGTCTTACAGTATTACCTTTGCAGAGCTCTTGGGGATGTCTAGATTGTTGGCAGCAAAATAAAACAAGCATCTTGGAGGTTTGTTGTGTTAGATTCTGCCACTCTGCTTCCCTGTGCCTGCAAGCTTTTAAATTTGCACAATTTGCTTTTGGAGCAGCAAGTTACTTCTATTTTTCTTGCTTTTTCCTGCGATTTAGGCTGGCCAGTCCACTGTTTTTCAAGTTAAACGGCCAATCTTGTTGCTTTTTTCTTTTCTTTTCTTTTCTTTTCTTTTCAAGCCTCCCGTTTCTTTTGTTGGATTTAAGTTTTAGGTCCCTGTGCTACAGAGAGAACCATGACCTTCACATAAAAGAAAATTGTTTTAAAAATGCCCTACAGCCCTCTGATCCAGGATGTCCTTCCTTGGATTCAATGCCTCTGTTGCAGAATTGAATTTATTGACTCTAAAACTGACAGATAAGGTTCATCTCTCCTCTTAAAACGTAATGCGGGAATGTGGATTATCGACTGATCTTTTGTAAAGTCTGCATTTGAACTTCTGTGCTCTTCTCTTATTGACTCTGACATTGACTATAAGACATCACTCCAGACTGCTTGAGAAACCTCTCGAAAATCATCCACTGTCTCCTGTGGCATCTTACTTTTTGCAACCTTCAGACTTCTTTTACCAGGTTAGTTCTTTAGAAACATAATATAAAACAGGAGTTTTAGATTTGGTTGGCTGTCTTTTCACCTCAAAGTGTTTTGAAACTCATGTCGTCCTCCCACTTCTCTCCATTCGTGTCATAATTTCAATTAATGGTGCCGCTAACCTTGTGTTCTAATACAATCAGCGGTTTTACTTTTAAGCCACATTGCCCAGCCCTAGTTGTAAGAATATGTTTTGGTCTTAGTTCAGCAACAACAAAGGGACATGGGTCAGTCTTGCTGTATTCTGCTTTAAAGTAAAATTTGCCAGATGTTTTTTTTTTTTATTTACTACAGAATGGAGATGAATGCAGAAACCTGATTGATGAAAGAGAATTATGTGTTGTACCAAACGTCTTTTTTAATGAAGGTTTTCTCTACAAAAATGTTGCCCAAAAAGATTAACAAAAAGACATCAACCACCTGTGTTTGGAGGCCAGATTCTTGTCATTCCTGGATTGTCTGGGGGACCGCATAAAATTATTCTGAGAGCCACCAATGGCCCTCGGCCCCACTTTGATCACCCCCGAGTCATCTATGTAGCAATTGTTATCATTAACCCTGTGAAATTTTATTGTTCTTTCTCCTGGAAAGTACGTCTGGCTCACTGTGCTTCGCTGTGTCTCCTTCCTGGAAAGAGCCTTTGAAGGAGTTATTACCACAGTTAGATTTTTTCATTCTTCATTTTTCCTAGTTGGTTTTTGTCCTTGTGAGTTTTTGAGTCGACCACGCACCGTTTTCTAAAAACCGCAGTTTGTCGAGACAGAAAATGCTTCTGCCCAAGGGTCCTTTTCTATTAAAAGGCAATAGTTGCTTTCCACGGCTGCACCATGAGGGATTGCTTTAAAATCAGTGCCAAAGCTTTGACCATTATTATTATATAACTTTTACCACTGTACTTTAAATGATTAAGTATATTGTACTGTACAATAATGCACGTTGAATGGGTATAATTGAATTTGACTACATGACTGGATTTCTTTAATATATAAACTAGACTGATGTTTAATCATCTGGATATCTTGAAATGGGTTCGATCTGTTGTCTTGAGAAAGTTACTTCAGAGCATATTTGTTTTTAATTCATACCTTTTAAAGAATCCAAAAACAATTACATTTAAACAATACCAAAAAAACAACTATGCAGATAACATGAAGCTTTTGTTTCAGAAAAAGCCTCATTCCATGATTAAATCAGGAAAATGAAGCAGAGGTTATGGTCAGCGGACACCGGTGGGATTTGGTCACCATCCAATGCCCCAAGGCAGCGATCCTTTTTGGACCTGTACTATTCAGAAGCATCAATGGTACAGAATAAATCATAAGTGCAAAAACAACAACATTTTGGCTCCCATAGGATCACTCCCTCTGCAGTACATCAGTAGTTTGTTGACTGTTCTATTGTAGTAATGTTTGTTGTGGAAAAACCACACAAGGAAATTTATTTTTTACCGATCCAATTCAATATACATACCTGGTGTGAACGTATCGGCTGTTACCCGATAACGATCCGATACTACTGTTGAATGAATTAAATGTATACCGTGCCGTGTCAGTGAAATCAACAGGCTTGGCGTTGTTTAAAAAAAGGTCTCTGTGTTCTTTAGCATGGTACTTTTGCAGTTTGCGGTGTTAAATTTACCAACTTTATCCCCAACCGCCTCAATTTTAACGTTGCAGATATGGTATATTGCAGTCGAACTTATTGGCTTATCAAGTCTGAAATGTTTTCAAACATCAGACTTGGTTCGGTCCGGCGCTTCCACGTTGTTGCTCTGTGCTAACTCATCACTAGCTGCGTAATGGTAAGCTACGTAAGCGCCATTGCACACATAGAATTGAAGTGACAAGATTGCTGTAACTGTATTGCTTTGTATGATATTAATAAAAAACAAATGACTTGATCGTAATGCTGGATAGGCGTCATTCATCCGATAACCGATCCAGTTAATTAGTCAATATCGGAGCCGATATCCAATCCGGGAATCAGATCGATTCATCTCCACTCATAATCTTGTCATTATAAGGAAAATAGCCAAAATATGTTTCCTGGCAGTGATCAATTTAAAAAAAAAAAAAATATTTTATATATATATATATATATATATATATATATATATATATATATATATATATATATATATATATATATATATATTGGCCCTATTGTAGCTACGCTACCTCGTGGCATAAATGGACAACTCCATTTGTCAAAACTCCACAGATCTTCTGAAGTTTCTGATGTCTGTTAAAGATGTTTTTTGACGTGTTGCTCTTGTTACTCATTTATGATTTATTTGAATTAATCACTATGGCACTAAAATTTTATTTTCTATGTGGTTTGCCAACTAATCCAAGACTAAAGGCTAAAAACTGTTTTGTGTGATGTTTATTTCTGGATTCTGCTCACATTTGAGGAGCTCCGACCCAATGTGCATGCCCTGCAGTCTGTTTGCTTACCGCTGATGGTGTTTAACTCATTTCGCTCCCATTTTCTTTTTCTTTTCCTCTCCCAAAGTTTAATAAAATAGTCTTAAAAACACCACAAAGACATCATCTTGTTTTTAAAGGGGCTCCATTGTCATGACAACGGCAGCTGCTTTGTGCTTAAAAAAAAAAAACAAATTGGATTTTCTCAGGATCCATGCTTTTTACTTTGCATCTCATAATACGCTTCGAAAACTGATCTGACTGTGAATAGCTACTTGAAATTATCTCCAAGCCCATCTGGGGAGAAAGGGAAAAAAAAAACACATTTCAGCGATGAAGAGACCGGCTTAAAGTGCAGCGCAAACCCGTTTTGGTTACTTTCACACAACCTAATCATAAAAAAGAAAAAAAAAGCTGTGATTAATGGCACTATCTCACGCGCTCTTTGAGGAGATGACAAGCGGCGGATGCCGCAGAACATCACTGCTTCAAGGACTGACACTTCCTGCTACACGGCGAATAATAACACACTTTCCACAGAGCACCTGCTCACACAGTTAAACCCCCATCACCCCTGAAAGGCCAGCATATGACTAACACGTCTCAGCAACCAGGCAGGAGGACAGCTCCCAATACCGATCCGGGCACCATTAAGAGTCAGACTGAGCTGAAATGGATTTCAGCACCACTAAATGGACAGCTCCTGCAGAGTATTTCACTGCCACGTCCACTACTCCTTTCAGCAGGAAAAGTGGGAACCTGGAGAGATACACGCCGGCACAATGCACCGCTCCTACTGCAGGAGGCGGCTGGGGCAGAGAGGCGAGAGGAAATGATCCCGAATGGGCCTCAAATGTCATCAGGCTCCTATCATTATTTTAAATTGGTGTGAAGGGTGAAGGCACGGGCCTGTATGGCGGTTTATATATAATAACATTATTATTTGGAATTGCTGTATTGAAGAACTTCCCTGTATTTGACAGGGGGGATGGGGGGAAGTTAGTTTAAAAAGAGTAACAGAGTTGGATAGAGAGTGGAAGAACATATTGGTCAGAAAGGCTTAGAAAGAAACTAGATTAAACTAAAGAATCAGATGAACGGTCCAGATATAAACAGCACTTTTAAGGCTCCTTCGAAGTTTGGAAAATGTTCACACTGAAGTCATGCTTCTTGTAGCTGTCACAAGGCATGTGGCATAATTCTGGATGGGTATTTGTCTAATCTTCTTTGAAAAGGTTGGATTTTAAGGCAAAAACGCAGCTGTTAAATATAGTCTGCAGATTTCCAGCACAGATGACGTCAATATAATGTCAAGGCCTACTTGATTTATTTCCTGAAAAGATTTGTTTTGTGCGAGGTCAAGTGGGACACTGTCGTGCAATGCACCATTATTACCCACAGTGCTGCGGTGCCATGGAGTGATGCTGTCGCCACCATGCATTAGAGTGTCTCCATTATTTGTTTTTTTTAAACAGTTTGAATTTTTTTCCCATTAAGATGAAAGATCGATTGGACTGCCCAGGAGGAGTTCTTTAAAAGCACCTAAGCTCGAGACTTCAGTGAACATGAACAGCAACGTCCCCTTGGACCGAGGCAGAGCCAATCAAGAAAGCATCCCCTCCTTCAAAGTATTCGCCGTCAGGCTGAAGAGTAAAGGTTGAGTTGTTAGGGCACACGACAACACGTTTGGAGGAACCATGGTATCATTTTCAAATCAAAACAACTGAAACACCTGCCAAGCACATTATTGGAAAGCATCGTTGATGTGGGGCTGTTTCCCCGCTGGCGGTGCTGGTGCAGCGCACACAGTTGATTGGTTTACAAATGGGGAGGACTACCTTCACGTTTTTTTAATGTACATCTCAAGTCAAAAGCTTCTTGGTCGAAACCTGAACTTGCAACCTCACTGCAGCTCACTCTGGAAACATTAACAGCCTCCTGTCAGGTGGTGAAGTGCTCTGAAGACTTTATGACAAAGCCATCTGAACCCAGAAGAAAGCTGCCGCTGCTGCTTTTAGACGCATCCCTGATTTAACTCATTCTGACCAAATTATTAGTTAATTATCTCTGCGGAACTTTAGGTGGCTTGAATCAGGGACACATTTGAAAGATGCTGGTCTCTGACCTCTGAGAACTGGAGTTTGAGACCCCTGCTCTAGGTTACAGATTACAATGTGGACATGGCATGTGGTCAGGCAGTTACACTTCCTGCTCGACAGGCAGTACTCCTGCCAGAGTTCATCCTGTTCTCTGCAGCAAGGCACAGCAGGGAGGATAAACATGCACAAAGTAGCTAGAACTGAAAAAAAAACAACATTTATATATTTATAAATGTTGTTGTTTTATCTCTCTCTCTCTCATATATATATATATATATATATATATATATATATATATATATATATATATATATATATATATATATATATATATATATACACTCAAGGTGCCTTGAAACAAGGACTGAGTGGCCATATTTTCCATTCCAGTTTCAGACCTGTGTTTTTTTAAAGTTTATGAGAAGAGCAAGTATGCTAACTACAGGAACACTAATCAAAAATGTTATACCAAGGACACTTTCTCAAAAAGGTTATTAGGAAAACCGAATTAGTTCATTTTTGGAGCACTCTCTTGGTTTAATTTTTCATATTTAAAGATATGGGCAGAAAATATTTCACTGATCTGTGAGAGAAGACATTTAAGTATTTTCTTGCTCAGTGTGAACATGCACTAGACTGCAACACATTAGACAACATACATTTTAGTTTATGTGATTGAGCTGATGGAAATTCAGAACGGGAGGTTTCCTTGCTGGAACAGACATTCAGATAGAGAGTTACAATGAATCCTTCAGATCAGGTCAAAAAATATCTGCATATTTGACTCAAACTTAAGTTTCAGAAAGCTTATAAAAAAAACACTTTCTCATCCAATGATCTTTCCCAAAATGTGACCGTTTCTTCCTCAGTCCAATTGACAGGCTTTAGTTCACACTATTATGACGTATAGGATACATTGTTGTAATCCTCTGCTTTCTGGTCTTCCTGGCAGAACTGCAGCTCCATTAGAGCTGCTTCAGAACTCATCTGTAAAAATGCCAAACCCATTGGTTTGGCATTTTCACAGATGAGTTCTGAAGCGAGTTCACATCCCACTGATTTTAAAGTCTCTGCATTGGCTGCATGTCCATTCTACTCTTACTGGTATTTAAAACCCTAAATGGTCTGAGCCCACCCTACCAGATTAGCTTTAGTCCTCCCCTCTGTGTCTGCTGGAAAGTGTCCTCTGGTGTTCCCCAGCGTGAAAACTAAAACATAATAGCATTTTTCTTTCTACGCCTTCCTGAAGACACGAGGGCAGCAGAGATTTCAGAGTTTTTTTTTTTTAAAGTAAATTAAAGATGCTTCTATTCAGTCTGGCTTTTATATAAAGTTTAGAACTAATTATTATCTCTCAATATTTAATTCCTTTCGTTCAGTGATGCCTATTAACAAGTTTAGCAACTTTTTTTAATATTCTTGGCAAGAACTGGCATGTTTTTCAACAATATTAATGCTTTAGACTTTAATGTTTACTATTTCTGTTTTTGTAAGACTATATTTGCAAACGCACCTCAAAACTAGTCTGAAGGCACACAGGATGTTGGTCGATGCATGTTCTACACATAAAAAGGATTGTGTCTGAAGCGCTTTGCTGCCACCCAGTGTTCAGAGTGTGAACCACACCCCATATTGTCACTGCGTCACTAAGCTGTGCTCACAAAACCATCAACACAATGGAAGAGCAATGACTGCATTGATACAGCAAGTCCTAAATTCTTTTATAAACTGAATTTATTTTATATATCTTTTTTGTATAGATAGATAGATAGATGCTTATGGTTTTGGTGTGCCACCTGGTCATCTCCTTAAAAAGGTTCCAGTTCTTTAACTGGATACATACACCCCTAAAAGCAATTGAAAGGTGACTAAATATCCAAAAACATGGCCAAGGGTACACAGATCTGACAAGCGAGTACCACAATAATCCCTCAAGCCTGAACAACCATTAAACCTGCTGGTGTTTACAGCGAAGCAGCAAGAACATGAGCCATGCCAGTGCTTTTTCAATTGACAATGACAAATGTTTTCACTTTTTCACAGAAAAATACCCACAAAGTCTGCAATGTCTGGCAGAGTAAATCACAGCACTTAGAAACGAGGGACTTTTCCCTTTTGTTTCGTGAAAATTAAAACTTCTAGTCGGACCTCATTCCCTCGCAGCAAACGCCAAGCATTTTCCAGAAGGTGGCCTGCAGAAAAGCAAGTGTCTCCATATTAAGTAGGGCTGCAGGTCAGTAGAAAAGCTTGTACAAAGAACACCAAGCGTAGCGTTCTTAATCTGTTGCAAGGAGCTGCAATTAATCATTGCTTCATTTTAGGGACCGTTACCCTTTATGGTTGAAAACCACCGGGCAAAGATACAGATTATTCTCGCACAACTTCATTGTTCTGGATCAGTAAGATGAGAAATCATTTGCATTCCCATACAAACGAAGTAAAAAGAATATTCCTGTTTGAAACTCCAGCATTATGGTATCTTGCAGCAATAAACAACAACTTCATTTCATCAGAACATTAGGGTGAAGCTCGGAGTCTTGCAGTTAAAGGTGACCCCGAGGCTGTGGAGCACATTTTATAAATTCAAAGACAAAAACAGGGATCTGGGAGCACATTTGTATTATGCGCTGCGCCGGTTTTCGCCTGTGTTGCTCCCCCGGTCTCTTGACCGTGATGAATCACATGCAGAGCGACCATTTGTCACAGAGGGCCATGTGTCCTTTCATCACACCAGGTCTCCCCTCGCTCCGTCTCACTCTCCCACTCACCTCTCATTCCTTCAACCTCCGTGGTGGTTTCATTCCTCACGGAGAAAAAAAGCAAAAAAAAAAGCAGCTTTGTCGTGAATTTTTCACCACGCTTGCCTCTGAGTCTGTATTAGCTACGCCCCTTGGTTTCCCGTAGGGGCCGGCGGAGCGTGGTGGAGCCGAGTTAGATGTGGAGCTCGCCGGGGTGCTCTCTAACCTAACTAAATGAAGAGCGGCTCACTATGGAGGGGTAATTTCCACTAGTGGGACACAAACTACATGGAAAGACTTTAACCGTGGAAGCATGCCGCATGGGCTACAGATACCCCAAGGGGAGATTCGGGTATCTATGACTCCAGAGTCCCCCAGAAAGCATTTCCTACAAAACAATAACTTGTAAAACTTATTTGCACTGCTTGAACTGTTCCATGCTGTGTCATTTTACAACCACACTTATTAGATCTTAAGAGACAGATCGACAAAAGTGTTGCGTGCATTCAAATTCAAAGGCTGCAGAGGCAAGCACAGGGGGACTAGGCAAACATGTGGAAAGGATGTGGCCTGGTTAGATGAGACCTAAAACCTACACTATGCTTTAAATCATTCCCACAATGCAACATGGAAGTAACAAGATGGATGGAGCTACGTCTGGCAATACTAGAAAAAAGCCTGTTGGAGGCTTTAGCAGACTCGTACAGAGGTTAGCATATAACCTGAACTGCAATGTGATGGTTTGAATGAAAGCATAGCGATATGAATGGTCTAGTCAAAGTCCAGACATAAATCCAGTTGAGAAGCTGTGGTAAGACTCAGAAATCTGAGATGCTCTCGATCCAACCTGTCTGCGCCTAATCTGTTTCACAAAGAAGAATGGTTAAAACTTTTAGTCTCCTTATGTAAAAAGGATGTAGAGAAAATAGCCTGAAAAACGTGCAGCTATAATTGCAGCGAAAGGCGGCTCTGCAAAGCGGCTCTGCACAGGGGGGGGATGAATACAGATGCACAGCACACCTTTCAAAATATTGAAAGGTGTGCTGTGCATCTGTACGAATGAAAAAAAAAGATGTGAAAACCATGCATTCTCTTCTTTCCACTTCACAACTGTCACATAAAAAAAAAAACAGAGGAAACATTGAGCACTGTTTTTATCGCAGGATTAAATGTGAAAAAAGTTCAAGGAAAGTGAATACATTCAAGGCACCGTACACCAGAGCATATAGGCAGGAACGCTACCAGCAGAACTGTTGAAGGTCCTGCCGCTCCAGCAGAAGTCCACTTCACCACGGAAGGTTTTCCTCAACATATGAATATCAATGAACCTTAAAATCAATGAAAACAGAACGTGCATTATTTGGCCTACAGGTTCAGTACTGCTTTCAAATGGGAACACTCTTAAAGGGATTATACCTGTGATGTGTAGAGTGATGTAATGCTGCCCCTTCCCCACCTGTTGCTGCTCATAGCACGTCAGCTGGCTAACACAAGAGAATATATATTTCCATTCCTTACAAGGAAGTGAAATTCATCTGAATGGAAATACGTTTGATTGTTCAAAACAAACAGAAAAGGTTTGAGCTGTTGCAGCAGAAGGAGCACCGCGGACCACTCTAGGTCGGATAAGGTTTTAAAAAGTCAGAGCCGTGATTTTACAAAGTCACGTAGCATCCATATTTCAAGGATAAAATTACAAATAACTACCTTTATCTCATTACCTTGAGTAAATATATCAAACAGCTCATGAACAGTGGTCAGTTTTTCTTTTCTTTTTATTATTATTATTATTTGTGAGTCGAAACTTAATGGCAGCAAAAGCATAAAATTAACACAAATAATAAAAAAAATTGAAAGGCACAGTGATTTTATACACTAGAAACACGTTGATTTTGCGATCATAACCTTAATTTCCTCTTACAGCCACAGAGGTTGAGTTTTTTTACATGCCTTGTAGTTTGCAGTAAATGAAATGTGGCTAAGAAGATAAGTTTTAATCATTTTGATGTCTCATATTGGTGAAAACCATTGTACCCTGGGTAAATTGACACCTGATGGACACACAGAGGTGGAAATAAAATACTGGCAAATTAATATATTAATTTATATTAATATATTAATATAATTATTATAGGACTGAAAAGCCCCTCTAAATGCTGGTTACTGGGAATCACTCTACTGATCGAATGTCACGAAGCAGGGCAAAACATCTGGAAAGCAGAAGCTCTAGCCGTATTCCAAGAAAACAAAGCAGATCTGCCCCCCCCCCCATTTTCACTTCAGCATCTCTCTCTCTCTCTCTTCTGCTTTGAAGATGAAACAAATCGCCCCAAATCACGATCTGATTCGGGAAGGTAATTATACAAGCAAAAGTCCTCCAGATATTCAGCCTGAACCCGCGGAGATGCTCTTTGTATGAGAACGATTTGAAGGTGAAATATTAAATATCTGAAATATGAAAGGTGAGGTTGCTAGGAGGGGGGGATGCTCCCTTGAAGCAGGCAATAAAACAACTCATTAAAACTTCTCGTCTGCCAAGACAGAAGATAAGGAACTGGAAAGGAAGGGGGGGCAGATTCTCAAAGACAAACGACAAGACTTCAAAATACCCCCCTTTTTTATCAGGCTTTTTCAATGTCAAGCCTACTCTGCATATCAGCAATAACAGGGATTTTAATAACAAGGACTGTGCCTGAAAAAAGTCGATAATAGATTACAGATGACGAGGACTCGCTGTGTACAGGTGCATTCAGAATGACACTTCTTAAATGGAGCAATCAGCGCTCGAGATGTCGAGCAGCACAATTATTGACCTTGTTCTGAATACCAGCTAAGATGAATGCATGCAGACAGAATTACCGCAAAACCAATTTCAGATTTGGTAAAAAAAAAAAAGAAAAAAAAAAAAGAAAAGAAAAACACTTGACAAAATGCAGGGAGTTTACACCGTCACTTAAAAGCCTTCCTCGACCAGAGAGCGAGAGCGTCTCTTTCTACTCCATGTAAGTAGATGCTCGATTCCCACAATTCATGCAGGTGTGACGAAATGCACACAGAGCCTGGTTACAAAGAGATGCAGAAGGCTGCTGGGGATCAGAAACTCCAGATACAATACGGGAATCAATCCAGGGGTTGCCAAAGTCCTCAGATGTGGCGGGTTTACACTGTTTCATAAGTTTTGGTTATAAAAGGAGACTTCGTATAATTCCAACCTGCTTAGGTGGAAGAAACACCAAAAGTCAAGACATTTCTGTTTGGTCAGTTTTGTTTGTTGGTGTAACAATGCAACCTGGCAGTAAATCTTCAATTATTGCAAAGCTTGTAAGTGGTACCACCAATAATTGTTTTTCGAAAGTGTATCTGTGACTTTAACAGCAGGAGTTTCACATGTGTGTCTTGCCCATGAAAAGCCTACCAAATCTAATCTGCTCATGCTCCACAGCTCTTGGTGGATGCCAATATTTTTAACCTTCATCTCACAGTAGATGAACTTCTGTTCACAAAAAAAAAAAAAAAAAAATCTCAAATACCTGGGCTAATGATTGGACACACTCTGAAAAACATCTCTGAATGTCTTGCCTAAGGTTTCTACCTTAGGATGAGCTGCTATTTTAAAGCATATCTGATTGTTTTCCCCTAAGACTGGTCACAACATGAAGTTGGAGATGAACACTGGATTCCTTTTCTTGGATTTAGTTTTAGAAAAGAATACCTGATGTGAGAAGGGATGTAATCGCCATGCTAGATGTATGATTCTTAAGGCAATGAAAAACATTAAAAACAACCTGTTTCCAGCACAAACACATTGTTTTAGTCAGTCGAAGGCAGGGCCGGTCCAACCCGCCATGGGGCCCAAAGTGAAATTAGATTTTGGGGCTCACTATTTCTGCCGATAATATGGACCTGTCAAACATGATGATGTTTTAACTATGTTTGATATCAAACCAAAACAAAAACACAACTTTAAAGCCAAAAAAACCCCAAACATATAGGGTCAACCCAGACTTGTTTACACAATTAAACAGGGAAAAGGAAAAACACATGAAAACTAAACAGAAAAATAAAATTATTAATCTGATTTACAAACTCCTCTATATAATAAAATGGTCCGCAAAATAACCCATGTAATACAAGAGAAGTCAAAAAGTTACTTTAAAGAAAAACAAAGCAATACTCCAAAAGAAACCCTCTAATTGGTAGAACCCAGTCAGACAATCGGTGACATCATTCAGACATTTAAGCAGGAAGTACTGGGCCGGCCCCTCCCATACTCCTGCCGTGCTGCAGATCTACAGGGGTTGGACAATGAAACTGAAACACCTCTTATTTTAGTGTGGGAGGTTCCATGGCTAAATTGGACCAGCCTGGTGGCCAATCTTCATTAATTGAACCAATAAGAGCAGAGTGTGAAGGTCCAATTAGCAGGGTAAGAGTACAGTTTTGCTCAAAATATTGCAATGCACACAACATTATGGGTGACATACCACAGTTCAAAAGAGGACAAATTGTTGGTGCACGTCTTGCTGGCGCATCTGTGACCAAGACAGCAAGTCTTTGTGATGTATCAAGAGCCACGGTATCCAGGGTAATGTCAACATACCAGCAAGAAGGACAAACCACATCCAACAGGATTAACTGTGGCGCAAGAGGAAGCTGTCTGAAAGGGATGTTCGGGTGCTAACCCGGATTGTATCCAAAAACATAAAACCACGGCTCCCCAAATCACAGCAGAATTAAATGTGCACCTCAACTCTCCTGTTCCCACCAAAACTGTCCGTCAGGAGCTCCACAGGGTCAATATACACAGCCGGGCTGCTATAGCCAAACTTTTTGGTCACTCGTGCCAATGCTAAACGTCGGTTTCAATGGTGCAAGGAGCACAAATCTTGGGCTGTGGACAATTTGAAACATGTATTGCTCTCTGATGAGTCCACCTTTACTGTTTTCCCCACATCTGGGAGAGTTACGGTGTGGAGAAGCCCCAAAGAAGCGTACCACCCAGACTGTTCTTGTCTGGGTGGTACTTGTACTAGATGGGCGTGTCACTGCCAAGGACTACCGAACCATTCTGGAGGACCATGTGCATTCAATGGTTCAAACATTGTATCCTGAAAGAGGAGCCGTGTATCACAATGACAATGCACCAATACACACAGCAAGACTGGTGAAATATTGGTTTGATGAACATGAAAGTGAAGTTGAACATCTCCCATGGCCTGCACAGTCACCAGATCTAAATATTATTGAGCCACTTTGGGGTGTTTTGGAGGAGCGAGTCAGGAAACATTTTCCTCCACCAGCATCACGTCGTGACCTGCTGGCCACTATCCTGCAAGAAGAATGGCTTAAAATCCCTCTGACCACTGTGCAGGACTTGTATATGTCATTCCCAAGACGAACTGACGCTGTATTGGCCATAAAAGGAGGCCCTACGCCATACTAATAAATTATTGTGGTCTAAAACCAGGTGTTTCAGTTTCATTGTCCAACCCCTGTACATGGGACAAACAATAGGGAGTAAAAAAGTAAACAAATATGAATATACTTGGAAACCAAATAAACAAGTTCAACCAATAATCCAGTAGGAGCTTTAACCTAAACATAGATGGAAACTGCAACTTAATGCTAACACAAACAAACCCGGGATAGTAAGTGGAGCAGAGCTGCAAACTAATGTTTAAATTTAAGCAATATGGCCAGCTACAGAAAGTAGATGAATCAGAAATAAGAATGAGGGACAAATGGTGAACACAAACTGAACCACTTTGTCACAAACTGGACCGTTAAAGGTCACTAGTAAATTGATTTTCCTTTAACAGCCACAGAAATCTCTTTGACAAACATTACATTACCAAGACATACAAAAGTACCTTTATCTTGTTTTTTTAATTTTATTCCTCTTTCTTTTCTCTACCCCTGACAGATACTCTATGTCTTTGTTTGCAGCATAGTTTTGCCTACTTAAAAATTATTTTGTTGCATGTATAAGTAAATATGCAGAATTTTACAATGAAATTGTGTTTTTTTGCTACTATAATCACATAGAAATCATTATACACACACATAATTTATTTTTGTTATTAGTGTGTTGCTATTTTTATTATTGTTCATGGGGGGCTCATAGTGGCCCTGGGGCCCTAAGCAGCAGCTCAGTTTGCTTATAGCCTTGGGCCGGCCACAGTTGAAGGCCTGGTGGTGTTTTGTTTCAGAGAATTTCCAGGGGCCCTGGCCCCTGTCGGCCCCTGTCTAGAACCGCCCATGCAGTGTAGATGCCCTGTTTCTACCTGGTATCTCCAGTTTCATCCCCCCTATAATCACATGGCTCAGTCCATATACTATTTAAGTTTTAAATACCAACACAGTAACTAACAATGTAGATGATGGATCATATTCTGTGGATATTTCTGTAAATCAACCATCGTGCCAGTTTATCACTCATGTAAAGTTTTGTTTCTTTACTATGTGAAGCCAGGCTTTCTTTGTGCTGCATGTGGGAAGCTCACCCTGCCACGGCTCAGACTTTCAGTCTACCTTCAACTGTTCTGATCAAAGTAGACAGGTTTTGTGCCGGCCTATTGAAACCCTTCCCCTGGTTCAGTGTCTGGCTACGGTATACATGACAGACAAGTGATTCACATCAGACAACCAAACAGCTGGTTTGCTGCTTGAGATGTGAAGTGGCTACGGCTGGGGACGGATGGAGATTTGGTTCCGAGCACTCAGTAAACTGACCTTTGTCAATGCTTGGTCTTCTGTTCCAGCTTTCTATGAGGAAACATGGGAAGTCCTGCACAATGTTATGGCCCCTGTGCTGAAGACGTCACACTGAATCGGTTTCTTATGATGATATTCTCTGACAGAGAAACCAACTTCAAAAGAGACCAATTTTAGTTGTTAGCTTTACAGCTTTACACTAAAAGTGATTTAAAATTTATGGTGTGGCACTTTTAGTTTCAGCCATATTAAGACAGGATCACAGTTTTCATCTGACAGTCTGCAACCTGCAGTTCCAGAACCACAACTGGCTCTTTAGCTTATTTAATATATTTAAACAGGAAATATTGGTATTTTATTACTGTTTAGTTATGTGCCCCCATGAAAAAAAGGTAAATTTGGTCTAGACTGCTACATCGGTTTGAAATACCCATCATGCTGCAAGATGAGCCAAATAAAATGCTGTCTGGTTAGATTATTTGACCTTTTTAACAACCTACAGGTAATCATTTTAGGATCAGGGATCAACATTAATTTCCAAGTCAAAATTCAACATTTTTCCACCTCCAATTCAAAGAGTTCCCAGTGGGGACGGACGGATGGATAGAAATGTTGGTAATCCGCCTCAAAGCGAATTTACAACATAAAGCAACATGCCTTTCCCACCCACCTCCCCCCTGTGGCTCGCTGACAGCGAACGGTTCACACATCACTTGTCTGGCAGATCTGAGCTTTCACTGTGACTGAAAAAGAAGGAAAAAAAAAAAAAAGAAACTGATGGCCATAAATCAAAAACTAATATTTGAAGCAAAACTGACAACTGGAGGTGCATTTGAGTAGTTCTCTCATCTGTGTGCAGAAAATAGCCTTGTGGAAATGCCAAGGCGCAGCATGTGTCAGCGAGCATCTTGTACATCGGCGGGGAGGGAGGGCGGCGGACGGTGCACCCAGACTGTCTAATCAAAGGCAAATCAAAACACCGCACGCTCCACCGGTCAAGTGTCAATAAGGACCTGCGAGACAGTGCAGCTTCCTGCTGAGCAAAAATACCAGCTGATTAAGTGAGGACACCAGCATCTGGGGAGGAGAGACAAGCCCCGAGATGCAGTAAATGCTTCTCAACGACAACACAGACTGACACCAGGGGAGAGGACCAAAAAGATATATACGGTTATCCAGTTTAAAATATGGAAAATAAAACGGATCATTATCATTCTTTGTGGGTAAATAATTTGAAACTAACACAAACCCTTGGGTAATGATTCTTCAAAGACAAACTTCCAGTTTGCAAGTCCATGACAATGACTATTGCTTTGAGCGAATCTGGAGGTTTTAGAGCTCAGGTCCAAATTACATCTCAAGTTTTAAAATGCCAGAAAACACAAGCAAACAATAGACATTTGAAAATCAAACAGGGAGCTAAAGTAAACGCAAAGAGATCCAAAAAGATCATAATGACACCTAAAAACCCACAAAAACATTCAAGACTTTTGAAAAAAACAACAACATACTAAACAGAAAATAGCTGCGTTCCTGATTTGTATGCTAAATGCTGCTGAACGGGTAATGGGGAGATGCGGGGGACATTGTTATGGCGATGTGTGGGGACCCATTGTTTCACCGAAGTATTTGTTCTGACACAGAAGCCAAACAAGCACCCTCTGCGCCTGGCTGGAAAGACTTCTTTCGCGAACAACCTGATAACAACGACAACAACAACAACAACTTATCATTGAAGTAATTATGAAAATGCCATTAGCCAGCTGTGCTACTCTAATCAGACGAGGGAGGGGGGAACAAAAAGGAAATGAAGGGAAGCTATCTGCCTGAGTGTGCGGGTTGATTCGGGGACACAACCGGGACATAGAGTCCGAACCCACTCCCCTCACCGCTCTTTACATCGAATGGATAGATGCAAAGCATCGACAGCAGGCCAATAATTAGCAGCAACCGGCGCCAGAAGAGAAGAGTGCCTAATGGCTTTGTTGGGAGGCTTTGTACGTTTTATGCCCTCAACACTCAAGCTGCAGCTGTGCCGGCGGATCAGACGGAGAGCGAACACATTCCTAGAGTTTGGATTAGCTACTACATGGCAACTGAGCCTTATATATGTACAGCTGTGAGTAGTATACACAGGAGGTGAAAACACGGCTGGCTTTGAATTATTTTCTAAAGATTCATGTGGAACCATGCGGCATTAGATAAAGTCAGTAAGCAAAGAGACGAACCACCGTATGGTCTCTTTAAAGCTCGGCCTTATCACACAGAGCGAGAAGAAGAGAATGTCATATCTTTTTTTATCTTGTCTCATGTTGCTATTTAAAAAGGTTGCATCCAGCCATTGCATTGTGCTTTCTAAATATCCACAGGAGAGGTTTTATTTCCAGCCACTGTCTCAGTTCGATGTGGTTAGTCTGAATTACACTCTATTATATCCTAACAGATTTTATCCACACACAATTACATGGGTTGGCTTGACTTAGTTCACTGCAAAAGCACAGTAAGCATTAAAGATATCCAAACAACACGAATGAGAAAAGAAATATGGATTTTACAAAGATGAAAGCTTGGGTGGTTTTATGAAAATACCCTGTCCTGTCTGAGCTAAGAAAGCCACAGCAATACTAGGATATGTTCATTAGGACAAGGAGTGTCCAGAGCCTTTTGTCACGTTGGCCAAAACTGGCAAAAGTATTCAGGGGGTAAAAAAAAAAAAATAGAGATTTTGATGTTTATTTTTTTTACCTGCTGCAGAAAATATGAGCAAGAAATACTTTAATTAAACCAATTAGCCAGATTCTCTGTGGGAAATGGATGCGTAAAGAAAGAAAAAAGTCTAACCTCAGTAGTAAGAAAAGAATTTGAGTCAGACTTTCCTCTGAAACGGTTGCTTCTTTTAGCTAATTTTGATTGATTAATTAAAACCACATTTTTGTGCACATACATCTGCATTTAAGTAAAAGTTGTTGTAGAGGTTTGGTTCCATTTCAGTAGTGGTTTTTGGCACGGGCGAAGCAGGCAGCCAACCGGGGCAGAGCTTTTTTCAATGACATAGGGGCCGGCATGAACAGCAAAAAAATAAAATAATAAAAAAAGAGAAGAAATTAAATTAATTACTGAAAATAACTAATGAAAACCGAGGACGTCTCTGATTTTGCAAAGCGGGCACAGGGGGTTGGTTTGTTTTGCCCGATCTGCAACGCCGACGGTCGGGGAAGGCGTGTTCGGCTCAGATCTACTACGCCCGGAGTGGTTTTCACCCGGGCTTTGGACAACCCTCCATTTGGAGCTTTGTGATAAAGTTTATTCCTTCTATTCTTGAACTCAAAAAAAAAGTTAAAGAACAGAAAGCTGAACCGATGTAGCTAGGTTTAAACTCGACAATTTTGTCGCAGGACTTCTTCTGGTTCCATTCCTGTTGCACAGCACTTTTACTCCCTCCACAGTGACACCTACTGGAGTGCAGTGGGTGTAGCAGGCCTCGCGACGAGCAGCTCCACCGCGGCGCCGTGACAACTCACTTGCAAGATGGCAAATGAGCCAGAATTTTGTTAACGAAGCCTGTTGAAGCATTCTTAAGCAAATCAGAATGACTAAATCACGCAAGACTCAAACCAACGTTATGTTAATACATTTGTTACCCCCTCAGGTGAGGAGCAGAGGAAAAACACATATATTACATACTAAATACACGTATACTACAGCCCAGAAGAAGTAAACGTTGGCCAATAAAAACCTAGCTTGGAAGCGAAGGTGGTTCACACAATGGAAGTAAAAGCAGAAGCAGAGCTGACTGGTCTTATGGCCTGACGAGCCTCATCAGACTTCCCATAACTACACACACACAGACCCAGGGCATGGGCGACAGCATTTACATTGATTGTGTTACAAAGCCCCAACAAGTATCTAGCACATACTGTAGAGGACTTAGTTTTTCTTGTCAGTACAGTGACATTTTTGAACAAATGAGTGGATAGGAAGACCAGTTGATTTACTGACGGATGAGAAAATAGGACAAAAGAAAATAGCAGCAGGGAAGCCAGGTCGGTAATTTTAAGTAAATTCTTTGTCCAACCGAGTTTGACAGATGTGTGAACACACAGTTCCACTCAGAACTGCACCCCTCATAGAAAAGCCCGGATTAGTGCAAACAAGCCCCCACAGAGTTTCAATCAAACACCCACGTCTCTCTGGAGAACAGTGACATTTGAAGGGAGAGCTCTGACTCGGGGCGCCCGTGGCATTTCGTTCTTGAAATAAAAACCAGGAAGAAAGAAAAATCATGGCCATCTACACCAAATGCTTTTGAGCTTTAAACAATAAGAGAGTGCTGTTTGCGAACACTCAAAATCCTCTTTTTAAAAAAAGAAAAAAGAAAAGCCAATTAAAGCCCCATGGTGTCTTTGTGGGCTCCGTTCCTTCTGCAACAATATGGTGGTCTAACTTTGTACCGCTTGTCCAAATTTCATCCAAGAGAAGCAGGGAAACAGACATGTGTGCCATTAATGCTGCACAAAGACAAAGGCCTTGTCATCTATGCCATTATGACATGAATATTTGATTACAACATAAAAGGTCTCTCCTACGTTAGCTTGTCCATCCATACAAAGAGACAATCTAGTTCTTAGGAGGGCTGCGCACCACTCTGGGTCAAACCATGTTTAATGAGCAGAAAACCATATTGCTGTTTGAAGGTCATGGAATATTAGCAACGCTTGTGTAAAATCTCCTAATCAACACTTACTACTGCTGGCTTCATTCCTGAAATGTGTTCCAGCCCACTAATGAGACAGCAACAACAGAATTAAGAAGTTTTCCCCAGCTTCTGAAGTCCACATCTTGATCTCGCACTCTTGTTCAGTGTGTGTATTGCAACTTGTAAGAGGGAGCGTGATACACAGCAATCAGTCCATTTCTGATTGCAGTCAAGAAACTTTGACTTTTTAGAATAAATAAATGAATTGGTCGGGAGGAAAATGGGCTTCAAATTCAGATATTCATAGGAAAATCAACCACCTTGCTCTTTCAAAGGGAATCTAAGCCTCAACACAGCTTGGACCTTCATTTTCTGACCACCCATAGTGTATTGGTCAGAGTGGACGGTTTCCCAACTGCTGGAAAAGCTGCTCTACGTTCAGATGTATTGTAACAGGGTTTCGGTTTTATGTTCAATCTGCTTTAGACATACAAAGCCACAAAAGATTCAGGAAAATAATGTTAAAACATTTTCTTTCACCCATTTCATTTTTCATTTATTTACTCATTTTTGTAGTCCTTTACTACAGCCAACCAGACAGGTGCCAACCAAAAAAATAATAAAAAATCATTCATAATACAAGAATTAAAACAGATAAAATATAAACCGAATAAACAAAAGTTGGAAATCTGAAGAAAAAAAAAAGGGCACAGTGCTACTGAGTATTAAGAACCTTCCTGGATAAAAAAAAATATCGACGTCTGGATTTGAAAATGCCAGTTGGTGACTTAGGGAAGATCCAGAGGGAGCTGGTTCCAGAGCCTGGCTGTCAAAACTGAAAAGACCCGGTCAGCCTAATATTTATACTTAATTCTTGGAGCATTCAAGAAGAACTTGGTCAATGAATTCAGGCATCTACTTCTCAAGCAGAAACTCCTCAAAGCTAGGGTCGTTTCCCCAAGTACCTTTTTGAATAACTGCAAATGTGCAAGACCGGCTTACATCACTCTTCCGCTCTTCAGGGGGATCGCGTCTTTAAAATATCCCAAACCCAGTCTGGTCTGAGCACTTTCTACTGTGGCCTTCCTCTTCTTCTCATAAACATGAATGTGGTTCGTGTCATGCGACTCTCAGCCATGTTCAAAGCCTACAATGAGAGCAGCGGAGCTACAATGAACGGCTAAATGCTAAGCTAACCGCTAAGCTAACCGGATACATAAACACTAGAAATGCGCTGCCAGCAAGCAGAAACTATAAAGAAACGAGCACGGACACTGGTGTTACGTGGGCGCGTCATAATGATTGGCATGTGGGACAACCAGTACATAAGGGGATACTCCAGGAACTTGATGGAAACGGGGGAATGAAAGCAGGAACAAAGTTCTGACCAATCCCTGCCCTTCGGACCGAGAGGCAGGGAGGCCTGCAGCTCCCACAGTAAAAGTTTTTTTAACCTCCTTTTTCTGAATACATAATGTATTTACTACTGTCAGGTTGGAAAGAGGATTTTACCCAGTATTACAAAAAGTGTTTCTGAATAGGATTACCAACTATAGCTTTAAAGTAGAATTGTAGGATGGGTCCAGGCATTGAAAACAAACTATAAAAGCTTAAACTTTATTTTAAAACTGACAGGCAGCCAGTAGAAGGAGGACATAACCAAGATGCTTACTCCTGGAGGGGTCATTTTAAAGACCTGCAGCCGCACTTCGGACTAATTGAAGCCTCTTGAGGGACGTCGGAGGCACCGGCATAAACAGCCTTATAGTAGTGAATTCTTAAGCGGATAAAAGCATACGTAGTCTTCTCCAGCGCAGCAAAAATTTAAATAAAAACAATGCTCAACTTTATCTAAAAGATGAAGAGGTGCAGCAAAATGTCGTGGGTATTTTAAGGTGGTTTAATGTTTTTTTCGCCAATAAGATAGATAATAACATAAGACAATAAAAAAAAAAAATCCAAACTATTATGAAATAATTTATTCTAATGGTCAGGTTCTCTTTTTCTTTTAGAAAGATTTTGACGGCACAACAACATACTATCTAATACAACCTCTGCTTTTCCTGCCTATCTGAACATATTTATACCCAACACTGATTCTTATCACTTTTAACTGTCTTACAATTTCTTCTAACTGTAGTTTGCACCCTTTACTTAAAAAAAAAAATCAATGTTTATAAATAGATTTAAAAAAATACTCACCTTCAAATAGACTTTATACAAGTGTCAGTTTTAAAAAGCACAAAAAAAGCAAAAAAACAAAAAAAAAGCATTTAATACGTGAAGGCATAGTGAGTAAAACTGAGACTGAAGTCGAACTAAATGTCTTTCCGACCCAAACTTTGAATCAGTACCCAAAACCAGACCCGTATTGTGCAATGAGAATGCTGAAGACTTGCAGCAGAGGATGATGGTGGCGTTTGGGTGAGAGGTGGCAGGAGTTGCCCTCTAATAAATTTCTCTGCAGTGACCAGAGCCTCCTGCTCATGAATAATAAAGGGGGCTGCACTGATCCTATTTTTCACACAGACATCCAGCTCATCTAACATTTGACACTGCAATATCACTCTCAAAGAGCCCAGTGCCGGGGCCCCGAGTCTCCAAGCTGCACACACAGCAGAGCCGCAGCCGAGTTAGTTTTCATTAAAGTGTCACTTACAAGGCAAGGTGATGGCAAATTCATTTGCTCTAAAGGACTGGGTCTTCTTGTCAGGCAGGTTTATAAAGACATACTGTAGAAGGTGGCGTGCTGCATGTAAAAAAAAACAAAAAAACAACCTGAATGAATTAAAGCAGCAGCCGTTTTTTCAGAAGTGATGAAGTCTTTTATTTAGCTTGCCTGCTGAGAAACTATTGTGTTTGAACGAAACGGCTTGCACTAATCATTTCTGAGAAAGTCTGCCGAAGCTATTAGCAGTTCGGCTGAAAGACACGATTTCTGTGGAGCCTCGGGTTTTTAATATGCTCATGGGGAAGGATGCAAAAATAAATATGTTCTGCTGTTTCTTGGTTTAATATTTAAAAAAAAAAAAAGTTTGAAATAAATCTAGAATTTCCTGTACAAATATTTTAGCCGTAACAAATGATTCCATCTACAAAATCAACTCCAGAAGGGCCGATCACCAGTCAAGCTGAAAATCGGCTGATCTGGGTCACCAGGAGAGCAGGTTGCGAGTCTCCATCTTCTGCTACATCTGACCAGAGACATCTTTTGCATGGTCAACAAATGTTTTTTTTCTCCTCCCTTTCTAATTATTAATGAATTGAAAGATCATTTAGGCATTGTGCTCGAGAAATGATCATAAATGGAGTGATGGCATCACCTGGGGGACTGCCATCACTCTCAGCTTTATTTTCAAAGTGGAGATTTACAGAAAACACACAGAAAAAAAACCCCAATGATATCAGGCAATCCCAAATGGATGTTTAATCACTCATTGTTAACACAATAATGGAATGAGTAAGCACTCTTACTTTCCCCAAGGACCCATGCATTAAACATAGGAACAAGTCTAAAACTGCTAACAACAAACTTATCGGAAGCTTTAAAGGGATGCAAAACTCAAGGCTGAGGGATGAGGGCTACGCCGTTCATACCATGGGGATAATGGATTGTCCTTCTCAATGTAAGAAAATGCATGTTTTATTGCTTTACAAGGATGTTTATATTTCTCCTGTCTTTGTTCAGTATAACAAGTCTACCAATGTCCAAAATAAGTTTTATGAAGTAAATACAATGCCATTGTTTCTCAGTGTTCCAGACAAATTAATGAGTGTATGACTGAATGAGTATTTTGACTTCTTTGCTGACCATAGCACTCGTAGCATTGGCTTGAAGTCTCTTTTTATGTCCATATAACATGTAAAAATAAAAACCTCGAGCATTTAATTGGAATAACAGACAACAAAATCAAGGCTGAGGGATGAGGAAATAACTTTGTTCATGCCACTGCAAATACATCTATATTTTTTTGTATCCTCTGGCTGTACAGAATGTCCACTGCCATCCACAGAGGATTTTGTTTACAGTGAAAGGCAACTCTAACCAAACAGGTTTTCTACCTTGGTTTGAAAGAACCCAGGGTTTCCGTACTTCCACAGTTTGTGAGAGTTTGTTCCTGGTAAGGGGAGCAAACAAACTGAATGCTGCTTTGCTATGTTTGGTACTGATTTTTGGGGATTATGTGAAGACTTGAATCAGAAGACCCGATTGGTCTGGAAGTTTTATACGAAAACAAGCCCCATTCAGTGATTTATAAACTAATACATGTATTTAATAGTCTATTCTCTGAGATACCGGGAGCCAGTGTAAGGACTTCAGAAACGGGGTAGTGTGCTCTACTGTCTCAGTTTTAGACATGATGCAGTGGATTCTGGATCAGCTGTCTGACCTTTTAGGGCAAACCTATGAAGACCACTGTTGCAATAAGCAGTTCAACTAAAGATAGATGCATCAATGAGACTTTCCAAGATCCTGCTAGGACATTAGTCAATTAATTCTGGACATGTTTTTAGGTAATGGAAGGCCAACTTTTTCGTTAAATCCATGTGCCTCTAAAGGTTCAGGTCTGGGTCGACCAACAGGACCAGATTTCATTCTGATCAGTTGTTACTAGCTGTGGTAACTAAAGCTCTGACTCCTGATTACTTAAAGAAATTTATGGTGCATCCACTGAACTTGAATGGATTCATAGTGTCTCCTGATGACATTGTAATGTAGAGCCGTGTGTCATCTGCATAGTAATTTATCCTGTCTATTGTAGTCTGAGCCAGATGGCGCATGCAGATATTAAATGGGAGTGATCCCAACACAGAACACCACAGGGTTTTCACCAACTCCAATTTAAAGTTACCTATTTAAATAAAGACTCAATGCAGTCAAGCACTGTACCAGAAAGTCTGACCCAGTTCTCCAGCAATATGCCATGTTCAACAGTGTCAAATGCTGTGCTCTTCCACAGTCTGCCTATTATACAGATGTCATTGAACACCTTAATGTGGGCAGTCTAAGTACTGTGATGAGCACGGAAACCTCACTAGAAGTTTTTTCATAACAGTTGTTGTTACAAGCCGTGTTACTGTAGTGAGATACTGGTACACAATACAAGCAACACAATGCTTTTAAATCCCCGGGTAGAGTGCAGGTGAGTTTAGTCTAAAGGCTTACTGCTCTCAGACAACAGTTTTCCTGCTTAGTGGGCGAATTGACATTAAAATTTTATTTTATGAGCTCCAATTTGAGCTTGAGAGTTTGCTATCACGTTTCGCCCGGGTGACCATTGTGTTGTACATTGAGCTCAAATTATTGGCTCCATGTCATGACATGTCACCCTTTGTCAAACTTTGTTGCATGGTATGGTTTTCTGAAATTGATTACTCCGTTTCAGGAGTTTCAAGTTTTTCCTCTTCAGACATGATGGTATATATCACCGTTGTGATCGACAACAATATAAAACATGCAAGACATGGACTTTAACCTAAAATTGGGGGACCCTAAAGTCATGGTGCGAAGTGGATCCTGAAAAGCTTTCCTTAGATACTTTGTGGATTAGAATGAGAAAGGTAGATAGAAAATCCTAAGCAACATCAGTACCCATAGACATCACAATACCCACTGGTTTTCCTGATCTAACCATAAACTCAGAGTGAGGCTGAATAAACAGTGTACATAAATATTGCATGAAGCTATAAAGCCCCCTGGGTGGGTCATAATATACACGTGCATAGTTCTCCACATACATCACATGAAATATGACCTGAAGAAGAATAAAGAACATCAAAATCCTTAACATGTTTGATGCTCCACCTGTAAAGTCTGTGAAGTGTCTTAATTCAGTGACGTCTGAAGCTAAGAAGATTAGTTAATTAACCTGTAAAGATTCCACAAAATCAAATTAACAGAGAAATAATCCATATAATATCTCCCAAACATATTCATCAATCTTAATATTCCCAGCTATGCAAGCCGTTCAGTTTTATATTATACTGCAGCAAAATGTAGAAACTGCTCATGCTACTGGAGGCTTTATTTCACTTCTTCTTTGAAAGGGTTCCAGGTTCTGTTATTTAATTGATTCTTTCATCCTTCTAAATCCGAAATATTCCCTGCACCATTGGCTGCAACACAAGTCAAAAGAGTGATTGATTCACTCCAGCGCTAAAAAGCTAAAGAGCTGGTGTTTTTTTAATGAAGCTTTACACCAGTAATTCCAAACCAAACGTTGCTCAATGCAGAAAAAAAGGTTCTGCTCCAATTCATTTAGGACCCTTGCTTTGTTGGCATCAATTATTATTCATTTCCAGCTCTCCAGAGCAGTCAGAAGCTGACAGTTATAAGGAAAATTTCTGCAAAAGGTCTATATATGTATCTCTCTATCTCTCTCTCTCTATATATATATATCTATATATATCTATATATATATCTATATCTCTATATATATATATATCTCTATATATATATATATATATATATATATATATATATATATATATATATATATATATATATATATATATATATATATATATATATATATATACAAAGCAGCACCATGTAAGTAAGTGTTAGCTTGATTTGAGATGCATTAAATTATTTTTATATTTATATAAAAATATTTATATAAAGCAGCCATACTGATTTGATGTATCCGGATACAATACTAATTTTGCATGGTATTGATATGTAAATATTTTGCATACGAGGCAAAGGAAGAAGTGAAACCCAAATATCTTGAAAGGCCTGTGTGCAAACAGGGCTTTAAAGTGGTGGCAACGAAGTCAAGCAGCACGACAAACATGGCCAAACATCTCGAGGAACGACACCCAAGCTTTCATGATGAATTCCGACAGGTTAATAAATGAAACATCCCATTCATAATTTAATTTAATACGTTTTACGTATTACTGATGTTAGAGCAACTGGTGGGCCGCATTAAGGTTGTGTGATTAGTTGTGGCTAGAATGCTACCAGGCATGTGTTATATTTGGGTTATTGTCATATTTTTATCCCTGTGGTATCGAAAACGGTATTGAGTTTCAAATATTTTATTGATATTGGGTTGGAAATTTTACTATTGTGACAACCATAGCCTCTTGGCACCCCCATTGACCAGTCTTTGCTGCAGTTTTTTTTTAATGTATTTTTTAATGAATCTTGCCCCATATTCTCCTAAATTATCGGTAACTGCCTTCAATCTGCTTTGCTGCTTATAAATATAATGCTGTGGTTTTATTTATTCTCCTCTCCTGACAGATACCTGTGAACAATAAGATCAATTTGTATCTTTTAAGAGTGTCATTACAAGTGAAAAATATTTTTAAATTAATTATAGGGCTGAGTATATCTGAGACGGGAACCTGGAACAGCACAGGCAGAGAACAAGATGCTTCCTAAATACTCTCATGAGTGGCAGAGCTGTTCTGCTGTTTTTAAACAAAAGTGATCCACATAAATTATAACTTAAAAACAGAAAACTTAAAAACTATTACCAGCCAATTTATCTAAATGTAGATTAAAACCTGATTAAGAGTTCTAAAACCATAACCTTTGCTAAGATTTAAATTTTAGATCAAATCAATACCAATTTTAGCCAAGACGTCACATAACAATTGTTCAGACATTTTAAATGAATCTACATAACCTTATGCTTTTAGAAATATTATACTTGAGCCACAGAGTCTGACCAGGAGCTTCTACACCTTTCCATGTCACGCTTTTAGTTGAATTTCCCTCCCATACTTACAAATGATAAATGGAATAGTTATGGATATAAATAATTTGCAATAAGACAATTATTGTGAACAATTTTCCCATTTGGTGATTTGGAACAAGCCATTTCTTGGCCAAAAAACTATCTAAGTATCAGCGGCAAAGACTCCTTATGAAAGGGGCACAAGCTTCCACCAAGACATAAATTCAAACTTGATGATCTGTAAACCTATCATTGTGTGTAAAATCTTTGAAATGCCTTGTTAAATGAGAATTCAATAAGCCAATTAAACAGCTACAAATGTGCTCATGTTTCACTGTTCAATTAACTGACTAACTGCTGCAGGAGTCATTGGGAGCGCGTTTCACAAAGGTAGCAACGGTTCACAGGCTTCCATTTTCCAACCATTAGTACGTTCTCCTGTGCAGGAAAACGAATGACACGCTGCCACCGGCTCCCTGCAATCAGACGCACAATACCTTCCTGTCAGCTGCAGCACTCCGACAAAAGACGACGGAGGAGATATGAAGAAAGAGAGCTGGAAAGCAAGCAGGGGGAGCAGAGAGGCGCTGACAAACGAGCAATAAGGCGCGGCGTCTGTTTCGTGAGCTGACGAAAAAAGACAAGATGGGGGTGGGGGGGAGAATGAGCACTTATGCGCCGTCATTTTACAGAGGGTAGCCGAGCGTTAACAAGCGCACATCTGGGATGGAAGCGGCGAAGGCGCAAATCGATAGATCTCTGATCAATGCAAAGTCTTTTGAAAGAACACCAGCCTCTGCAGGCTGTTAAAACTTTACTACTGCACAGGTTCAAAAAAGTCCCAGCAGCCTCAAAACTCTGAGAAGTCGTTTTTTGCTTCGCATTCACTTAGCCGTGCTGCAACACAGGACTTTCAACGCCTCTTCTCTCTGAGCCTTTAACCCCAGGCTCGGCACAAGGACTTTAGGCCGTCGCCATCGTTTCTGCAATCTAAGGGGAGGGCCGACATGCAGGACCTTCTACCCCTTAAAAACAAGATCGTTCAGGGGAAACACTTCCAAACAAATTGGTGTGAAATGTGAAAACAATTTAATTTACAAACAAGAGCATCAATGGAACACTGTTGACTTGGGTTTTTCAGAAGGATTTTGCTTGATATCATCGTGAAATAATATTAATAATAATAATAATAATAGTAATTTGTCATCTAAAGTGTGCAAAGATGGGTATTTGTAATCTTGATCCATTAAAGATAAATTCCATTGATTAAAACATAATCTGACCATCTCCAATAATCTGATTTGGCCATAATTTGGTCCTCATGTAGAAGAGCTACATAGGGATGCCAGTAGAAAAGCAGATGTTCAACACTGACACAGATCTGGTTGAAATGGTTCCATGCTGGGACTTTCTGCTTTCTGTGCTGCATAGCTGAACTCCAGAGTGTTTTTACTCCTCTCTGTTCAGTTTATTAGGCACACAGAATCATTTAAACTCAGCTCTGCTCTCATGAAGTATCAAGCCTGACAACTTCGAATTCAGCTCGTTTTCCTTCCAGGGCAACATTTGCTTCTGAGGTATAAGGAGGAGAATGAAATGAAAAGATAAGAAAAGGGAGTTAAAAAAAAAGGAGAGTGTGTTTGCTGCCTTAACTTTGCTTCAAAACGTACAAGAAAGAGCTGAAACCAAACACAGATGCAAAATTCATTGAAGCTTGCCGAGAGAATGCTGACAATTTGTTCAATATACAAGCCAATCTGTAGTGCAGGGGCGTTTTGTCAAGATTTTCTTATTGATTTCTGTCATGAAGCGAAATAAAACAAAGGGATCTGAAACTAGAGGAAAGAGCCACTTCTTAATTTAATTGCATTCTAAAAGTCTTTGTAGCATCTTAATTTTACGGCTCCAAACAGAAGACATCTGTGTGGTGAACGAAGCCGGATACTATATTGATTTGGTCTGTCAGTGTTCACATATTTATCTTGTTTACAAAACTCGGATCATCCTTTTTTTTTTTTTTTTTTCTAAAATTGTGCACCTCTGATACTCATAATGCTGGTTTCTGCAGAACTGGACCTTTTCCAAAGCGGTACCGCTTGGTCTAAAAAAAGGATGAGGATCGCAGACGCAGGTAACCTGTTGTGATTGTACGAAGAAGTGTGCACACAAGTAAACATTTTGAAATGTTTTAACCTAACTAAAAATAATCAACTGAAGAAGTAGAGCCAATGGAAAACGAGAAAAGCAGATCACGTTATACGGGCAACAATTCACACGTTAAACCCACTGCAAACCTAGCATGTTTTTTAATATTCATCTTTGTTATTTCTATGCAAGACTATAACATTATGGACTATTTAAAAAAACAAAAACAAGGAGGGCTCTGTTGAGTGACTCAATGGAACGATGATGGATTTACACGGGAACTGGTTACCTTAGAGCTGGTGTTTGTTGCCCATCCAGAGAAGAACTTTATATCGCTTAAAACCTTGTTTGCTGTAGGTTTAATGTAACATTTTTGGACTTTCGCTCTGTCTTCTACTTTAAAAAAAAAGTCTGGATTTTTAAATCAAAGTTTTTGTTACGTTTTTGTCAATAATTAGTATCCTAAAGGAATCCCTCCAGTTGTATACAACTAAAATACCTTTTTTGTCCGAAAACATTTCATGAACTGGAATCAAAACTTGGGGTATGAAAAGAAACAAATTATAACCCAAGTACAATGAGAGCTAGCCCCAGGTCTGAACCGGGCTAGCAAAAAACGTGTGCTGGAAAACAGAACATGTGAAGCATAAACATGGCAACACCTTTTCTGAGAACAGTGGCCCCTAACATATCCTATTTTTCAGTGTGAATCGTAGTGGTGGAAGAGTAAAGCAATACACAGAAGAGGTTTATAAAAAAAGAACCACAAGGTAATACTTCAAATTTAAGCCGTTTTCAGACAAAAAAATAAATAAAACAAAAAAATCTGCTTTGGTACTAGTCCTGCACTGAGGAGTCATGGGTCTGACTTTCAGCACTGAACATGAAAAATTAGATGACTCCGAGGACCATCTAGTGCAGATTAGGGTGATTTCCATTTGTTCCCGCAGACAAGAAGAGCATTCCTGTCAGCGGGAGGAACATTCCCACATGGACAGTCAGAAAATCTTTCCCAATCCCAGCTTGGGAACCTATAATGTCTGCAACACATTTCAAAATACAGCAATCCAGGTTTTCAAGAAAATACTCAATGCATTGAGCTGAAAGAGAAAAAAAGTAGGACAGAAAGAAAAATGTTGTCATTCCATAAGTGACAGTGGTATCCATGAAAGATGGATTGTTCTCTAAGCATAATATTTTGTCAAATTCTAATCCCAACAACGCTCTCAGACAGAGAATGGTTCAACACCCAAACACCAGCTCAGCCGTGTGGCTGGAAGACCCAACACAGAAGAGATAACCCGTCGGGTCAAGAATCAGCAGTTCAATCATATCTCAAGCACAAGAGAGGTTTGTTAGAAGGCAGCAATCTGCAGATTTTAGACTGGGAAGGCAGAGGGTTTGAGATTAAAAGAGGCCAGATATGTTAAATTGTCCTAATTGGCCCATTAATGACCTTAAAGATTGATATTAGTGGGATTTTTCTGGTTGGCCTGTTACTTGCAACCATGTTCAGAGTAGAAGAGGCATTTTGGATGAAATGTCTTCAAGAAACAACCGAAGAAGTCCAGTTCATCTATCTAAGCACTAAGGATTGTCACATCTTGAATGTCTGAGACGCTATACCAGCCTTTGAGTTTACCGACCTAAAAAAAAAAAAAAATGCTAAGCTCTAGGAATGTATAAACTGATGTTTTCACTCAGCATCCGACTTACTGTAGATTATTTGGTAGCCTCTAATATGCAGAAATATAAATTTATGAAAGTGTAGGAACTCAACTGACGTAACCGCCACAACCTCCACAAATAAATAAAGCAGAGGTAAAAGAAAAATCATTTAAATCTGAACAGCAATGGAAAAATGCCAACACTGACACTCCGAAGCTTACGCAAAAATAAACGTTTGAAATGAAAATCGATTAAGAAGTAAAATATTTCAAAACATGTCCTTGGACAGACAACTTGCCCGGATTTCCAACTGTTCAGGCCTTTTGTTAAGGATGAATGCAGAATACCACCGTCCTGTTTTTAATATACGGAAGTTTGTGAGCACAAGAAAAAATAAATTTTTCACCCACATCCTAACAAGCAGTGAACTCCCAGGATTTGGATTTGGTCTCAGCTTTACTTGTTTGTTTGTTTTTTCTAATGTACTTCAAGCTGTTTCATAGAAAACTAGGAATCAATTTTATTCAGACAAAAGAGGAAATATGTGAAAATTGGAGCACAAAGGAATAAACCAAAGTCTCCGCGGAACCTAGAAATCCCAGAAACGCCAACTAAAAGGCACTAAAGGGGTCTGGGCAGGAGTGTCGAGTCTCTTGCCCACGGACGCCTGTCCAGATTGACACTTAACCGAGTGCGAGTCAAGCGAGGTGCAGCGCTGCAAAGTGCAAATCAAACAGCAGAGAGTAAAGGTCGACAGAGTAAAATGGGGAGAGTTTAGCCAGTGCACACGACAAGTGATGGAGATTAAAGTGAAGGGAAGGCTCTTGGGTGTCTACAGACAGCACCACTGATGTGGGCTGAAGGAAAAGAAAGCAAAGAGCAACCTGGACATGGTGAGGATCAAGATGCACTTCTGAATTAACTCCAGATTTTAAAGCAAGGCAAAGAATCTGTAGTCAGCACTCGGCTTTGAGTCCATCTTTTTACCCTTTTAAAGCCAACGTCAGCAGGGTAATACAATATTGACTGGCGTCTGCTGTGCCTCAAAACAGCCTCTCTGTAGGAATCTTTGGTCATATTCCTCAACACAGCGGAGTTTCATTACATCTGAGGGGCTCACCTCTAAAGAAGCCGGCAAACTTTGAAGCCGACTTCTTTACGTTTTTTTTTTTATCTAAGGTATGCCTTTCAGACAGACCAGAAGTTAGTCGGTCGGAGTCTCAATCAGATTGGCAGAGAGCGATGAGGAGAGGTTGCTTTATTTCAATCAGACGGATGGGGTGTTTGATTTAAAATGATGCTCAGAGGATGTCTAATAAACATACAGGCTGAAGCTTTCCTCCTCACATCTCGAATGCAATCTCAAAATGAGATCGGGTTGGAGCAGCAGGCGTGTGCCCAAAGCTCCATGCGGTTCAGAATCCGAGTGGAACAAACACCTTCCCGTCACCCCCCTCCAAAAAAAGTCAAACTCACCCTCCAGAATCTCTTGGCCGTCTCCACCCTGGAGGGTTTCCTGTGAAGGCCCAGCGGCGTCCCCAGCTGATGGTCAAACATCATTGTGAGGCAGGTCGGGGTCGCCGGTTAGCCGATGCCTTGCCAGCTGCTGCTCCTCCGGCGAGCCGCTGTCTGCCTCGACAGCCCGCCAGCTTCTCCCGTTCAGGAAGCTGCCCCACCCAAAACCATTACACCGCGCACTTCCCGGCAACTACAAGCAAACAAAAACAACCTCCTCTCAGGACAAGCCGACTGAAAACGCTGCAGCGCGGCATGACCATTAACGGGCTGCAATGGGGGAGGGGAGGGATGGGAGGGGGGCAAGGCCATGATTAGCTTTCATCTACTCAAGAGGAGTCCTCTTAAACAATAACTTACCATTATCAAAGGGCCAATATGATTAAAGGGCTTAAGCTAATGAGAAGGAGGATAGGGATGCAGCAGGAGGGGAGTGGGGTGATGGAGGGTGAACGGAGGTAATTCAACACCTCTGTTTGAGATGCCACAGGGGGAACAATCAGTGCTAAACTGTTTATTCAGCCATTAGAGCTCCAGCATGGAGCCCCGACAGGTGAGGGGCTGATTTGAGATCAGAGGTTTGCAGCTGCGTTGCTGCGAGTCGGTGGGAGGCAACAGCTGTGCAGCCTGATTAACTGTGTGTTGTCTCTTGTTTTCAAGGACTCGTGTGTGTTTGGCTGTGAGCTACGGCAGCCCCTGAAGGGCAAAACGGAAACGGATGCAAAAAGACACGGCAAACGTTTCACAAGAAGTGGCATTTTAACCACTTTGAAGCGTGAAACGAACGTGGCCAGCCAGACTGATGATGTGTAGCAATCTAGTTCTGGGACTGCTCCATTTGAATCCATCAGGGGGAAAGGAGGGAATTTCAGCTGAACTCTCCGAGCTGATTGGGCGAAGCGACACCGAGTGCCCGCCTACCCAAAGGTTGGTTTTAGCCAATCCCGGTATCAAATTAAAACGTAAGCAGGAGACGGGTTTATGTTGGTTCGGCTGTGCGCTCAGCAGCTCTTGCTTTCGTCGCACCGGTATGCCCCGCCTTAAACCACAATACTGCAACGCGATTGGCCCGAACCGTTCTTGGTTCGGACACAAACGGTAGAAGCGGGAATGGTACAAGATGGATTCTGGTGTGCTTGCGAATGCACAAATAGTGCGAGAATTCAGCTTGGAGGCAAGGTTAGCATGAAACAGGAAATACACCGTTTTGCATCATGTTTGAAGCAGAGAGGAGTGTAATTTTCCTGGATGTTCTTATGGTTTGTTTTTGAAGGCGGTATCAGAATTTGGTCTCCTAGTAGGGCTGCACAATTAATCGCATTTGCAATACAATCACAATTTTAAAAGACGCAACTTCCAAATTGCAGGAGTCTGCAATTTTTTGCTATGTAACAATAAATGGATAAGACGCGTCCTTTAGGTGTTGGTAATGTTTTTAATGGAAGATCTGTGTCTGCTGTGCCTTCTTCAGGACTGAGATGGAGTTGGGCGCTCCAGGTCAGGTCTTCACAGATGTAGGTGCCCAGGAACCTGAAAAGTGGCACCATCTCCACCCTATATCCGTTTATAATGATGGGCTGAATGTTTGGTTTACACCTCCTAAAATCGACTTTGAGGAGTTCAGAAGAAGGTTGTTGGTGGTGCACCAGACAGATAGTCACTCCACCTCCATTCTATATGTGGTCTTATCTTCTCCAGAGATGAGCCCCGACACCGTGGTATCATCAGCGAATCAGCGAATGTTATGACGATATTGTTCGGGTGGCTGGAAATAAACAATAATAACAATAAGCCTTAATGGTTATGGTTATTTTAAAACAATGGCAAACACAACTCGTTATCTAATGTCATTAAAATTGTATTTATCATTTCTGACATTAGCTTCTATCAGACATGTTGAAGCTTTTCCAAAAAAATATAAAACAAGAGAAAACAAAAAAAAATGAGGCAAAAAGACTAACATCTTAAAGTAAGAGGTTTGTTACCCCTAGAAACTCAAATCCCAAGCTAGTATCATCAGTCATGTCATATAGCATGTTAAAAGAGCACAAAAAATACTATTATAACACTATTAAGGGGTGTTTGTCTTTTCTTTATCTCTGCCCAGGAGTTGCAGCGAGGATAACTCATCTCAGCACAAGTCTGATAATAACTATTCCAGTCTTGTCAGGAAGTAATCTCACAAAGCCAAGGCCAATAAATTAAGATAAATCTCCTTTTGATATCCGCAGCAGCCATCATTAAACCGTCTGCATGCTTTAGAGGCGACGCGCTTCATATTTTCACTGAACTGAAGTGACGCTTGCTTGAAGGGATTTTCGTCTGCAAGGTACACCCGGGTGTCGATGTGCTAAACTTCATTATCTGCCCATTTCAGAGGCTCTTGAATATACTTAGATAAAAAAATAAACACAAATTTGCCCAGCAGCAATCGGATTTGCATCATTATACCACAGATAAACAGCAGAGTGAGAGCATCATTAATGTAGTCTTGTTGCTGCTGCAAAATTTACTTCCCTCTTATGTTGTTTAAATTATTATTACATTGTTTATTGATCCAGGTAAAAGTCTCATTGAGACTAAAATGTATTTTGCAAGGAAGGTCGCTATTCGTGACATCAACAGAAACCAGCTGAATCAGCCTGCAATGATCAGAGATGGCTTTAAAAGAAGAAACACAGTATTCCACGATGAATCCTCCACTTTCCACCCATTGCCAGGATATAAAAGTGCAGAAATATTGATTTATAGTTTATGCAACATCTCTTCTAAATAAGGACAAATAGAAAGTTGAGGGAACGTAGACCACAACATTTTGGAGGCATAAATTGGCAGCAATAATTTTAAGTATACAAAAAAAAAAAACTGCAACAAAATACTGCTTTTAACCGTGAGTAAATCTAAACTTTAGGCTCATGCTTAAATCTAAACTTTCCCAAAACTCAGTTTACCAGGAAGCGGTCAGTATCATGAGTCCAGTGAGCAACAGATGGGAGTTTTGGCCGTTTAGACCCCAAAAGGACCCTGATAAACAAGAGAAAATATGAAAGAGACTAGAAACTTCAACATTTAAACCAGTATTGTTGTTTGGGATGATAACTGATATCTACTGGTATGATACATATGAAGTTGACACCCAGCTGCATCGCTATCACCATCATTGTTACCTGGCAAAATGAAAACCACATGGACTACCTCTCCCCGGAACATGTACACAAGCAGCTGAAAATGGAGTAAATCTCATCCATTAAAGTCGGCTCTTCTTGTCACAGAAAAAGGCTCATAAAGCGTTTCACCTGTAGCTTACAGCAGAAGAAGATCGTTACCCAGATCTCACACGAGGAGTCCAAGTCTCAAATCTTTTGACCTCGAGTCTACTTTAAGCCTGAACTCTCATTTTTGACTAACTGTAGGAAGAAAAACTTCCGGTCTCCTTCCCTTAGTATCAACACCCTCACTGAAGATTGTTGATGTTATGCAACCTGGCAGGGCTTTCTTCGCCGATCAGAAATTGTGTTTTAGCTTCTTTATTCTTTAGCTTCTGATCTGTAGATCAAACTAAAAATAAGCAGATTCTAATCAATGGAGGCTTTTTTCAGTCTCTCTGTCAATAAGGGTTTAATAACCTCTCTTCATTGATAATTTGGCTTAAATTTATAACTAGTTGGCTTCAAGACCTTGCAACCAGCTTGATTATAAACTGGCAAGGCACATTTATTTGTATAGCACATTTCAGTACAAAGAAAATGCAAAGTGCTTTACATGATTAAAATATAGGAAAATAACAGAATAAGAGCAAGTTGAAATAAAATATAGAAAAATGAAAACAATAAAACATGGAAAATGGAAACTAAAAGCAAATATTAAATACAGTTGGACAACAAACCTGAACTAATGATGTTTCAGTACAATGGTTAAACTAGAACAGTCGAAGGCAATCCTAAACAAATGTGTTTTTAATCTTGATTCAAAAGAACACTTAGATTTTTTTTCCCTTCCAAAGTGAAGATGAACAGCAGAAAACGCGACACCGGAATCATCCTCTCCATCATCTCGTCTTCTGACACAGAACGCCACAGTATTCATCAGTACCGAGCATAATTCAGACGCTGGTCCAGCTGCAGTTCCAGTCCTATCCCATCCTTCAGGGGTCAGCCCAGAGCCAACAAACTGACAGATAAGCCGCGCGGACCGCTTTCTGGGCTGACAGCCGGGGAAATGGATTACTAATGGATCACATGGAGCCGACACACAAACCGAGAGAAAAAGCAGCGGGGAGGTCGCCACCTGTCTTTGAAGAGAGAGCGCGCCAACCTGGCCCCTCGGGGACAGGAATCCCACCGGGGACGGCTTCCGTCGCCCGACAGACACGGCAGACGGCGAGGCTCGCAGGGTGACAGCGGCCCAGCGAGCTCAGACGCTGCATCACCCCAAGACAGTCATTAACCCCCCGCCTGCGCTTTATTTCCTCTCACATCACAAGCAAAGAGGATGCAATGCCCGCGAGGCCGAACTGATTCAAAATCTGTAAGAAAGCAACTAGCTGAAAGCGTGAAAGTTTTGCAATGCCGCGCATGTCCCAGAGCCCCCGCGCGTTTCATGCCGCGTTGCTTTGTAAATTGTGCTGACACAAGCCAAACGGCTGTCACGAGGGAGCATCGCTGGTGCAGCGATCTAACTCCTGCAAGCCCAAGCCCCACAAAGCTCATTTACGAATCCTCGTCCCCCGATGGCCCCGGAATCACGCCGACAAGACGCCATGACCAGTTAATAACGGTCTCATTACCGGATCCCCAAGGGAGGGGGTTTAAGTATGAAATCATGACACTAATTTGGCATTTTACAGCACCTCAAAGAACGTGGATGTAGTAGTTCTTATCTCCAGTATTCCTTCATTAATTCAGATGATTTCATTGATATTCTCCTCGCTAACCAAGTCTGAAAAGTCTTCCGCATGTGAAGCTTCAACTCTCGCCCTTTTATCGCCAGGACTTTGGTGTTATTGTAGGTTTTATCAAGCTGCCAGGGTGGTTCTTCCTGCCAACTCTCCTTGGTGGGGCATTCAAGGACACTGGATATTGGAAAGTTGGCAGCTAACAAGCAGCCAGTTTTGTACTCTGTTATCAGAAAATGTAACTCTGAAGCCAAACATCAGGAAGCCAAATATCAGGGGGCCGACTCCGCTTTAGGAATGAGAACGCTCAGATTCTCTTCTTTTTTTTATCTCCATCTGAATAAAACATGAGAAACAGAAATGTTTTGTTTTCAAAAGCTGCTAAAAATGCTTTACACGGCACGGCACATCGTCCTCTGACAGATATAAAAACATCTAAACCTTAAATCAACCAGAAGGTAGGCTTTTGTGTTTGGTGCACCCCTTCTGTCTTGATTTGGCCATCCAATTTGGATGAATATCCTGGCAAAAGACTGCATGAAGACCTGTTTGCTGTGTTTTGGCAAAGGCCACGAGATGTTTATTAAAAGCATTTTGAACAATCTATGATGCGCTCTAAACAGATTTGCTGAACATCTGGAGGAGAAAAAGGCCCATGGCATCACATATCCTCCACTTTACTTAAAATAAGATGCACACGTAGCATTTTAGGTCAGACTCACCTTGGCTGTTTGTTAGCAGGTGTTCTCTGACCAAAGCTTGTGGTTCCAGTTAATTCCCAGCAGGGTGGACCAAACTTTGTGTTTTGATTTTATTGACGGTAGGACAGAAAACGCCGTTTCAAGCACTTGACTGGTACTTGGCATCAAACAGTTGTTATAAAGACTTGTTAATCCCAGCGGTGAGCCTAGAAGGGTGGTTCAGGTTGTTGGGGTCGCTTGTTTCTGGTCCCAGTCAGGCTTCCATACCGACATTTAAGATTGTGTTTCGGATTTTTCCCTAAAACCCAATGAAAGATTTTACATCCCAAGCGTAGAATGAAGACAAACTCAAAATCAATGTCGTGAAAGTCGTACGGCGGCAGCAATTGGTTCTTCAATTTCAATCTCCACCAAGCAAACCGTTTCAATCCAATAACTCATCAAAACCGTTCAGTTTAAATGGACAGAGCAGTTCCTTAAATGTTACTTCAGGGGGAAAAGAAACCCATTCCATGTTTCTTCAGTCACCAGTCTGGTCCAGTAAATGAATACAACTAAATAAAACAAAAAAAAACTTCACTATCGGTTTTCTAAGTAATCCGTGATGTTGAATCAAAATGTTGCTCACCGGCAGCAACCACACGGTCAAACAGCTGGTTACACTGCTGCAGCTGTTGACTGCTGTTATCGCCTGGACAAATATCCGATTGGGGCTTGTGGGGACATCATTGCCTGGTTTAAGCTGAGATAAACACACACAGATGATCTGCACCTTCGTCTCCTGAAGGAAGTGCTGTGCCGGACGGATACGGCATCTGGAGAATCTGCCTAGGTGAGAGCGAGTGTGGAGCTTGATTTACCTCCCTTACTATCCTCCTCACTCTGTGGTAGCAGCGTAAACTCGTCCTCGCCCACAGATTCAGGTGTTTTAAGCATTTCATTGACTGCTCCGACTGTAGATTTAAGCAGGTTTAAATGATCAGCTGTTTTCTGAATATTAATGAACAACTCAGGCTCGCTTAAATGCAGTGTTCTCTTGTCTTTCCCATTTTGAAGAGCGAGTAAAGAGAAAAGGACCGCTGTGTGACACATTTATACACAAGTGAAACAGAAGTTGTGCAAACATCTGTTTCACTTGTGTATAAATATGGGGTGTTTGATGTTTGATTTAATAATCACAGATCCCAATTGACTGTTTAAATTTCAGTTTAAACATTGTTTTTTGGCAGCACTGATTTGTTAAAGCAATCATTTCCTAATCCAGGGGTGTTTTTCTCCACCAAAAATGAATAGGTTAATGTAAAACGTTGGGTTTTTCAAATTTGATGTAGAGTGAAATTAAATAACTGCAGTAAAAGTTGCATTCTTTTTATTTATTTATTGATTTTTTTTACAAAGATTTGAAGTTAACAGCTGAATAAATAAATAAAATACATTTGTGGCAAAATGGCGACCAGTTAGACCCAAAAGAAAAAAGAAAAAGAGGAAACTTTTATAGAATAAATCCACATAGCTAGTTAAAAAGCTGGTGTAAACCAAACTTGTTTCTGTTTCCCATCCAGTACTTTGTGTGTAGCTGGAAAGTAACTTTGCATGGAAACACAGAAACCCCTTGTGCTTGTGTTAACAACTAAAGGCCATGAATGTTATTGTGATTTTAAAAAGAAAATTTAATCAAAGACATTTTTACAAATTTACCAGCATGGAAAGTTTTGGTTGAGCAGAAAAATGGCCTGGCCTTGCTACTGCAGCCCACTCTATTCATCGGGATGAATCTGCCTTGATAGTTTCAGCTGAGCTGAGCCAAATACGACAGATCCTCTCCACTATTAAGACCACGGCTTAATGTCTGAAATGCATATAAACACATCTTTATAAAGGCTCCGCTTCAGGGAAACATTTAGAAACACAGGCATCGTGTCATTTATGCAATGAATGGTCTTAATGTGTCAAACATTGAATCTTACGGACATTTTCACAAGAAGCCGTTCCAGATTTCCGGCACAGCAGAGTAATTAAAGCCCGGATGTGGGCTGAGGCGGCAGAAGCGACAGTTCAGAAGGGTAAATAAGTGAAAGCAGTGGAGAATGTCCCCATTTTACTGCCTGTGCCAGCTGGTGCTTGAAATTTAATGAAACTTCTTTCATTAAATTAAAAAAAACAAAACTGAATGAAAGGTTTACATACAGTCATTATGGGACTTACTGTAGTTTAAGGCCTCTTATCTTCTCCTCACTGTTCTGCTGATGTGACTACTTTAATGAATTTCAAAAACAATTATGGGAAATCTGAGTTTTAATTTATTTTAGATCTTCACTGAACCACACTAGGTCAAAACTATACATACAGGCCAAAATGTATACAAACACCCCAACTAATACTTGGTTAGATGTTAACATGTGAATCTTGTAGCCATGATTAAGCTTTTGTTACAGCTGCAGCTAGAAATGTGATCACTGTTCTTGGCAGAATTCGTAGAATTCATTTTAATAATTTTCCCAGCAAAGATGCCTCTTTCAAGCACAATCTAAATGTTGTTGTTGTTTTTAAGGGGTTGCAGCCTTTCAAAAAGCCTGGTGTGTTTGCTTCAAAACCAGTTTGGATGAGTGTTTGAGATCAATGTTTAGTCAGAAGACCCAGTCCAGGTTTCCACCACTTTACCCACACATTTCTTCTGAAATAAAAGGAAATGAGTTAAAATGTTTAGAAATGACCCACAGACTAATGAGTTTCAAGCCTGCCATGGAGCCTGAACCGTCTTTGCTCACAGTGAAGCCAGCAAAGATTCATCCCAGCTTTGAGACTTAACAAGAACTGTAAATAACGGAGGAAACATTTTTGTCAACTCAGCACGTCGCTTTAAGTAGGTCTCTATTGCAAAATGCCAAAATTAATTGTTGCTTTTAAGCTTTTTTAGTTGAAGAACCTTTATTGTAAGCTGTCTTCCACACACCTCTGCGTTGTGACAAACGGCATCCAAGAGCAGCTTCTGGAAAACAAACTCAATCCACAACCCTGCACCAATCCATCAAATTATCTTCTGTTCTGCTTGTTTATATGAAGTTGGCTTTTTTTTTTTTTTCCTTCTTCTCCCTCTTCCCCCCTGAGGCAGCTTTGCTCCGAGCGCGCAGAGGAAAGCAATATTCTCAGTCGAAAAAAATAAATAAATATATATATATATATATATATATATATATATATATATATATATATATATATATATATATATATATATATATATATATATATATAAAAAAACAAAAAAAACAAGAAACATTTATTTTTTTTATTTCCTTCAGTTCATATCTGAGAGCAATTCTTCACGCACTTTTACAGGGAGGTGCATCCGTAGCGAGTAAAGACACGGCCTCGCAGCGTAACGTGACGGCGGCGCATAAAAGCGCGGAGGTCGTTTGTTACGAGCCGGGAGTCATAATGGCCGTCCTTGCTGTCTGCATACTGTGTGTGTGTGTGTGTGTGTGTGTGTGTTCAGACAGGTGTTGGTCAGAGTCAGAACAGATGTTCGTGTGTCAGCGAGAGGCAGAGAGGTCGTCAGAAAGGTGGCGTATTAATAGCCGCTGAAAGGCGGCGAACATGCAGGGAGATGAAACACGAGAGAGGGAAAAATGAACGTCTGATGGGAGGCCGCGGGAGATCCTGACCTACGACTCAAACAAATGTGGGAATAATGCGTGGACACTGTGCGCGCTGCTACGGGAGGGAGACACCAAGACTCTATGCCGCCGTTGCCTTTTGTGCTCTCAATTCATCACTGGAAGCAGGGCAACCCACGCTGATGATAAAACCGACAACAACACAGCATTTAGCATGCGGTGCAGAATAAAGCTAAATTCAGATGCTTTTTTCTCTGACCCTGTTGTCCTGACATTCTGTTGTTGACAAAAATAATATAATATCCCTCATCTGCAAAAGCACTGAGCATCAAACATAATTAATCCATATTCCACCGGTCGGTCCGCTGCACGTAGATGTTCACCTATTAAACTCAGCTCCGCTTCCCTTGGTTGTCCTAAATGACATGTTGGTTTCACGGGAGCTGACTCCCATCGCCTTCCCATGGCATCTGGTAATTCATTGCAGAATACCAAGAGATAAGGACTTCCAGGAACTTGCAGGGTACTTTCAAGTATTTTCGACTGTGGCATGTTATATTTTTTGTTACTTTCCTAGAACTTACAGGTTACTTTCCCGTAAGTTGGAGAGGAATTTACAAGGTACCACCGTGGACTGCGCCGTATTATAAAGTGGTAGCAGGCTCTATCTTTCCTGGTACCTTCATAGAACTTACAGGTTACTGCCTTGTAATTTAGAGGTTATGTTGCAGGAATTTGTGTTGCATTCAGGGAGCAGCCTTATTTTCTAGGTGACCTGGAACCTGCTAGATTTCCACTACTTTCCTCAAGCTTGGAGTCGTCGTCAAGGTCTTACATACATACAGGTTGCACACCTGGGGCTTGTTTAAAGTCTGTTCTTTTTCCAGAGCTTTCCCAGAAGTCACTGGGTACTTTCCCAGAACTTACAGTTTGCTGCAGCATGTACTAGTACAGGTTACAGTCCACAAATCCTGTCAGGGCACCAGCAAAACCACGAAGTGCGCCGTAACCTTGTACTTTATTGGTACTTTTTCAAAACGTATGAGGCTGCATTTGCAGAACAGACGTTACTTCTGTAGATCCCACAGGTTGTGTTTCCAGAGCGTAGGAGATACTGTAGCTTTGAGGAAACGCCTATACTATGATCTGAATGGCAATTGTGTACTTTCCGTTGTTCTGAGAAGTTACAAGGTACTTTTAGGGACTCGCTGTATGTTCACTTGATCCTTGACCCTTGTTTCCCAAGTAGATTGTCAGAACCCCCAGGTTACTTTTCAAAAACCTAAATGTTGCTTTAGTAGAATTTACAAGATATTTTCCCAGAACTTAAAGAATACCATCATGTAAGCTACGGATTACCATCCTTGCTCATGTATTTCATCCTCTGCGTTCTCTGAAAAGCACCAGGTAGGTTTCAGGAAGGTAACTTAGCCTGCTGAGAGTACCCAGAAAGAACTGGAACTGCTCTGGAAAAGTAATATGCCAGTAATCTGTATTTATTTATGAAGTGAATTAGGATCTTTAGGCGACTTATATTAAAGCTGTTTTATAGAAATTAGAAGTTTTCATTAGAGCAGGGATCAGCAACCTTTGCCATTCAAAGAGCCATTATTCCCCCCAGTCCAGCTAAATGAAACTCATTTATAGCGACAAATGTGACATGACCTTTTAAAAAGAGACAACTAATAACTTTCTTATAAATATTTAAAGGAAATTTGGTATAATTTTTGAAGAACTACAATTTTATTTCTATTTTGAGGTATTTAAATAAAGTTATGGTTTGTGGGAAGACAATAGGTATATTTCTTTTGGGATTTTATACTTGTGGAAAATTTCCAACCTAGTGGTAGGAAAATTCCTGTTCTGGAAATTGAAATTGTTCAGTGAATATCAATATTTAAAAACATTACTTATTTGTTTATCATTTTAACCAAAGCTATACGAGCCACTATAGATAGTGCGAAGACCTCCAGAGGCGCAGGTTGCAGATCTCTACATTACAGGAAAACAATGTCACAAACCACATTTTTTGATTGGACCCAAATGATTCTTAAAGAAGGGTAAAACAATCCCTCAAAAAACAAAAAAAAAAGATAGTATCAGAAAGATATTATAGGTTTCATCCTTTACTCAATTATGCATAAATATACACAACAGAGCAAATAAAACCTTATTTCCTTTTGTAGCATCAACGATTTTTGTGATTTAACAGGGTTGACAAAGTAATGACAGCATTTAGGTCCCCTAATATAAATTAGGTGAATGTACTCAGTTACCATTGTGCTGAGAAGTCGGTTTCCAGTTAATTACTCAAATAGGCCAACAGCCTGTAGAGAAGACGGCCAAGGTGTGATTTCAGTCAAAGTTATGGCCAGAACCTCCTGTTGCACCACAGGACCATGCAACGCCTCGCTCAAGCTTTACAACAACGGAGACCGACTGGGCAAAGATGGAGGAGGAGGCCAAAACCCAAACAATCCACTTTCATGCTTGGCAAACCTTGTCAGGGCCGATACCTCGCCTTGAATTAAAGCCCGTTCGGAAGGACCTGTACGCTGCCACTCTGAATCAGTGCATCCGCCTCTACATTAGGTGTCTTTAAAAAGTTCTGCACACTCAGAACAGCTTGACTGAACATTGCTCCGCCACTTCCATACAGTCTTTGGCAGGCGCTTTGCTCGTAACCATGTTTGTGCTTCCTTCTTTCTTCCGTTTCTCCACGAACTTTATCAAAATCTATCAGCGATTAGAACGCTTCCGGCCACGCAACACCGATCACCTAAACGTAGTAGCGTCCTGCTTCGGCTGTTACTGCTCACTATATCACTCACAGTCCCTCCTTTCCTTAAGCGTATTCCTTGAATCGGTGGACAAAATAAGACCTTCAGGAGAAGGCTGACCGTGGAAGGAGCCGAATCGCAGCAGACCGGCATAACAAGGGCCGAACAAAGACATTCTGGTCAATGCGACTCATTTCAGCTCGGGATACGCGGCCGTGACCCGAGCCTGTGTCTCGGACAAAAGGCGAGCTCGCAGATGTAATGTCACGCTTGAGTTGGCCGACGGCATTGAACGGAACAACGGGTCGGCAAAGGTGAGCGATGAGAAGAGGAGGAGGAGGAGGAGGAGGAGAAGAAGGGGAAATAGATCAGAGGAGGGAGGAAGGTGTGCTGGTGATGATCAGGGTCCCCGGTTCTATTCAGGAGCTCGGCACAGGTCAGCGGAAAAAGGAAAAAGACGAGCGATTGTAGTTTGTGAGGAAGCCGGGAAACAAACAGGGACAAAACAGGATCTTGTTAACCAACGCTGCATGTGAGCTGGAGCTGTTACAAAGGAGGGAACCGCTGGAGATTTCACCAAACGGCTGCAGAATCATGGCCTCCACGCTATTCCTGCTGAATATTACCTCCAGGTTGCTCCGTTATGGGAGCGGAAACACAGATTTAACGCAAGGTTCAGAAGATTGTAATTACATGTAGACTTTATTGACAACTTTGTCATTTTGTATGTACAGAGTGCATACGGAACGAAATTCCGTTGCACACAGCTTACGACAGAGTAATGAGACTGCAGGTGGAATAAGGCAACATTACAATATAAAGTGCAGCAGTGATCAGATGTAACAGTGCAGGAGAAAAACAGTGTGCAGAATAATGTTCAGCCATTGTTTATGTGCAGAAATAATGGTGCAAAAAACATTTGTATGGAAAAGTACGGTGCAGTGCAAAATGTAGCATGTAAATGTGAAATTATGTGCTTAAAAATCACATGTGAGGTATGTAAAAAAAACTGTAAAACACAATTTTGGCTTCTCCGATGTGTTGTTTCAGATTATTCGGAGTAAAATGTGAACAATTAAACATTTTTGTGAGGAAGATTTCCCCCACATTCCTCATCCATGGAAGTTTCAAATGTGGACATTATATAACAACATAGCAACGTGTGGAACATGCCTTCTATATTCTTCTCTCGTGTTTAAATCATATCTCATAGTAAAGAGAAATACACGAGGCTCAGTGTATCACTGCAGGAAGATTTCTGCACGCGTTCTTTTACCTCATTTAGTTACCCTGGAAGCATGTGTGGCAAAATGTTTCTCATCTGTGTTTTCTTCCTACAAGTAAACCAGACACCTCTAACAAAAAATAAATAAAAAAATATGTAATTAGATAAAGGCTCGCATTATTTCCCACTATGCATGATGAATCAGTCTAATATGAGTCTCTAATGACAAAAAGGTCGAGCTTTTTTCACGATAATCTAAATTCATGAGATGCATAGGACCTTTGGATTTGGTCATTTAGTAACGTGTGGCGACAAAGGAAGGTTTGCCCAGGTCTCAGATCCTATAGAAGTATAAGAGCCGCTTGGCATTTTTCATGCTTTGTTGCCTCACAACCTGTCATTGAAAAGGTTTGAGAGTCATTTTATTTGCAGAACATGCCCACAACTTTGAAGAGGTATCTTTAAATTGTGAATCAGACAAATAATAGACAAATAAAACTTTAGCGTGCATGGCTAGCCCCTAAAGTCAGTACTGTAAGTTGCTTTGCAGTCTTCACGAGCTCCACACATCTTGACATCAGCATCTTTGCCGTTCCTCAAGACGAAACTGCTCCAGTTCCTTCATGTTGGATGGTTTTCCACTTGTGAACGGTGATCTTCAAGTTTAACCCCGGATTCTCAATTGGATTGATGTCTGGACTTTGACTAGGCCATTCTGACACATTTAACTCTAAATCAAGTTTATTCGCTAGGTTTTCGGGTACAAATAAGGAACTTGACTTGGAACTCCAAACCCTTGGTCCTTGGTCTTCATGGTGTGATGCCTCTTGCTTAGTGGTACGTTAAGAACAGATATGGAGAGCTGTGAACTTTTAAACCCTGCTGTTTCATCATACAGTTTGAGCTGTATCTGAGTACGATTGAAAATACCATACAGTGTGTGTCCGGCTTTAGTTTCTACGGTGCATGTTTTTTGAAAAAAAAAACAAAACAAAAAACAAACAAACACAAAAGTTAAAAGGTTTAGTGCAACAAATATGTGAAAAACAGAGGATCAAGGATGTTAAATCAAACACATATTTAAATGATACAAAGTACAACCCGCTATTTTTCATCCCCAAGTACCTTACCCCCCTTCTGCAACGATGCTTAAAATTCTTCCGTCTCTACGATTTCTCAGCATTTTGTTTAGCAAAAAGCCCTGCACCCTTCAAATGTAATGCACAACAACAGCTGAATGCAAAGCCTCACACATATTTAACTCGGCACCAACAGACCATCAGAGAAGTGCCATTTTATTCTCCCAACCCAGCCCTTAGCTGAGAGCAAAACCTGCAGTCCCCGTTCTCTCTGACATCAAACATAAACACGTTACCTGCACCCAAAAGATTTCAGTAATTGATGTTTGCAGCGGTTAAAAGCCAGAAAGAAACCCAGAGAATTATTGAAGTGGGAAAGCAAAGTTTGGAAGAAACAACAGAAAGAAAGATGCAGAAAAATGCGTTTTGTGAAGCTGACGGCGTCTTGCTGCACGTCTGTCACTACCTGCAGGGAAACCTTCCCGTTAGGCTGAGGTATTTGCAAGGTCTGCATGCCTAAGTGAATGGGGTTTTTATAATCCCTTGTCTATACATCATCACATCCTTCCATTATGCAGCCGCCTCCATCTGGAGGACTTGGTCTGGACGTAGACATCAGCAGTGAACCAGACATCAGCAGTGACCCTAATGTCCAGACATTAGGGTCACGTTCCATGAAGATATTCAGAGTAATGAGTGGTTTGAGGTCTAAAATAGGGTCTGTGTGGTCTGAAAACGTTGCCTGTTCTAATTACAGGATCGGCAATCGTCTCCGCACTCTCACTGGAGTAAACAACAACCTCCCACTTCTGTCTACCACCCCGCAGAGCGTCAAGGGCCGCATCAAAACAAAGGCTGCTGTGGGTTGAAAAACAGTAAACGACAAAAAAAAAAACGATTAAAATTATAAAAAATAAAAGATGGATGTATTCAACGATCAAACGTGGATTTAGCTCTAAAACTATTCTGATTTGTGCATACGTTTCAGCAAAACGCAGGAGAAGTTGCATTCCGTGCTGAACTTTAACTTTTGCAACGTTATCTGAGCATCTGCACTAAAACGCAGCTGTCAATGTGAATCTCATTTGCCGAATTTGTAGTGCAGGAAAGTGTACCTTTTTTGGCTCTTTGCAGAGTGTGTAAGTGCCAGTTTAATGGACAGGATTTACATCATCCAGACTAAAAAGCCCTTTACGGCCAGACCCGCCTTTATCTACGAAGACACTTAAATACATAATGGCCGCTGATTACCCTGCCGGATATCGGCCTTTTCCGATACAAGTCAAACCCAAGTGTACCACTGGAGGACCTTGTTTATTCGGCTCTAATAAATCCTATGATTCTATATATATAAAAAAAGTTACAATGATTCATAGAAAATTCCCCCTTCCAATACAGTTACAACCTACAGTTTAGTCGCTTTCTGTTGTTACTGGGCCGGTATTGCCGTGGGACCCTCCCACATCTCAAAGCTCTTCTGCTCATCCGAGGTCTGATTGCTGGGGCGACAGGTCCGGGACGGAAACCTGGACATCCCTCTCCCTGGCATCATCCTCTAGCTCGTTCTGGGGGAACTCAAGGCGTTCCAGGGCAAGAAGGGGAAAAAAGTGTTTTTCTCTCCAGCGGGTTTTGGGTCTTCCCCGGATTTTCCTCCCGGTGGGACGTACCTGGATAACCTCCAACAGGAGGCATCCAGCTCAGATGCTCCAAACGCTTCAATTGACTCCTTTTGATGCAGAGAAGCAGTGGCTCTACTTGGAGATCCGCCCAGATGACGCTACGCCTCACCCCATCTCCAAAAAACAAACAAAAACATTTAAACAGAAAGAGGAAACAACCTGATTTAACAGAATTCCTGAAATTAAACAAATAAATATTTTATGTCTTTTAACTAAACTGATAAATTTCACTCTGTTGACTATTATAGTCAAATTATAGTGTTAAAAATAATAAACTACCACCAACACGGCCATTTCACCTGAAATCTGTTCACAACCGTCGACCTCAGACCTCTGAATGTGGGCGTGGCCTCAAGATTCTCCACAACTAACACCTTCCACCGCTGCCAACTCGTTTGAAGCAGTTGTCGTGCTAATTATGGCACCATTCCTATTTTAGTCACCTAACATAACATGAACTTTGTAGAAGCAAATTTAGAATTCATTGTCAACCTAAACTCTTTGTCCCCCAACTTAATACTGCTGGGGGACATTCACCTTCACATGGACACGGGCTCTTAATGCTGTTACACAAAAACATTTCCCCATCATGTTCAGACAGTTTTGCTCTCCAGCATAGATTCACTTGCTGATTCCTCACTGGACCTCATCTGTTGTGTTGGTGTCACAGCAGTGAACTGGTTGTCCCATGACTGATCGTTCACTTGGGTCTTAAACTTTGAACCAACTAACTATCCCAAACTAAACTTTTGCTCATAACCCGTAAAAATACATAAATACAATCAGTGCCTTAATAACTTTTGATCACCGGTCACATTCGTCTTAAAATCCCACACGATCACCACATCCTAACGGCTACCACTGCACCTTTAACCTATTTTTGTGTTATTTTTTATCCAGTAGTTTTACATTACTGTTTTTTTTGTCTTGTGTGTTTTAATAATGACGTTTTTTTTTATAGTGTGAGGTAACATTAAGAATCTTTAAAGCCGCCTACAAATCAAATGTATCGTTATGAAGATGACTGCAGAGTCACAAATGTAGCTTTCATACTAAGCTATTGCATTTTAAAGCTCGACAGACAAATGCAGACACAAACATGAATTTCATTAACATTTACTTGTTTTTTTTTTCCTTTCGCTTCAAATAATTGCAGGCCCATTTTTTTTTTTCTATCAATGCATCATTAAGATGAGACTGTAGAATGTAATGGCAGCCAGAGCAATTAACGTTAATACATATTAATTTCCCTCTACACCAAAATCCATAGTGGGAGGATCAATAACATCTCTAGCGTTGGGAGCAATCTTTCATGTTCCACACATTGTTTGGTTCAGTCTAGTTGAATTTATCTGGTCGCTGCTATTTTAGAGTGCTGGGTTACATCCTCCCTTTATCTAGCTTCTATCATAATCGTGCGGCGGTCAATAATCTGCCTTCGGTTTTGATCGGGAGCCTCCCTCTGCTGGCCTCTCCGGCTTTAAGGCGAAAAGCTTTCTGTGTCCGGCCTCCCTGTCCCTCTGTCTCAGCTCCTTCCTTTCATCATCCCTCTTCCTCTATATCATTGATTTAACCTCACTTTGTATGACTGGCCCTCGAGTCCCCGCAGACCCTCCTTTTCAGGAGGATATATGATTCCGCCCTCGGCTTTGAGAGGGGCTCGCCTCGCTTTGCGACAGCAACAGGACAGCCTCTAGTGGTGCGCGGGCAGCACTTCAACCGGCGCAGGTTTGTCCAAGGGATACCGACGCGCAGCAGTGCGCATGGGGTTTTGTGAGCAATTTCCTCGATATTAAAAGGCAACCATCTGTCGAGAGGACCTATAAAAAGCGGCGTCTTTTGCTTTTCTCAGCTCCATATGGCTCAGCGTGCCCGCAGCGGGCTGCAATCTACGTCAGATCAAATAAATCTGAACTGAAAAGCCGTTCTGGAAACGTTAAAAGCGCATCAACATGCATGGTGACCACATCCGCAGACGGACTAATGCAAACCTGACAGCTAAATTAACCGGGCCCTAAAGCAAAAGGCGACTAAACCGCACAAGCCTCATGCTCGCTTTACTTCTTTCACTCTCACAGTTTAACTTGCTCCAGAGTTATTCCCCTCTCTGAAACGCTGCGTCCAGTCATCAATAATGACCAAATCAGAACCTCCAGTTTTCTGACCCACAAAAGTGAGGCTGCGTGGCTCTTAAGGCCTCTGCGTGTGCACGCGTGTGGCGACGTGAGGAAGAAGATGGATGAGAGGAGGGAGAGGAGCTCTGCCTAAAAAGCCTGTGAAGAAAGACTTCAATGGGCTCCCCCTCTTCCTCCTCCTGTTGCCCGCCTCTCCTCGCGGTGAAAACAGCTCGTGAAGAGGCCGGATATGAATTCATTTTACGCCGAGATGAAGTTATTAATGCCCCCCATCTGTTATCGTCAGCTAGCTGCCAGACTGGAAGCGCCGACGTGGAGAGGACTAGCAGCAGCGGTTGAGAGAGTAGCAGACGTCAGTGAGACACGTGACGCCACCTTGTTATTGATTTTCCTGGAGGTATCCACAATCTGGAGTGCATCTACTGAGCCACAGGTTTTTGTTTTGTTTTTATTTGAACAAAATGGGGGTTTCTGAGAGAAATGACAAGAATGGCGGAGAAGCAGAGATGTGAGGCTGTAGCTTCAACAAAGACTATTATTTCTGTTTTGGAAGCCCTAACAAAGACCTAATGAGGTTCTGGTGTCACTATGGAAATATCAATCAGCAAAGGATGCAGCGATTAGCCTGTGCTGTGGCCTTTTCACTTATGATAGAGATTTAAACTGAGACTCTGACTGTCCCATATAGTAGATGGTATTCTCAAAATTCATTATGTTATTGTGTCTTTAGGAATTATCAATGCACTTTAATTTATTACCTTATCTGAAAAAAAATATGCAGCAAAATAATACCAGGGCCCCTCCGTATTATAGGCCTGGCACGCCACCAGGCTTTACCTCTCTCTACCCCAGGCTAAGTATTTTTTATTCACTGGTAACAGCAATACAAAGATAGTATATAGTAGTACATCCAAAAATAATTTAATATTGCATGACAGTGCAATGATTTTTGTACTTTTCAGTCATATAACTCGTATAGAATCATTACACATAGGGTGATATATTCTAAGCCTTTTGGTTCTTTTAATTTTGATGATTATGGATTACAGAGAATGCAAACCATAAATTAGAATACTGTGAAAAAGTTCTCTATGTGAAACCCACGGAGTCAGCTAATCCACTCCAGACACCCGCAAAAGTTTCCTGAGCCTTTAAAGCGTCTCTCCCTCTGCGTCAGGAGGCGACACAATGATGGGGAAGACTGCTGACTGGACAGATGTCCAGAAGACCGTCATCATCATCCTGCACCAGGAGAGGAAGTAGGAAAAGGTCTCTGCTGAAGAAGCTGCTTGTTCAGAGTTCTGTATCCAAGCATATTACCAGAAAATTGAGTGGAAGGAAGAAGTGTGGTAGGAAAAGGCGCCCCAGCAGCAGGGAGACCCGCCTTCAGAGGATTGTTGAGTGAAATCTATTTAAGAATTTGGGGGAAGCTTCACAAAGGAGTGGACTGAGGCTGGAGTCGGTGCTTCAAGGGCAACCGCACACAGATAAATACTAGACAAATGTCCCATTTATGTCAAGCCACTCCTGAACAGGAGACATTAGATGCATCTTACCTTGGCTAAGGAGAAAAGGAATTGGACTCTTCAAGGGTCCAAAGTCCCATTTTCAGATACATTTTCAGATTTTCAGAGTAAATTCTGCTTTTCATTTGGAAATCAAGGTACCAGAGAGGAGAGGAACATAATTCACGTTGCTCTAAGTCCGGCGTGACGTTTCCACAGTCAGGGATGGTTTGGGGTGACAAAATATGTCATAATTGTATTGACTCAAATGGTGAAGTTATTACCTTATTGACTTATTTTTTCTCTCTCTTTTTTTTAATAGTGTCCTGTCTGGCAATGTGACAATAACAATTGTTGTCTCAATGCCAAAAACAGCCCAACAGATTTTACTTTCACGAGTGGAGCCTTACCGCATACGTCATATTGCTCTGCATGATTGTACATGTAAATATCTTAATTATAATTTATGCAGGGAATATTTCATGTTATATGGACACTACAATAAGAGAGTAGAAGATCAAAATAAAGAGAAAAAAAGGAGAAAAGTAAAAGAAAGAGAAGATAAAAGGGAGAGAATGAAAAAAAAAACACCATCCTGCTTCTTCCCCTGCAAAGAGAGATGTAAAAAGAACAGCGGATAAGGTATTACAGATACAATAGAGTAGTGCCTTGATACCATCACTGAAGTAAATACAGTATTAATTAATATGACATGTTCAAAGTGATAGCTGAAGATAATAATAGGGGTTTTCTGTACCTTGTTGACTTAACGATTAAAAGGGGTAAACTTATTTGACTGCCAGATATTACCTGATTGACCATTCATTATTACATCATTTCTTGTTACATGTGCACTTTGTCTAATCTTCTGACCCATCTCTGTGCTCCGTGTTTGCCGTGGGCCCATCACTGCCTGCTTACCCACAACAACACCACCCCCCCCCCCCCTCCCCCCCGGTATGTGCACCTGGTTTGGACTGTGAAAGCTCTCTGCTGATAAATAAACCATACCTTTCACTTTTCCACGCCGCTGGCTGCATAATTCATCAGAGGGTGGAGAACAGCGCATGTGCCCGTGTGTCATGTTTGTTCATCGTGAAGCGTTTGGGGATACGTGGATGAGGGAGAAATTAGCTAGATGAGGGAAACATTAGAGGCTCCTAACAGCAATAATGATGAAAAGTTGACAACGACAGACAAGTGGGAGCCTTCCTGCGCGAGCCCCGGTTGCACCTGCTCTCATCCTTTATGGCTTTTTATTTCTCCTGGAGGAATCTGACAGGACTTCATCATCGCTAACTCGCATCAGACGCACACAATTTCCAGATGCCACGTCGAATCAAGAGCGCCGGCTGACGACTCTATCCTCCCTGCGCCATTATTGATTGCTCAGAGCATTTACTAATTAACACAAAACAAGGCAAATTCTGTTTCTGTAATCAGATAGAATTAGACAAGCAGCAGCAGCTCATTACGTTGAACTAATTAGGACGAGTTCACTGGGACTAGGATACAAAGAGTAAATACTTTTGTTTGGAAGCAAACACGGCTGCTGGTTAAAGTATCTTAATAGCATCAAATTCTGTAAGGACCGCGCAGATGCTCGGCATGGGAACACATTGGGTGGTTTTTCAGCTTATCCTGCTTAACAACTTTTTATTTTGCCTGCATTAAGGGGGACATATTATTCAATGTCCACTTTTTCAGCTGAGAAATACATTTTGTTGTGTTGCGAGTCTCTATGGGGGAAAGAAAATTTGAATGTAGTCCGCCCAGGTGCTGGGTAGATATATTTATGCTTTATTTGGGTCATATTTTTCAAGCTGCTCAGTTTTCTCTGTACTCCATTACTTTTTTTTTTTTCCTAACAATTACGTCACAGCATTTGCAGCATCTGCTAAACAAGGGCATGGACATCCAGCTTACCAGTCTTGAAAATACGGCATTTCTATTTCTCTAAGATATTTTGTAGTCCAAGCTGAAGGATGGCAAAGCTACAAGTGGATAAATCAAAGTTTTCGGTTGTTCACTACACCGTCCCACAGCACACTACAAAAATGGCCGAACGGGTTGAAGTGGAGCACTCTGTGACCTGGAGGCGGGCGGGAGGTGATGATCTGATTAAGATTTAAAGAGACAGCACCAAAACCAGTTGATCTCAAATGGTTGAATGTGACTCGGCCGTACAGACACAGGTCGCATTTGAAAAGATCAGATTTGTGTCGGATTCAGGACCACATATCCAAGTGGTCTGGGTCGTATTTGAAAAAATACGATCTGTGTTGTTGAAACTGTCATGAAAAGATCACATCCCGGTTAAATATGGGCAAAAAAAATAATAATCGGAATTAGCTCACTTCAGGCTGCAGTGTGAACGTAGCCTTAGACCATCCAATCTCAGACGATAATTCTGCAACTAACTCCCAAACATTAACCTTATTTATGGCCCCCATGGTTGCTCAAAACACACCCGTTCACAAGGTTGTACATTTATGAGCAGAGCTGTATAAAAGTATTTTTTACCTTAATGAATGCTTCTGTTTTGCTTTTTTGTTACAGTTAAATGTTTCAGCTCTTAACTTAAATAGACAAAAATAGCCAAATAAACAAAGACTTTCAAATGATTTCGTCTATCAAGAGAACAACTCCAACCAAACCCACCTGCACCAATGTGCCCCCTCCCCCATTAAATTATGAATTAACTGTGATTAACCACGTTTGTAAGCAAACCTGTGTTCAGTTTCCCCAGCCACAGCCATGCCGATCTGCTTCCTGACCTGTAGACTCAATAAGTTTCCTAAACAGCACCTGTCTCACAACACAAACCAAAAACAAATCATAAAAAAAGCGACGCACCGCGTCTGATCCAGAGTAATTCAAAAGCAGATGGAAAACAGAGTCAGTGAAATCTATAAGTGTGGAAATGGTTACAAAGCCATGCCTGTGTTTACCTGCTGGTGGTACAGGAAGAAACTGACCCACACAGATCCTCCCTCTGCTGTTTACACCTGCTCAAACACCTGTTCTGCTGCTGACGCGCTTTCTGTCGAGGACCACAGTTCAAGGAGACAGACGTCTAACGTGGACGGCCGTGACTGCAATGCTAATTTTCCCGTTTGCAGAACAAGAGAATTAGTGGTTATAGTTTTTAACATCCAGACGCCATGATGAATGCAGATGTGGGTCGCTCAGACTCAAGAGGTCACATGCGTGTCCACGCTGGCAGGCCGTTCAGGGACAGATGTACAGGCTGCAGACAGCTGCGCATCTGCTGCTCCAGATATTAGCAGGTGGCTACCTCCCAACATCTGAATCGTCCTTAGAAAGCCACAGGTGGAGACAACTACAGAGCTAAAGACATGCTAACCCAGCCAGACCGCAAATAATGACAGCTGGGCTTTAACTCGCCTTTTTTAATAGAAATAAAATCTAAACAGTGTGGAGTAAAAGTGTGTTCAGCCTGTTGTGAGTCAAAAGCTTGAAGAACAGCCCCTCTGCAGTCCTTTAGGTTGCGTCTCTACCAGCAAACAGAAACTGAAACATCACCTGAGCATCTGTAAAACAATTATATTCTAGTTTTGCCGAATATTACTTTTAAGATTTAAGTCAGGACTTTGACTGGGCCATTCCATGACATGAATAAGCTCCAATCTAAACCGCTTCATTGTAGCTCTGGCTTTATGTTTAGCTCCCTGTCCTGCTGCTTCAATCTCATTATTTTGTGCTCCTTCCAACATGTTTTCTTCCAGGATTACCTTTTGTGTAAACTCAGTCCATCTCCCCATCAACGCGGAGCAGCTTTCCTACTGAGGAAAACCATCGGCAGCAATCCTGCATGTAGGTCGGAAAGTTTATTTCTGTTCCCGTCTGAACACCAAAAGCAGACCTTCCCATGGTGGAAATGTACCAGAGGTATGAATACTGTACTTTTGCAAGGTACTGTAGACGTAACCATAAAAAAAAAAAACAAGGGGTATGAAACAATAACTGTTTTATTCTGCCTGCTAAGGCTAAAAATTCCCATGACTTATTTATAAAGTGTTATTCGATGAAAATAAACCCAGAATCTGCTGACTCCGTGAAAAAAGGGCAGAAAACCCCATAAAAAGCATAAAAATATCAAGTGTTTTGTTTCACTGTCCTCCACCTTTATTATTTTTGAAATACTATAAACCCAGAATCTAATATTGTGCTTCTTATTAACTTGTCCAGCTCACAATTCAAACCCCAAAATAAGGAGAAAAAACAATCCCGTCTTTGTGTGAGTTTGTCTGGGCTTGTGTGATAGTGATATAAATAATAGTGGGGGGAAATCAGTTGGTGCATAGTCGTGAGAGTTTAGCTTAATCTTCCCTTGTGATTTTGTCTATTTTTTTTTCTTTTTTTTATAGCAAGTCTGGGCCAAAAGCCATCACAAACGCAGATCACAGCACGCGCACACACACAGAACACAACATGACAAATCCCATTTCCTCTGCGTTAGAGGTCTGATTCTGAGCCGGATCCCTCCAGAGTCTCGTTACGACGATACCGATTGGAGTAGACACAGACATGGGGAAACAGAGCCGCTTCCCCCTGTAACGGCCTCTGTTGAGACAACGGAAATCACACCGCAGGGATCATGAAGCTTTCATGCAGAGAGGACGGATCTATCTGCTTTCTGTCTACCTTTTGCTTGTTTGAAACGCCACTTGAGATGTTTTTTTTTTTTTTTTACTAATTAGGAGGACTGTAAGCTTAAATGCAATGTTTGCTTCATAATGAAGCCGCTCGAAAAGGAGACCATTAGCTTCACACAGTGTTGCTTTTAAACCAGAAGTTGAGAAACGGAAAGAACTGACGTCTTGAAAGGACGATTTTCACGACAATGAATTCACATAAAGACATGAAAAACATGTCTGATTAGAAATTAATGAGTTGCTCCACCAGCCTGGAATTACCATCAAAGAGGATTTCAGGCTGAGATCACTATCTGATGTATCGGCAGACAGGGATTAAGCCAACAAAGGATCATGAGTCAGGCTCACACCCAACAAAAGCGATAATGAGTTGTTTTGTAATAACGTGGGAGAAACACTCCTCTGTCTATTTGAATTCGTCAAACATTAATCAGAAACTTATCACATGATTAAAAGTATAAACCACCAACCTGATAGGATAACGTTGTAATTCTCCACTTCTATTGGTGCCGCAGCTAAAATGTCACATCTGTGATCAGAATGACTAAAAACGGTGGCTGGTTGAATCTGAGGAATAAATCCATATTAATGTGAACTTTCTGGATGCATAAAACAAAATCTCACTGTAGATATGTCCTTGAAGGTGAGAACACAGAATAAACCTCAATTTACTGTTAGCAATTAACATCAATAAAAGACTGTCAAGCAGTAATTAGACTAGAGATCATTCTCTGTCTCTTCAGGCCAACACAAGTTTGTTTCTGTTCCAAACAGAAAACAAAGAATTATGCTGAATGTAGTTTTGATCCAACAGAAAATAAAACAAGATCAATCTTTGTTTCTGTACCAACCTAAAACATGCAGCAGCGCAACAAAAGTGTTCCACTGACCAATGTAAGGTGCAGAAAAACTAACAAATAAAGGAATTACAAGATTACCCTATTTATGGATCAAAGCATATGCCCCTGATCTTTATTTTTGATTTTTCTACCAAACTCACAACAGTTTCATCAAAGTACACACTGTAAAGGTTGATGTGTGTACTGTTCAAAAATTATAGGAGTTCTTAGCTGTGATAAATTTAATGAAAATAAGAGGAAAATGTCTGATTTTTTAGCATCTTAACCCACCAAGAATAACTACTATGTTAACATTTATTTACTGCTCTTAACTATTGTTCTGATAATTATAACCATTTCTTCTAAAATAAGTACTAAAATTAGGCAAATAAAAATATGTTATTAACCAAGTGTAATGATGTCTAGAGCCCCAGGTGGATTACATGCCCCGTAGTGGGTTTTTACCTTAGCTTTGGAAAGCTAGATTACAAAACCTAGCCCAGTGAATCCAGAATTCAGCAGAACAGTAAATGTCAATCCGCTTTGTTGCTCTGGCTGGTTCTGGACTCAGAATGACCCTTTAGCCGCTGAGCCAAAAGGATGAATAAAAATATGAAGAATCTCTGTTGACCGACTCTACAGACGGGCTCTTATCCCAGTGGGCCGTGGTTCTCATTGACACAGCATGATGTAAATGTCACCTCTGCACATGCTCATTAAGGCCTAAAAGGTGGAAAGGAGCCCAAGCTTGGACTCAGATCAAACACTGGTGGGGACTGGGATCAGAGAACTATCTATGCAAAGCTCGTTGATTAAAGCCACCTAAAAGCTCAAAGAAATTCACAACTGGATTTTAACATCAGGCCTGGATTCTGTGATCATCACTAAACAAACAACCATCTTCAAAAACACAATTTTTATTCATTTATTTTTTTTTTAAACTGCAGCACACCCCAGTTCCCAATCACACTCCTCTGCCGATCCATATGGATTATACATCTTTGTTTGCATCGATCTCAGATCATGTTGAGGTTCTTTGCACCAACAAACACAAAGACAAGACCACCGCTCAATAAATCAAACTCATGTTAAATTCATGCACACCTCAGCCAGTGTTTTACCTCCTGCACCCTTCAATAGGGCTTTGGAGCAAGCGCCACAACTCGCTGGAATCAACGGCACAGGCTCATGTTTGGGTTTGAACATGAAAGATTTAAAAATATGCAGGCTGGATCAGAAGGTTAAAACTAATATTCTAATAGATAAAAAAAAAAAATTAAAGACATAATCATACTTGACTTTCAAGTCCAGTCTAGGATGTTTTGCCTTGAAAGATGGAAAGATTTCTTACTTCAAAGTAACTGGTGACTTTACTCCTATTTAAAGCTAATCAAATCTTAAAAAAAAAGAGGATCAAAACAAATGGGATTCACAAAAAGAATTCACATCTATAGGCCTAAGAGCTGTTTTTTTAATTAAAAAACAGGATTTATTTCTAAATGGGAAACATCTTGTAAGAAAGGTTCAGTATAAGAAGCTTTTTGGTCTTGGTCTTCAACTATACCATCTGTTCATATTCCTCTTTGTAACATGTAGACCACTGCAGTTCTTCAGCGATGAGTACATTCAGAGGTCACATCTTGATTAAATTACATTTGTTAATAAAAATATTGATGCAACAGAAACCTGCTTCCTTGCTCTCTGTTATTAAATATTTGCTCAGAATGTTAAAAACAATGCAATTAAATACATTAATAACATGGCATTTTGCTTTGAATGCAAAAGATTGAAAATGTATATGGCATAGGGAAGTGATTATGTGTAGGGTAGCATATTCAATACATAACTTTTACTAATTATATCCAACCCAACTACAAGCTATAACCAATAACAGATCAAGCACACCAGACTTGTGGCTTTTCCAAATTCCTGTGTTAGCTAGCTGTGCAGCAGTGCTAGCAAGAAAAGACCAAAAAAATATATATTCTGCTTCTGTTTTGTTGAATTATTTTAATTGTTCCAAACTAACCTCCCTCTGAGTGACTGTTTTAAGTCTATGTCAAAATAAAGTTTCCTTGGAGTTTTGCACAACCATTTTTTCTTTCTGTGGCAAAAGTACCAACACTAGCTAGCACAGGTAATAAACAAAAGGAGATTAGAGTTTATTTGGATTTTTTGTCATCTTCATTCAAGGTTGCAATCACAATCAATCCTTGAAATGTATTTTCAAAACCGTGTTTAATGGGAGCGAAAAAAACAAAATATGCTGCAAAACTGTCTTCTGAAAGTAATGTCCATCCACCCTATTATCTATAGCCTACAATATGGAGGAAGGAAAGTATGCTGTCAGTAGGACCGTACAATAATTCAATAGCAATATATATTGATCAATAGACACGTGGTACAATAGAAAAAAAGGATCAATAAAAAGTTCAATAGAAGAACAGTTTTCCTTCATTTTGCATTCTAGTCTATCACTTTGGTTAATACTAGTCATTAATCCTCCCAACCAATCACAAACGCAGACCAGGAACGCTCCGTCACCAAGCTACGCCCATTTAAAGAGTTCAGAGAGCACTTTTTTTTTTCAAACATAACCTTGGTCTTGGTAAGGAAATATGTTGAATAAAGGGTTGAGTTTAAATATGTTTTGAATGTATTGATAATCACTTGAATTATTTTATCAAAATGCTTTCGATCTATATAGTCCAGATCCAGCTGTCAGTGTAGGTGCCACCCAGGACGAGAGGCTGGCTCCACCCGGGACAGTTCAACAGTCCACCAGAGTCATAGTCAATAATAAAGGGCTGCATTTTATGAAAAATATTTATTACTTATGAATATATATCTTTATAATCGTAATAATAATATGGGTCAAGTACATGGGTGCGAAGAAAGTGGGGGAACTGTACCAGAAGCCCACTTTATGAAACGTTTTTAACCCGAGCATTTTAAGACTAAATTTCAACCTCTGCTTAGTCGGAGTGCCTTTCAGCACCCTGGACAGCGCCAGTTACTCTTCCTTCAGCGACTTTCAATTTCAAAATCCGGGGTTATGAAAAATAGATTTTGGTTAGATACGCAGCTTTAAGGCGTATATATGACGGACAAACGGAAACAGTGGAAAACGGGGTCAAGAGAAGATTAACGACCGGGTTGGTGGTTCAGGTTTTAACCCTAATTTTTGACCATCATTTAAGCAGACTCTAATTTTAACATACAAAGGGAGAACCATATAATAGAGGTTTAACACCGGTGCGCCAATGATGAGATTTATGAAGAGACCGCACAGCTCCACACGTTCAGACCTGACTGACGTCACGTATTGGCAGACAATCCAGCCAATTGAGGCGATGACGCACCGCGGTTTGACAAGTTTACCTTTAAAAGTCGTTGGGGGAGTCTCGACCTATCGGACAACGTAAATATAACTGCAGTGAAGCCGGACCGGTCGGTCTAATCGGGCTTAGCTTGAACCGTAAGATTTGCTCTCAGAGTTTAACCGGGAGGAGTTTCTTACGTCCTCGTCCTCGCAGCGGCGGCGGCGGTGCTGAAGCCGGGCTCGCTGCTGGCTCTCCGCCGCCCGGTCCCCCTGATCGCCGGCCTGTCCGAGGAGGTGGCTCGCCTCCGGTGGGTCGGGGAAGGATTTGTTGGTGTCGATCTGACCGCTGAATCTCTGATACAGAGACGCCATGTCGAACTGTTGATATCTCACACTCGGTTCACGTCCAGGCAAAAAAAAAAAAAAAAAAAAAAAAGTTAGGAAAGTAATGCCGGCTCTACTTCAGCAGGGTGGAAAAAAAAAAACATGTGACCCAGACTTTAAGAATTCACAGCACGAACCTCCATGCTCCCTGGCAGCGGTTCTGCAGCGGCGCGGTTTTCCACCACACTTTACAGAAATTATAAAATAAATAAATAACACCGATGAGGACGTCTGCATGTGCAGGAGAGAATCCCGATCAGCAGAGGGAAACTGAGCTGGATCACAGCTCCGTCCTCCTCTCCTCCCCTGTGGCAGCGGGAAAAGTGACCGCTGATAGAAAACCTTCAGGGACTCTGCTTCAAGCCCAGACGGGACACAACCTTCTCACATTAGATTTACACTAAAAACTTATCATGACTCTGCACTTGGAGTGGAGTTAACACATCGCCGTTAGTTTCTTATCTTTGTTTTGCCTCCGTTTGGGTCGGTGGAGGTGCTATAAGGAGAGCAACAGTGCCCCCTTGTGGCTCAAAGTGCAAACGTAGGCGAGCCCTTCACAAAGAGAATAAGCCAAATCTGACATCACCCACTTATCTTAATATTCATAATTTGTCTCAATCAACCCTTTTCAAATTCTCACTTCTCCACTATTTTATATTTTAAAATGAATGTGAAGCTCACCTTGAATGTAGGACAGGCTTTAAATATGGAAAATTCACAAATAGTAAGAATAAATCTGTGCAATCCATCCATCAGTCAATTTATTCGTCCATTTTATCATCCATCCACCCTTGCAGGCATTTTTTGCTTACCCATCCGTCAATCTTTCAGCTTCTCAATCCCTCATTGGATTCAGGTCTATGAATCTTTTCATCCATATGATTTATCCATCTACTTATGCATTCATCTACATACACCCATTGGTAGCACACCCCAGTTTAGCTTTTTATAGGGAAATGTTCACAGATTAATATGTAATCTCAGATTTTTCAATGCCTGGAAAATAAAGTGATTTACTGACACTTAAACAACAAACCTCATCTTTGTTTTACTCATTAAGTGAAATATTGTTCAGCTACTTCAAAAGTTATAAGACCCTTAACCCCCGTAGCTTTGGCAGAAGCAACTGATTATGTTTCTTGTGGCCATCTACACATTTTTTGACATCATGCAGAGGAACATTTACCTCTCTCCTTATTTTCAGCTGTAAAACCTTGTGTTGTTGTTTTTCAGGCTACCCCATGGGATCTCAATGCCAGGGGCCTCGACTCAGACGAGTACTTTTCCTAATTACCAGCGACTCTTAGTGGATTTAGTGCAAGAATCAGAGTCATTCTCATGTTGCAGGGTCCAGTTCTGCATCAGCAGATTTTTTTTTATTTTTTTTTTAACGGTGATCTCACATTTTCTTGAAAAACCTAAAGTAAAATAAATGGGTCTTTCTATTATTGTGAGTTATCCAGGTCCTGCTGCAGCAAAACATCCCCCAAACCATGACATTTCCATCTCCATGAATCACAGTTGTAAAGAGATGGGGTTTTTTCCACCTGAAAGGCTGCATTTGGTTCATGGCAAACATGTCCTCTCTTCTGCTGTCTAAATAATTCAACTGCAGAACATTATTCTAGAAGCCATGGTCTTTGTCTACATTCTCTCTGGCAAACCTCAGTCTGGTCTTCATGTTTTTCTCAGAGAGCAAAAGGTTTCCTTCTTACACACCTCCCATGCGCAGTCTTTTTCTTGTCGTACACCCATGCTCTTTCACATTAAAGTAGCAAGAGCCTGTGTTGACGTTTCAGGATTTATGGAGAACTCTTAGCATTTTGCAGCCTGCTTTTAAGGTGAACGATCTCAGACAGCCATGCCTGAGCATTTCATATCCTCTACTTTAAGACTGTTTTTCGTACAGGTGAATTGTTGAAATCTGACTCCTTTCAGACCTCTTTTGACTCCCTTACCAGACACATTAAAGGCTGTTATAATTTTTCTTTCTGAATACCTCAGACAGCTCCTGTGGTGTTCCCTCTCACTTTAACATCCAGGAGACCACCAGCCAAAATGCTTTAGGTTTAAACAGGGTAAGTCCCCTTCAAAATGCTGAGCAATTTTCTTCTACCCATGGTCAACTGATGCAATACACCTCTGGGTGACCAATTGAAGTGGAAAAAATGTGGGGTTTACTCAATTTATTTCATACCAGGAAATGCATTTCTTATAAATTACATTTTACCAAAAAAAAAAAGGTTTAAAGGGTTCCTTTTTGTCATTGCCATTTATATTGTACAACTCAAACTTTAGGTAAAATTATTAAAGTGACATTCAACATACGTCCAAATATGTCAGAAAAACCAGCAGGCTCGCTGTGTATCTACCCATCAAATAAATACAGATTCCTTAATCATCTACCAAAGACGGGTCCAGTGGCAAACCTCTGTTGCATACACAGCCAATCACATGCCAACATTACCGATGACATCACATGCCCAAAAGCCCTTTGCACAGGGATTCATTCAGGACATTTGGGACTTAAAATTATTGATCTGATAATAATTGATCTAGATGAATGGATACAGGGACAGATATTTGAAGAAAACTAAATTCATTTTATGCAGTGATATAGATTTTTGCAAATTACAAACCATGTAAAAACATCTTTAATCACTTCAGAATACTTCAGTCCTAGTTTGACATTGCAATGTGATTTTCAGGCTTTTGCCGTCTAAGGGTACTTGTAATGCCATGTATTAAAAAAAAAAAGCTTTTTCTTCAAAGCACTTAAGGATTTATATTAAACTGGAGATGATGAAAAGCGGCCCAACCCCCTTAAAACATGGCATCTATTTACATTAACCAGGCAAGAAAATGAATGAACTCCTTCACAGCACAACTGAGAGAAGCATTTCTTTTTCCTCTTGGTATTGCGGTGCATAACATCGAAAAACACTATTCAGCCCCATTATCTTTCACCTGATTAGTAAGGCCTTCCAGGATGGAGAACGCCATCCTCTGCTTGACTAACAAACTAAATGCGTTGACATTTCTTTTCTGACGCGTAGTTAAAGAAAATAGGCTAATTCTAACGTGAATGTGGGTCTTTTTATAATGAAAACTGATTGGTGGCAGATCACCACACCTGTTTAAGAGGTGCCTCTAAATCCATTAGAGATGCCGAACGCTGCAGAGACCCCTTCTGGTGTTTGTAATTATGCTAAATATTTACCACCCGTCTCCATCAAATCTGTCTCAGACTCCAACACAGGAGATGACTGCAGTCCTTTCTAGACAGCTGCAACCATAAAAAAAAATTGGGGAAAGTTGCAGGATATCAGCAATTCAGTTATTAAATAAACTTGTGGCATGGTGTAATTGCTCAGAATCTGGAGGAACAGCTCGTTGCTGGAACAAAGATGCACCCTGCTTTAGGGCAGCAGAGGGCAGACCTGATCGCTTTAATCCCAGCCATGATGCTCCTTCACTCAGCGGATAGCAGCAGACCTCAGAGGCTCTGAGAGGACAAGATAACTCATTAAACAGAACAGACTTGCTCTAACAACCCTCTCTGAGTTACAATCATGCATAAAAATAAACTCTTCCCCCCCCCCCCCCCCCCCCACAGATGGAGGAAGATTTACAAGAAGTTAATCACTTCAACATTCATTTATTCTCATCTTGTTTAGGACTGCATTCTTCTGCTGGTTTGAATCTCTTGAAAAAAGATGCCACCCCACATTTAGTGTGAGAGAAATTAAGCCACCAAAAAGAATAATCAAACACCTCTATCATGAAAAATAAGTTTAGATGTGCTGGTACATCTCAGGCTGTCAGCCAACCCCCCCACCTCGCCTATGATGGATAACCTCTCATTTCATCCAGAGCTGCACTTCTACAGCAGAAATGTCCCAGGAGGGCTTTGGTCTCTAAATCCTTTCCTCCTCCATAAAAAACTAAGGTGTTACAGAAAGGGCACGGCGGTGGCAGAGTGAGCCGTCGCTGTCGAGAACACGTCCAAAATAAATAATAATAAATATACCATTGGCAGAATTTTGCCCACAGGAGGCAATTCATGCATACAGAAAGAGTCGGTGAACCATTAGATAATTCAAAGTAAAGATCTATATCTTTGATTTCCCAACAGTGTGACTGAAGGGGAAAATTGCTCCTATTACTTTGTGTAATTTTGTAAAAAAAAAAGAAAAAAAGAAAAATACTTTCTTTAGTAGAAAGCATAATACAAATCTAAATGCTAATTTATTATTTATTATTCTTTTTTTTGCTGGATTATACCCTCTATATTTAATCTCTCCTTGGATATAACAGTAAAGTCTTAATATAGTGGAGGTTAATCTCACACCTGACATTTTGGGGGGGGGGGGTACCTTTAATTGGAGCGTTTAGGTATATCAGCGGCAGAGATGTACAAAAACAACATTCAAATGTTTTAGTTTTTAATAAAACCACCAACAATAACGGTGGCCCTTGCTGTCAGTACATTGTGCAACGCCATCCCAAGCTTCTCTACAGGATTTAGGTTTGAGGAGAGACGGGGCCCTGGAAGAAGGGTCAGTTTATGCCCGGTGAAGCACTACTGCGTTGATTTGGTGACATTCAGCAGCGATTGGACATTTCCAGTTTTTTTGACAGAGCAAACAAACAAAAAAAAAAAAAAAATAACTTTTTGCTTAAGGAATACAGCTCAAAGAGAGGACGTGTTACTGCTGGAAGGGCTTGATGAAGCACCGATTAATGCCAACAAGAGGCTGAAACAGGCAGCGACGAGAATAATGATCACCTTCAGAACCTAAGCCGCCATTAATCTATCTATATTCCTGTTTGAAGTTTTTCATTTGACTGTTTTCCAACCATGATGTAAACACCACATACTTCTTCCGTCACGTCATCATTCTGTGTAGCTTTAGAATCCAACTGTAGGTTAGCTCCTTCTTCATTACTGATCTAGTGTGTAACTCCACGCATTTCTGCCACCGTCAAGCCCAAACTTCCCCATTGTGGGAAAATAAAGGCACGTGTCATCTATTAACGTGGCATCCCAGGACAGTCGCCATGCGACTGACATACTGTACTAATCCTTTGTTAAAGTACGGACACACAGTTACGGCCTTTACTGGGTGAACCGTGCAGAACTAGATCGGCTGCACAGTTTCTACGGCACACCTCGCTCTCCGTGCTGTAACAAACCCGGGGCCTTGTTTTAATGTGCAGTCGGTGCTAGCTGGTTTTAGTAAACCCGACATCAGTCTGTTTGCTTGTCGATCATTCATAGATGTCTTGGTGGAGAATGTCGGTATATGAAGATAAAATCCGTCTAGTCTAGTCTGCGCCAGTTCTCTACATGTCCTGATTCCATGCATCTTTACCTGGCCAAATGGCTCAGATATCTAAGCAGGGCTCTTTCAGCAGCCATATAAATTATAAGTGGCCTTCTGCAGCATCAATGTGAAATAAAAACAGATAAAAAAACCCCACTAAGTTTAAGTGTATTAACCCTACTTAGCAATACTCTAGGTCAGTAGACTGACACCTGCTGCGGCACCTCAGAGTCACATGCATGAAAGGGACAGTTTTAGGTAGTTAAATAATGATCTACAATGAAATAGCACAACAAACTGACATTTTATTTAATAAAGGATGAACTATACGTGACACGAGTTTGATGGATTTTTTTAAGCCTTGGCCTCTCCCAGCTTGTTTAAAATGGTCTGCCGTTTCATAAAACAGAATCTAACAATGCTCCCAGAGGCTGTGAAAAAGGAAGTGGGCGCACAGATTACTGATTATCACATATTACTTACTATTAATAATAATTATTATTACTACTACAGCAGCACACGTCCACTACACTTAAAAACTACACCACCTGGAAAATGACCGCCCCACACAGGACATAGGCAAGAATAGTAAATTTGATGAACATGATCTTAAGATGGCTGTTTGAATGAGTTGCATTATTTATTCATTTAGTTGTTGATTTTATGCCTTTGTTGTGTCCTCCGCCGCCCGCATATCCAGTGTACAAAATTAACTTCCTGAGCCACCGGCCAAGTTAGCCGTTAGATGTAAGAATCGACCGGCAGAGCATATTATTTACCGGCCAAAATATTAATTCTGACCCTAACCCCTTCTAAATATCTCCACATATATATATATATATATATATATATATCTCCACATATATATATATATATATATATATATATATATATATATATATATATATATATATATATATATATATGCCAGTAATACGTGCCAGTATTTCTAGAGGGTGCTGCACTTGAAGCAGAGAAAAGAAGGAAATCATTTTAGCTGAATAACAGAGAAGTTTGACCTTGCCATGTTAAAAGTAAATCCCTCAATTGAAGCTGTGATGGGCTCGGGCATTCGCAGCGGGAGCAAAGGTGATGGCGAGGGCGAGAAAGAGCCAGAACTTATGAATTTCTATCGCAGCGGCGCAATCTCTCTCTGCTGCAGTCCATTTCTGGCCGAGAGGACCGTCATAAACCTCCAGCTTCAATCGCCGGCTCCACAGAGGGGCGATCAATCTGGCCATTACTCGGGGATGGTCGCGTGTGCTTCATGACGAAAGAACCCAATTTGCAACTGCAGCGGTTTTACACACCCTGACATCTGCTCCCCAGCCTCGGCAAGAAGTCGCAGCAGCAGTTTTTTTTAAAAAGTGGCGCGTCCGACTGATTTAAAAGCCCCAAATTTTACCAGGCAAGCAGCAGAATAAGTTTGAGCTTTAGATTAAAAGGCGTTTTAGTGAATGTGTTGTGGGGGTGGGGGGGTTGTTTGTGTGTGTTCGGCTGTTTGCGGCCGCCGGCCTGCGGGCTTGTTGTGAATGACGGGGGGAGATTGAAGGTGGTGGAGCCTGACGCTGTTGGAGTTAAAATTAAATGGCCAAATTAATAGGTGCTGTCACTTTGCTGCTGCAAAGCACCAACTCGTCTCAGCACCAATCCGACTGCAACACCTTCGGTTTGATCGACATCCCCATCTGTCCTCTAATGGGGGGGTTGGTGGTGGGGGTGGTGGTAGTAGGGGGGAGGGGGGTTGTTTTCTCCCTCTCACTTGCTTTCAGAGCATTCCCAAGGAGAAATACTACACAAATGATAAAATACGAGTAGTTAAAAACATTTGACTAATAATATTCTGTTAATTCTTCAACTTCATGATGCATGCGTATCGACTTGCAAATTTATTCTGTACAGCCACATGGAGCACGGCAAATTGAGTCAAAATCTTATTCGAAACGGGCAAGATAATGTCCCAGGGATATTTAGAGGGACAGCGTGAGCAGGAGCGGGGAGGAAAACACGGAAAACAGCCGCAAGGTGCAAGCAGCCATGAGCTGTACCTTGGAGCACGTGTGTATGTAAAGTGTTCGAGGCACAAAGGTAATTTGCAGCAGGGTAGGAGAAGAAATGCGTCTCAGTTATCTGCTGCTCCTCTGTTGACTTGGATTCCATTTCCCAGACAGGGCCAAGCAGAATAATTTCACGTATGGTGGTCCAAGTAGAGAAAAAAAAAAAAAGAAGAGAAAAACTCTGTTTGCCGAGGGTTGATTTGTCATTCTGGCAGCTCGGCAATAACCCAACAAAGTCCAGAAGCGGGAACAGAAAGAAAGTGGGGGGAAAAATTTGAGTGCAAAACCAACAGCCTCTGTACGAGGTTGATAAATTGCGGCGGTCGTTGAATGTGTGCATGTTTTTGGAATAATAAGAAGTCACAAATCACTGAGTCGATTCAGACAATAAAAGGCAGTCAGAGGAAACGGTTTTATTTGTAGACCAACAGAAAAGAAATAAGTTTCAAGAGTTCAGTGATATTTCCCCCCCAAAAAAAAAAAAAATTATCCATGGTAGAGAGAGGAAGGCAAAGACATTTGGAAAAGTCTGATACACAGAGCACCGATCAATCCATCACATTAAAATGGTGACGGCCGCAAACCTACCAAGACATGGTGGTCCCCCTGAACGAAGAGGACGGGCGAGGAGGCCATTAGACGGGCTGCTGAAAGGGGCTGTGTTAACTGGAGGAGCTGGAGCAGGGCTCGCCTTAGCCGAATATTTTCTGTTTTTCGACGTTTTTTTTTTTTTTTTTTCTTAAACTTGACGGAAAAATCTGAAGGCCACCTTCCGATTTGACAGACTGCGATTCACACTCCTGACCACTTGTTGGCAATTTAGCATAGCAGACGCTTTCTCACTTCACTAGGAAAAATGTCACCATAGCGGACTGTCCGAAGTTCCTTCACAAAGAACAATATCGACGAGGGTTTTGATAAAAGAGGTGAAAAAAGAGGAACTAATGGAGTGGAAGTGGAGGAGCAAAAAAACACTCAGGTGGAGGAGTTAAGGAGTTCTTCCTGCAAATGGCGGGTTGCTGGTCCGATCGCCTGCTCCAACCGTCTCAGTCGTTGTTTCCTTGGGCAAGACACTTCCCCCGGATTGCTTGCTGGAAGTAGTGCTAACATTTCTGGTGGTGCCGATATATGGCAACCTCGCCTCTGCCAGTCTGCCCCAGGGCAGCTGTGGCTACTAGCATAGCTCACCACCGTCTGGGTGTGAACGGGTGAATGCCTAATTGTAGTGTAAAGCACCTTGGGGTCGTTAGACCAGTTAAAGCACTATACAAAGCCATTTAAAGTGGGAGTTCTTCTGGCTGAGGAGTGAGGATGGAAAATTTTTTATATGCGACATATGTGAAAAAGCTAACATAAGAAACAGATTTGTCCGATTATGCCAGAGCGGTTGTGCAATTCAGGTGAATGCAGATTTTAAGTGCACTCGTTTCATTTTGTTGTTTTGTAGATGTAGTTACTGGGACAACAGTCAGCTTTGGTTGTCACAACGCAGAAAAAAGGTTACACATATTCATCTGGTTTATGTGGATTCTCAGTTCAGCTTGTTTGGACTTAATATTAATTACAAAGAGTGAAAATAAATGTTTAATGTTATCATAAAAAAATGAAGAAATGGGTAACAATAGATTATGACAGGAGTTTTTTTAACCCCATCAGTCAAAAAGACAAAAAAAATGGCAAAAAAAAGTAACCCAAGTAGAGAGTTTGTACACAAACTATCAGCCATGCACTCCAATTCAAACACGTGGAGGAAAGAGCTTTGGTCTGACAAGAGCAAAAATAAACTTTTGGGCCTACATGGAAAAGACAATGGACATCACCCTAAAACACCATGAAACGTAAAGGCGGCAGCATCATGATGAGGGAATGGCTCAAAGATGGTTTGGAAGAAGGACAGAGGGTCAAAAAGTAGAGAACAATTTCAGCCTCTAGATGTGCAAAGCTGGCAGGGACATACTTTAAATCCTTTAGAATTCCTTTAATTGAAGCAGTTTCATCGGCCAAGATTGTGAGAACAAAGAAGCGTGCCGGTTTCAAATGTGGACGGTTTCGCAGGCGGGACGTCTGGACGGGAATCCCGTCCGACTACGCTTGTCCGATACAGCCAACCCATCTTCGTGCGGACAGGGCCTGAACGACAGAAGAGTAGAAGAGGACCAGCAGCTGTTTCTGAGTTGTGGCAGGAAGCATAGACTCTGCTGGGCCTTCTTTCAAAAAGTGCGTCTATATCAGCGTCTTTGTGCAACGGTAATTGTAGAACAAGGTTGTTCTTAGTATTGCATTGGGGGCGAATGAATACTCCAAACAATTCCAATTTTAAATTGTAAACAATACACATCATGCACACCAGACCTAGTTGGTGTACGTTTTCATTAGTGATAGTTGATTGATGTGTGTGACATCATGGCTGCATGATGTGCACTCAGCAGACAAGCAGGCGTTGCCTTTAAAGGAAGGAATTACAAATAATTTGCGGATAATGTTGCCTTCTTTTTGTCCCAAAGTTTCTCGCTCGACAGAATTTGGCAGCAAACGTCATTCAGTTCAGATTTAACAGAAAACATTAGCACCACTCATGAGCTCACTCATTTAAATCAGAGTTATGCACATCAAGAAATTTCAGTCTGAATATTCTAATAAAAAAATAATAATCAATGATCGCCTCAGTTTTATCTCACGGTGCAGCTTTATATGACCTATTTTATCTGACATTTCTTGATGCACCTCTGTTTTGGCCCCACCTTACTTAACCTCATTCCATCCCCTTAATCCATCAGCACAAGTGGGGTTTTGGCAGCTTCCCAGTCCTGCTTACATTTTTATTAATTTTTTTTACAAACAGTTGCACCAGCACAACCCAAACCCACTTGGTTTTTAAATTACGTCTTACAGGTTCCTTAGGCTGTGTTGGTTGAGGTGCTCCTTCGGTCAAATATACATTTTCTCCAAAGCCGGAATGATAACCTTTGTGTTTCTGTTTCCAACAAAGACAACTTCTATGCACCCCGAGGTTCTTTCGTACAGGGGTGTGATTTTGATTTTACTATAAAATAAACATTAAACCTTCTGGAGCGACCAGCCTTAAGCCTATCATTCAAGCAGAGTTCATTTGAATTGTTGCATTTTCAGGGACAGCGCACTGACTCATGATCATAATAAACTGATCTTTGAGACGGTTGAGGTTGAGGTTTTGGAAATACCAATCTGAAAGCTTAATGTTAGTCTGTGTTATCCATTCCAATTGTTTAATGTTTCTAGGATCGTTATAGTGAAGCAACGACTTCACTTAATTAAGGCAATGTAGCTATAAATGTCTGTGGAACGAATAATGAATAATAAACAATAAAAGTTAGATTTTTGACCCATGTTGTTAAGATGTGTGGTCATTTTTTCATTCTTAAAAAAGGGGGGCACAACAGAAGACAAGTGAGAACCGCTGCTTTAATGGAAGAGTTTCAGTTCCTGTCCGATGTATGTTTAAGCACCAAACTATCAAGGATCTTTATGGTTACACTTTGAATTCGAACCAATTAAAAAAGTCCAACTCAATCTGTTTCACTTGGCAACACTCCTTATGTCTCAGAAGAGTTTTTAATTCAGCTGCTTTTAACAATATTTGGCTGTTTGGAAGGCGCTCACCATATGGCTTCTTATTAAACTGATTTAATGCAGTACCTTTGGCCTCATTAGGAAGGTTGCCTATGACAAATATTTAAATGCATTGATGCCCCCTTTCTTATTATACTGTGTTTCTGCTTGTTTTGCTGCAAAGACCCCCCCCCCCCAGTCTCACACACACACACCAGAGCTCATTGTTAATGTGTCCCCTCAGACTGCTCAAACCATAGCTGCAAGATGTTTGCAGGCTGGCCAGAGGAAGGGAAAAAGGCAGAGGCTGAATGGCAAAGAATAGAGAAAACAGAAGGTGTGACTTGAAAAGATGAACAGTTTTGATAAATGTGGCTCTCCTGAGTGCATCAAACCCACAACTGCTTAGTAAAAAAATAAATAACACAAAGGCTTTGTTAGGACCACAGCAACCTGTGGTAATTACCTGATGGCTTTTTAAGTTGTTTTCCTGCAAGATTCAAGACTCCTTGTGGACGCTGCGCCAAGCCGGGGTGGCCAGAATGCATTAGCCGCGACTGAAATTAGCACAAAAACAATCAATGCATTCAATCTAAAAACTGGGCATTTCCCCAAGCTTTTTATTTTTTTGGCTCAGAAAGTAAAAAAAATAAAAAAATAAAAAAAAAAATGTTTTTTTTTTTTGAATGACTACAAAGGTTGTACAGAAATCCTGCACGTTTAATGCAATTATCGATTTCTTTGAAGAGACGCAGGATTTAAATGTCATAGAGGAACTAGGCCGGAGACGAATGTCCGCAGAGAAAATTATTTATTCATGTTTCAGCCTTTGCAGCGTGTTGCAGTCAATTATCTGTCATTCCAAGAAGAATCAATACTGAATTTAGCTTTTTCTTCCTCCTCACTGATATAACCCCCATTTCCACAGAACCAATCTGCCGCGCACAACAGAGGAGAAAACAAAAAAAGTGTTTTTCAATAACATTTTTACTTCCGTCTTAAAGCGTCATTAAAATGCATTCCAACATCCTTCGCTTGGCGCATAAAGAGTCTCTAGTGTTTAAAGTGAGATATTTCCATCAGGGATAATACTTCATGAGCTGCAAACCATTTCAATTTTACAGAGAGATTGGAATTGGACACATTAGGCGGGAAATGGGACGTCTTCATGTAGAGTAGCAGTGATGAGTGCTGTCTGCCTGAGGAGGTATGAGGAGAACTTGAGAACTTTGTGTTAAATTTCAGCTCATCAAACATCCAAAACAGGCCCGGCGGCTGGGTTTTTTTTCAGCTGTAAATCAACCGATCTGCACGTGTCGAAGAGGCGACGGCAGGTTCGGTGTACGAGGGAGGAGGGCGATGGATCCTGCACATCAAGGTTGCGTGCAACTTAAGTTATAAGGAAAAAAATAAGTACAAATAGTGGACTTTCCTGTGGTTCAACGCTTTTTATCACTTTAATTGCTGATACTCTGAGTGTTGAGGTAATTAAAAAACAAGCCAGCTGAGTTAAAAGTGAAAGTCAATAATTAGCTCTTAATGACATAATTAAAACCTCCTCTGACGCTTTATGGGACAAAGCTCTAGGTTTTCGTGGCAGGATAACTTATACAAGAAAAGCATTTTTCAGCTTGAACACCCCATTCTTCCCAGATCCGCATGAACATTTTCTAACATATGGTCTCTTTTCAGATTGCTCTGTCACAGATGTCCGCCACCTGGAACAGAGTCCCTCTGTTTCCATTTGAGCAAATATTGTCCTTCATTTTGCCTCTTATGAAATAATAGTGCCTTGCAAAATTATTTATACCACTTGCATTTAAGGGCATTGAATCATAGAGCACTAAATCCCAATAAATCAAAGAAAATTTCAGAATTTAATTCAGGGAAAACTCCTGATAGCCAGTTACACTTTCCTTCCATTTCACAATCAGGCACTAAGTCGAGCTGATCGAAAATGGCCGGTGTCGTGTAGGTTGTAGATGTGTTCCTGCTCCAGCACAGCAGACCCAAATAACAAAATTAGTTCCTCAGTCACAAAGTTCTGCAGGAGCCAGCTAATAACCTGTTCATTTGATTCTGGGTAACGTGCTGGACGTGGGCCCACACTCATCTATGGATAAAACTCAGTCCCAATGAACTAAGTCTCAGTTTATGGTTGCAAAAGCAGTTTTGATTACTTGTCAGATTTGGTTTCACCTTTAAATGATCTTCTCTGAGATCAAATGGTTTAAATGATTATTTAAAAGGTATTTTAAAAGGTAATGCTAGTCAGAAAACAGGTGCCAGGATAAATCACAGTGGGTGTGGGCGCTTTCATATGCTGGCGTTTGTAGAAACACTTCAGCCGTCAGATGGGAAATGTCTATTCTTAAGATGCACTGTGCAACGTGTGTAAATTTATAGTTAATATATAGTGTGCAAGAGCTTAAGGAATTATATTCTTTAAAATGACTGACAGACTATGTTGGGGAGAAAGAGTTCACTGGTCTACATACAGTCCAAGGGAATTAAGGTGAAAACAAGAGACACTTCTATCTGCCACTTAATGAATCTTGCATGCAGATGTTATTGTGCAGACAGAGCTAGTAGACGGAGTTACATATGTAACGTCATTGTTGTCATGATTTGCGGTTGTCAGGGACCACAAATGCAGCGACACGGGTAAGCTATACACAAAACTGACACTAAGGGAGAGATGCACGATCCAAGGTACCTAAAAACTAATAAATATGGGTTCTTGCTTTGAAATAATACACAGTGTTTGCAGAAATGGTGTTACAGTGGCACGTGTGTGGTATAAGTGGTCTCCTGGAGCTCAGGCCATGGAATTTGCAGTTGTAGCATTTCTGTGCGGAGGACACATCAGAAAGGCTACAGCATCAGGGGTGTACAAAGGAAATGCTCGGGAGTTAGTTGTTTATACTTCCAATTAAATCAAACTGCAAAACTACCTGACCCAGCAACAACGTAGCCTAACCACTTCTGATTCAACAATCGACAACGCACAAAAATGAGGTAGAGAATTAGAAAAGATGCCCAAAACCAAAGAGTCTTAGTATGCATCTTTATGCAGGGTTGTCCACATGCTGCAAGAAATAAATAAAAAAAAAAAAAAAAGTTTAATTAATTTATTATAACTTTACGTTTAAAAAAAACGTAAAATCCTACATCTTTGGCATAGAAGACACAAAATATCAAGCAAAAACGTATTTAGTGTGAAAGAAACATCTCCAGGAGAACACAAACAAAAAGTTTGTGATTACCAAAGAAGTCCCTACTGGACCAACACGCATTTCTACGCTCTGTTTCTGCACAGCTGAAGGTTTTGGAAAAATCTGTAAAAACAATAACCTGCCCCCAATCATAATAATCCTTCTGAGATCCTAACACTGGATAAAAGTATTCACAGTCAAAGCAAATGTTAATGTCTGTTACTGAAATATGTTCTAAAAAGAGTTTCTAATATATTATTAGTAAGGGCCCACAATGCTGCAGATGTGACCTTGATTTAAATTGTAATCACGCACCAAAGTGACTGAAATCTCCCACTTGAACTTCCCTTACTATTTCGTTCTTACTATTTCACTTTACCCCTACCTCTCTGTGTGTAAACGTGTCTTTGATGAATTCTATGCTTCAAATCATCTGTTTTAGTTTCAACTTGCTTCAAACTTCAATTATCGCCCCCGATATAAAGGCTCACGTTTGCGCAGCAGATCTTTTCCAGAGAGGTAAGTTTGACCCTTTTTTTTCCCCCTCCGCCAAATTACAAACGTCTGCTACCTGGGCTGTAGCTGTTCTACCTAATCTCCAACGCTGTTCTGTGCTACTGCACTGCTGCCTTTAATTATTTCACGTACACGTTGCCGCAAAAAAAAAAAAAAAGCCGGGAGGTATCAAAACTGTTGATTTCAGAGTCTGGCGATCAACCGCGAAACATTTGTGACATTCATCCTGCAGAAATCTGAAACCCAGGGCAGAATAAATTACAGAGGACGTTGCACGAGTAAACATGTGCCCCAAACCTCACCGAGCCCCTTTGACCCAAGCTCTCCATCAGACCTGCTTAAGCATAGGAACTTTAAAAGGGTTTGGGATAAAGACGGAAAACAAACAGAGGAGGGAGAGTGATGCAACAGGGAACAGTGGGAGACAGATTTATTCTAGCCTGAGGTGCCATAAGAAATGTCAAGGGAGTTATGAGGGAAAACCCTTCAGGGGGTTTAAACTCTTGCCATCAACATTGTTCCTGTCCAGTCTTTTTTTTTTTTATGTGTGATACAACATTCACATCGATGTGGCTCCACTGAGAGAAGAAGAAGACTTAAAAAGAGGTCCAGAAGTAAGACTTCACGTCAAACAAGCCACAACATGCTTTTGGATGACTTTGGAAGCAAGTTAAAAAAAAAAAAAAAAAACAGAGACATGCCTTCCTGTTTGTAATCGTATATACACAAGACTAAGAAAAAGAGACTTCAGTTCTGTGGTGTACACACAGAAATAGCCTTACCATTTTGGAGGTGGTGGTGGGATCAATCCTCTGAGTAACAATTAGCATTGACATGACTGAAGTTGCACCATAAACTCCTCACAACGCAGCAGTTCCGCTCTCCTTTTCTTTAAAAAAAAGAAAAAAAAAAAAGTCCTTAATAAGCAAGACTTCGCCGAAAGTGGGAGGATGACCGCCGCCCGTGACCAGCGCCGTCAGCTGGCTGCCGGAGTCAGAGCTCAGTCTCACATTTGCCAATCAAGCGCGAGCCAACACAGATAAAACGAGATACACGCCGATCCGTTCACTCAGACGGACTCTGGAAATCCCTTTCTCTCTCTTTCTCTCACTCTCTCTCCTTCTCTCTCTCTCTCTCTCAGGCGATCCTACCCTCCCCCCCTACCTACCCCCTTTTTTGACTTTTCTCAGCTTCTCGATCCTTCTCATCAGCGATTGTGGGGTTTATCAGTCAGTGTCTCCCCAGGATGTCATCTTCTCGAACTCTCACTTGTAGTAGCTGCATTCAGTTTGTGTGTTTGGCTGCGCGCTCCCACCCTACCAGATTCATTCTCAGGCTTCTCCCTGCTTTTTTCCCCCCCCCCTCCTCTTACTGAGCTCCTCCAGCACATGTGGCTGGCAGGATCGTTTTGTCAGGTTCCGCAACTCAACTTAATTGGACGCTCAAAAAAAAAAGAAAGAAGAATCTGTTGGTTTGGCCATGAGAGAGACATATGCCAGCAAGCATGGCCAAAACGGGGCTCTTTACATCTTCATCACTGCTTCGGGGAGAATAAGGTGTGTTAGCTTGGAGCTGGCAGGTGGGCAAAGAGGCAGAAAAACAGGAGGGAAGGGGAATGGAGGGAGGGAAGGAATGATGCACGAACAGACGGGATACAATGCCACCTCTGCCAAGTTGTGCAAGAGAATGTGCCGAAGAGAAGCAAGTAAACGTGCAGAAGTTGCTTCAGGAGTCTCGATGAGGTGTCTACGGCAGTCCATCAATACCCAGATCAATTTAATCAGTCTGTGCGATGGGATGTAATAAAGATGTGGCGATATCTCCGTGTCACAGATTGCACTTCACAAATTATCCCCACCGCTTTGGAAAAAATAAATAAAAAAATAAAATAATCGATCCCAAGCCTTGCCCAGAACCAATCTAAATTTATGTTGTGTTTATAGCTTACACCGTGTGTTAAGTCAAGTCCATGGATCTGAAAAGTTTCAATAAAAGTTGTTTATCAAAGTGTCTGGATCAATGTAAGCCCAACTCTGAAAACCTAGGTTTGGGTTTATTTTATCTAGAGAAGAACAACAGCAAGAAAAGTTGCAGCCATTGATGCCAGGATGTCACGGAAAAGCGCCAACCTTTTTTTTTTTCTCCCCCCGCAGCAACAGAAACAAGCAGAGAACAATGCAGAACCAACACTGATTCCGCTGCAATCATAATCACAAGTCATTTGCTCCAATAACACCTTTAGGTGTCTTCTGTTTGTACAATTAGGAGGGCCGAAGCAAGAGCACGACAAAAGATGCTTGTCATAACACCAATCCATCTCTTTACGCCCCTGGTAGCAACTTCCAAACACCTCTGGGTATCTGCCAATACGCAGTACTGATCTAATACCGACTCCCCTGATTTATATTCTGTAGATAACGCGACGTGTAAGCCCGCTGAACAGTGGTGGCACTAAAAAATGGACAGCATGCATGCTGTGACTGAATGAATACATGCATGGATACCCAATCCCATTAGCACGATATGGTCTGTGTTGGCGCTCGTCCTGATTCTTATTACGAGACTGGGAAGCCCTATTGGAGGACTGGTGTTTTTAAAAAGAATGGGCCGTTATTAAAAACTTCTGTAACTTTCCAACAATCTTTGTAACTTTTTCACTAACTGGGACATGAGTTTAGATGTAATTTTTCCACCCCTCTCTTGCCAGTACGGGCGTATTCCTGACAAGGTTGGTAGGGGGCAGTGCTCCATCTTCGTTAGTGAACTGGCAACAGGTCTGTGGGGGAGAACTGGAGTACTATAATAAAGTGTTCAGTGTTGTTGTTTGCTCTTCTTTCACAGAAAAATGCATTTGGTACCGCAACAACGGTCTGCACTCATTTGATCTGGAGGTAGCTGCTGCCATAAAGGGAACCTCTCATTCCTCCTTTTCTCCTTCCCTCCTCAGAATGAAAATCTGAGCCCACAGACTCCTTCAAGACAAGAGGAATTTCAGTGCTTCCCCTACTGCTCTACAAGGGGGGGCACCCCGCCAACAAAATTGCCTGCCCTCCAAGAAGGTCAGGGCATGTAGTAAATTATTATACTGCATGTCTGTGCGTGTTCATGGTTAATTTTATTAAAATGACCCTTTCTAAATAGCGCATCCTGAGCCATTTCTATCTCTAAGCTTCTGCATAATAAGGCGGACATGAGCTCACGGACAGTTACGCGCAGAGCTCAATTTTACGAATGCGTGCGTGACGTCACTATAAACTGCTGCGACTCTCAAGCTTCTGCAGCCTCTTCGCACCATGGACTGACTGACGTAGGAATATGTCACAAGAATTAGCCAATCAGTGTAAAACGTCTGCGGAGGGTCAGCGTGGCGAACAGTACAACCAGCTGTGCAGCCGCCTTTAATGTTTTCCCTAAGCCAAGTCATCGCTCATTTACTTTCAGCTCAGAGTCACCTGTGTGCAAACTCACACTCCCGCCAGGAGAGAGAGCGCTCAGAGTGGCAACTTATTTTTACCTGCCTTAGTGTAGGTTTCTGCTTTTTTGGAAACGGGCCCAGTTTCTGAGTATTGCGGCACTAACAAGTTAGCATCTAGCTACTAGCCGCAAAGACATTGGTGGAGTCTGTTCTGATTGGGGAACATGGGGCAGTCAACGCTAACCTGACTCAAGCCAGACGCATGACGCTCCGCCTAGCTCCACTCACATACATCTGGGACACCGCCATAGGAATTGCCTTTATTGAAGGCTGGGCCTTATCAAAAATTCTTGCATATGATTGAATAAGCCACTTGTCTGTCATCTTTATCGATGTGCTATTTCAACCACTCACACCGAAGCCAACCCGTGACGCTGATGAGAGCGACGCAGCGTCTGCAGCGGACGCGGGCGCGCCCCGGAAAACAAAACTTGCCAAATCCGGTCAGGAGAAGGGCGAAAACATCGTTTCCACCAACAAAAGCCTTCAGAGCCGTTCTCTGATGTTCTTTTAATGAAACAATATTAAGTAGATTGGACAACACAGAAGAAATAGCAGCATCAATGTTAACGCTTGCTTCCTCGACGAGCCGCCATTGCTATCAAAACAGTCTCACGTCATGGTCGCGTCTCCACTACATCACATCTATGAAACTCCAGCCCTGCGTCCTGATTGGCCAGACCATAAAATTGGTTGGAAAAATAATTTTCTATGGGCGATGTCCCAGATGTATGTGAGTGAAGCTAGGCGGAGCAACATACGTCTGGCATGAGTCAGGTTAGGTCAACGCTTAGATGACCAAAGATTATACCCGACAGAATTAGTATCGCTTATGTCGGGAGCGCAGGATCCAACGGGTCCTTTGTCAATTTTTTTCTGTTGTGTTACAACTTAAAAAAGGACACATTTGTTTGTTTCATGTGGTGCCCCGATTATTTCAATATACGAGGACGTTTGCGTGACATGAGGATGACCGTGTCTGTTTAAACCCGATTATTATAAGCATTAATGCTCATTATAGCATGTTTTCATCAACAGCCCAATGATTATTTTCAGATGTCCTACAAAAATACCATTTGCTTTGATTGTCGTAAATCATCAAAAGCTTTTCTGCTGGAAACAAGATTCTACCTTCCTGAGTCCATCCCTGAAAAAAATTGCTGCTTTATTTATTATCAGGGAAAAGGCAATTTTGTTGCTAGATAGACCCCATGAATGGATCAGAAACAGACCCCAAATGTAATAAAATGAGAATTGAATAAAGTTGTGCTCAAAAACATTATAAACTGACGCAGATCTAGAATTTAAAGAGATTGTCATTCAATCAAGAAGTAGGAAGGAGGAATGGCAGGTAGCCTTCAGAATATAACCATGTATCCATTTACACGATAGAGACAGAAAAGATGGATAAATAAGAGAAAGGTTAAGAGAGACAGAAGATAGCTGCTGGTATAAAGCTGCATTCTGTGGTATTATTAGAAAGTGGAAGAAACGCGTTCTTTGGATGTGGACAAAAGACGTGCTTTTACCTCTGATTTGCACATTATTAAAAGCCGTTCTGTGAAATTATTTCACAATTTCTTTGCTTTCTCTCATATGGTTGCCATTGTTAACCATGAAATAAGGATATAATTTAACAACGACACATACCATACACGAAACAACTGCCCACACTTGCCGCTAAAGGAAAGAGTAAATCTTCTGTTAATCAAAGGTGTCTGTTTTTGGACCACAGGAGAAAACCGTAGTACCTGGAGAAAAAGTCACACATGCAGGGAAAGAACAGGCAAATTCCCCAGAGAAAAGCCCCTGCTGGGACATAAACACATGATGTGGGAGGTAATGATGCTTATGAGTATGCCACCGAGTCGATGTAGATTCTCAGTGAACTGGAACATGACTGTCCCAAGTTCTTAAATATTAGGCAACTGGTCCTCTTTTCTTCTGTCACCCAGAAGGCTTTGATCTTTTGAACATGTGTTGGAAGTATCAGATAGCATTTCCAGTCATTATTCATCTTGACATTTCATTTAATCACATTTTCTCAGCCATTTTTTTATCCTATTAATCCTCTCGAGGGTTGGGGTAGTTTGGGCATATCCCAATAATGACCAAGCAGGAGGTAAGATACAACCCTGACTGGTCAGTGGTTCATTACTGGCCCAACAAAGAGACACATAAGACCAATGCATATGTGGAGTATAGTCTTTAGAGCAACTTAAAGTTGCCAACTAACCCCACACTAAAAGGAAACTTGAGTACAATACAGATAGAATATTTAGATTCATAGAGAGAGGCCCGAGTCAAGTTCTTTCAGCTGTGAGATTGTAAAGGTTCCCTCTATGAATAATTTATTGATCCCCAGACATTTTTTATTGCAACAAAATCAAATTTACTTTCTTAAGTGAAAGACTTGTGGGCCTTTAGCCCATTCAAAGGGTGAAGTAAAACAAATTGCCGTCACATTTAGAGATCAATTAGGAGTCCAATGGTTCTTGCTGGTTACTTTTCTGGAACCTGCCAGATACTTGCCATAACCATAAAGTAAAAGTAAGCATTGCCTGCAAATTAAATAACTTCTGAAAAAGCAGCCATTTAGTTTCAGGAAAGCGACCAATACGCTCCAGTAAAGTACCTGGTAAATTCTGGAAAAGGGAGCGAAAAGTTTTTGTAACTAGTATTTTCAGTGAAAGAGCCTCGTAAATTCTTGAAAGGTTCAAGAATTCACCAGGAAAACGCACTCTGATATTTAATCTCCAAGTCCCTGAAGATTACCTGGTAAGTTCTAGAAAAGTAGCCAAACAGTTCTGAAGAGTAAACTCAGTTTTATGGAGGCGATACTTTCTTTTGGTCATGAAAACATTGCAATCAATTGAAAAATTTTGGATTCAAACGTTGTAACCTGGACTTGTTTACAACAAATCAACGTTTGGAATATTTTTCCCATTCTAAATGGGAGCTTGGTCTTAAAGTTTTTAAAACTACTAAAGTAATAATTTTTACATTCAAATCATATTCCAGCATTTTCAAACCAATTACAATTTTCCCATCTGACCAGTCAAATAAGTGATACACTAAACTGGAGAATGTGAAACCAGGAAACCTTACTCGATGAATTCAGCCTGAAAACGTGACCTCCGAGCTTCACGGAGCAGCTGGCACCGACTCTTTTTTTCTAGGTCAGCCTTCATCACATTTTAAACTCATTTTTGGTAAATAATAGGAAAATCTTTTTTAGCTGACAATATGCACATCTTTCTCCCTGTGTGTCGGTGTTCGTCTGATTCATCGCTACAACTCTAGTATTTCAATATTTATTTATTTTTGACGAAATTAAGCAGGATTTAAAAAAAAAAAATTAACAGCAAACGCTTCCAACAGCAGAAAAAAGTATTTCACTTTTCACAAGAAGGTTTTTAATTGCTGAAAGAAGATATTATTTACAAGTATATAACATCAAGTCAAGAAAACTGGATTGCAAACAAACAAAAAAAAAAAAACAGGATGGTGAATTAGATGATATGTAATAAGAATGTTGGTACGAAATAAACTCTGAACTCAGGACTGTCGGAGCAACACTTGAGGAGATATTTCTGTAAAAGCTCCGCAGGTCCATCTGGTCCCTCAGAGAGGTCTGGATCAGGTGCTATCCAACGATTTTTCATTTTGATGTCAGATGTTTCATTTCACACAGAAAGTTATGGCTGCTGCCACAGGAGGAGAGCATTCACTCAACCCGCAGTGATTGAATTCAAACGGCTCATATTTTCTAGTTTAGAGACTCAGCGGACTGTGTGAGTAGTTGCATTTCAAACACGAATTCAAAAGGAGCAGAGCTGACTTGGGTGACTGAGTTTCTTGTTTGGAATAGTGTTAATGAATAAATGCCTGGGCTTTTGTGAATAAAAGAAAAACACTGGATAAAATCTATCCAATTAAAACACAGTCGTGGACAAAATAAGTTCGGGGAACTTGAAGGAGAGGTACAATCTAGACCCTAATTGAGACACATGCACACCATCGATGGAAATGGAAAATAATTCAAATTGCAAAATACCAGCAATCATGTGTTACAAGCAGCAGCCAAAGCCTGTGAAAATCAGTCAAAAGGAGAGAGTGAAGGTCATCAGATACAGGAGAAGTCTCATGGGTGCTTTAGATGGCATTACATGTGCTAAACAGTTTGGCAGGGATCGTATTGAGTTTTTTTTTTAATGCCTAGCTGGTGTATATTGGTCAAATTCCTGGCATGTGGGATCTACAAGTGTCATGTCAGGCCAATGGTAAACAAGTCCAAACTAAAAATGTGACCTTCACACTGTTAGATGTTAGACACTATTTTTTGATGTGACTCACTTTGCCCAATGTTGTCCCTTTTAGACAAGGTGGCTCCTACACATTGGTGGTATGCATGCGTACCAAATTACAACCAAATTGGACCATCCCTGCTGGATACATGAAGGTTACCATTCATGATCGGAAAGCCTACAGTTTTTGAAAGTTATGTTGTTTTAAAACTAATTTCTCTGACAGTTAAAAAATCTTTAAAGGTAGGTTTTTATAAAAAGGAATCTGCGTGACCATATATGGAGTGATTACATATGGTGGGGAACAACAGAGACATTCTGTCTATTGCTGAATGTAGGAATTGATCAACAGAATAAAGACATTTCCAGCAGAAACGTGCCAAATAGATGAGCCGCTTCTTCCTGGTAGCACGTAAAGGATGGAGTGAGCCCTCTTGCTTTTCCAAAAGAACAAGGAATGCATGGAGAAAATAGGTGGCATTGTTTTAGGGAACAAAAAATTTTTGTTTATCGTCTTTCAGCACAAAACGTCTGCCGAGGTCCTTGGATAAAATCATCAAATAAACCAGAGGTTCCCAAAACTTTTCAGCCTGTGACCGACTTTTGAGTGGGTGGGATTTATTTCCTTCTTTTTTTTTTCCTTGGAGGGGGGAGGGGTTGGGGGCAGATTACAAGAATAAAGATGTAGAATTAAGAGAATTAAGTCGTATTTTTTTATAAGAACTCTTACAGATAAGTGCAGCCTTCCCCTGTGTTAAAATGAGGAATCTGTGAGGTGTACTCTGGTATCAGTTTCACAAACAAAGAAATAAATTGTTTTAGGACCTCAGCATCAATGCATGGCGAACCCCAAAGGGGGTTCAGACCCCCACTTTGGGAACCCCTGAAATAAACCATAATCCTCTGAGATAAGGGAGATAAATATGAGTTCCATCAATGATTCCTGTTCCAAACTCTGACATATGATCTGCTGCTAACTTGACTCAGTCTCTTAACTTTCCTTTTAACCAACACATATGTAACACTAGCTTGTTCAACACAAGAACAAAGACTGATTATGTATAGGAATTTCAGCTGCTTCCATTCACAGCAGCCGTTTATTACACAACCACTGCTGAAACAATTGATGGGAGAAATAGGAGTCATGCGTGCCAATCAGTTTTTTCCTAGTGAATCAAAGGGAGCTTGGAATCCCCACAAAACGCTTTTAAATTCCTGGGTATGGTGCCGGTCTGTTACATTTCACAGCTACTACCTCTTGCGCAACAGTTCTGCTATCCCCCTGACACGTTGAAATTGCCAAATAAATCTTTATTGTATAAACTTGCACTCAAGCTGAAGACTGCCACTGTTACTTTATGATGTACTGAAACCACTGCTTGGCTTTTAATGCATGCCTTCACTCTTTGGCAATCTGGGTGTAAAGAACAGATTTCTTAGTGATGTTCTTTAAAAATATGTCTGCATTTCTGTCATGCAAATTAATACAAATACTGTTGAATGCAATCTTGAACTTAAGTAAAAATTATCTTAACTCTCTTTTTTCCCCTCTACTCCATTTTTGTCACCTTTTCTCCCTTTCAGCATTTTGTCTCTTTTTCTCTTCCTTTATTTCCGGCTTATTTTTCCGTTTGTGTCCATTGAATTTAAAATAATCCCAGAATAAAGGTTTTGACTTTATATATATATATATATATATATATATATATATATATATATATATATATATATATATATATATATATATATATATATATATATATCTCAAGAAGAACACTTTGGCGAAAGCAGTAATGCTAAGACAGCAATTCTTAATGCTACACTGCCAGACAGGACACTTTAGAACAACAAAATAAAGTGATTTAAAAAAAGAAAATGTGTAAAAGTTATATCCTTTTTTAGGATTTGTTCAGTATTCAAAGATATAGTTAAGGCTGAATAAAACTTCTAAAAACAAAACAGTAACAGCCAAACGAACCAAAACCTTGTTAGAGATTCAATATGAATATGCAGTATATTACTCCCACTTTCACAAATATAACTTTGTTGTGCTTAAGTTGTTGATTTAAAAAAAGGTAAAGAAAAAAAGTCAGCTTTTTTTAAATTACATCACTACACAGTTATTTTTTTCCATTATCCCAGGAATCCTGAAAACAAGGAAAGACAGTGTCAAGACTTCATGTGGTCTGAGAAAAAGAAGAGCAGCTGCATTCAACCGGTAAAGCAGGATTGGATGGAGCAAGCTGGACTAGATTAGACTACTCTTTTTAGGGAAGAAAAATATAACTTAGAATAAACAACAAAATGTCATGAAATGGATGTAATAGTTTTGTAATATTTTTAAACCCATTCTTCCCACGCTTAACGCCCCCAAAGCAGGAAGCAAAGCCCCGCCTTCTTGAATTCATCTCAATGAATATTGACCATAATGCAGAACAAATCCATTCCCAAATAGGCTTCCTACTTTTTGATTAGCTAGCAGTTCAGCATTGTTCTAATTCAATCTGACTTCTGAATTGAATCTGTGTTGCAGCTTTAGTTAATAACTTGACATTCAGCGTGTGGCTCTGTGCTATTTAGATAAGTGAGGCCACTTCTTTGAACACCCAGATGATTCTATGCCAAATTGCTCCATTGCTCATAATAAAACATATGTCCAAACCACTCTGTGCCATTATATTTCGGTACAATTGATACTAATAGGACTATCAGAATGTAATGCCAGGTTTATCTGTACAGGGAAGGGGGGGGGGGGGGGGTAGAAAGACGTCTACAACTGCATGCAGTTCGGGGGTTTTGAATAAAACATGACATTTTTGACTTTGCTCCAAGTGTATTCTCTTTTGTAGCGTATTTCAGCAACCACAGAGGTACTTTATAGAAGAACAGGGTCTGTAATTGACTTTAAAGAAGGCTCCATGTGAAACGCTCAAGGAAATGTTTCTTCTTTGTTACACTGAGTACAAAGATTGACACTTAAGGAAGTATCAAAATCCCAAAACATGGAGCAGCATCATAATACGGCGAGGCTCGGCCTGCTTTTTATGCTGGGCTGAGCGTTTTCGAAAAAAGAAAAAGCGTTTTAGTGTCATGAAGCACTTCAATCAATCATGGCTGGGAAAAGCGGAGACGGATGGAACTCGCCGTGCGCCTGGTTCTAAGGGGCATAGCGAAGCAATTCTGTCCATCCTAATGACAACCCAGTACAAATATGGATTTAACAGGAACCCTGCACATATTATTTCTGTGGACCAGACTTTAAAGCTTACTTATAGGCTCTGAACCAGACTTAAATGTGTGAAACTCATCAAGCACACAAAATCTCGGTCCAAGGACAACGGCTGGCCTCTGCTCAGACCGAACAGAACATCTATTCGGGTTGTGTTCAGAAGGTAAGAGATGTTTAGGCCAGGTAACTGTTGAAACATTGTCCATTCAGAGAAAAAAAATGATTATATGATATGTAAAATACAAAGCAGATTTTGTAATTTAAAGAGAACAGCCGGGTAAACATTCCCCATGCAACACATTGTGTGTAGTGAGTTACCTATTTACAGCACTCAAAATCCCAACTGTAGTTTATCACCCACTGCATTGGGTAAACCTTGTTAATTCCAAATGAATTTACTGTGATGTTTATTTTGAGATTATTTGAATCATGTGAGACAGTTTGTTATCCTAGAAGTAGTTATGGGAAGCTGGGTAACATTGTTACAGTTCTACTTGGTAAGATGGTATAGAGGGGCCTAAAGTGTGGCAAAAAATATCAATAATATTACACCATCAGCAGTAGCCAGGCGTTTTATATCCCTAGCCATACAATCCCCCTATTACACCACTGAAGGCCTTAGAAAATGCCGTACAAAGTCCAGTTCCCACTCATAGAAAAAGCTCTGCACACTTTAGTTGTGTTACAGTCTCAATCTTTGGCTTAACGATTTCTAAAGATTTTATTTCAAACTTTGACTACATTTGGAGAAATCTTATTCTGTACAGAGTGGACGGCCTTAAATTGGAGGGTAACAGTGCTGCTATGTAAAACAGTTTATTGTATTTAACTTATCCTGATGTTAAATCTTTTTTTTTCCAGAGGTATTAAAATTGTCTTAAGTTGTGTCCTCGATGTTCATTGATCATTTCTGTATTTTTATAAAAACAATTTACCATGAAAGTTGGATTCAGACATCCACCTAGCTACAAAATTCTGAATAGACGCAATATCTGTTCTGAAACTACAACTGAATTCAATAGAATATTAACATTTTCAATTGATAAGTCACATTTTGATTTTCCCTCTGGTTTGAATTTATCTTCAAATTTCTTTCCCAATTATTCTGTGCCCTCATGTGACCTTCCAGTTAACAGATATAATTCCCTCATGGCTGGATTTTTAGATGACATTGTGCCTCTTCATTAAAAAAATATTTCTGGTATTGCAAAATCACCTTGGAGAAATATGGAAGGAGGAAGCACACTTAAAAGTTCATGTTGCCAAGCTGCAACGAGGGGATGCAAGATCAAATTATCTTTGAACTGTTGCAGTTTACAAAATGTTACAAAAAAAAGAGTATCACAAAGAGATAAATATGGCCAGAAAACATTATTTCTCTCAAATCATCTCTGTTAACTGCGATAATAGTGAGGTTTTGATTAACACTACAGACAGGCTTATTAATCCTGGAAAATCTACTCTGACTGAGTTTCATTTTGTTGAGAAATGCAATGACAATGCATCTCACAAAGATGTGTAAGATTAGAAATGGTGCTATTAACACCATGTCTGGTTCGTACGCCTCTCCTGTCATGCAAATCGCTTAATCTAATACAACTCTATTCTATTGCTTTCCGATGAATGGACATCAATTAATAGATATTATACTCCAATTAATCTTTGCAACTTGTGCGTTGGACCCAAAACCCAGCAATCTGTTAAAAAATGTCCCTGTTTGTTTGGAAAAAGATGAAACTGAAATTGTCAATTCTTCATTAGTCTCTGAGATTTTTCCTTGCACTCTATAAAACATGCAATTGTAATATCCTTCTAAAAAAAATAATACACAAGTCCCCCTTGCCTTGGATAACTATCGACCCATTTCCAACCTACCATTCCTAGGTAAACTACTTTATGCATTTTCAATCTGAAACAGTTCGACACGTTCCATTCTGGGTTTAGAGCCAACCATAGTACAGCAACAGCACTTGTTGAAGCTGTTAATCTGAAATAAGTCCTGACCGATGTAAAATCTCTACGCTTCTTGATCTTAACACAGCTTTTGACAATGCTAGACTCCTTAGGCACCTTCAACATCACATAAGTCTACATGTTCTTAAAGCTGCAGTAAGGATTCCTGAGAAAACCGTGGACTTTGCCTGAAAACTGGAACAAGCACACCTTACAGGTCCCTCCTCTTGCTCTCTGCTATGCTACAGCCCTCCTTCCACACCTCCTCCCCCATAACGGAGCCTCCAACGTTGAACCAAATTTTTTTCGGGTTCAGATTAATTCTTTCTTTTTAGATTGCTTATCATGACGGGTCCTCCTCTGTTTACCAGTCTTTATTATCTGAGCAGGTGCCACTGAAGAAATTAGCAGTTTCCCGGTAACGTTAGGTTATTTCTCTGCCTAAGACATTCCTCCTGGCTTGGGTTGGTTGTTTCTGAGTGGAAGACCACTGGGAGGAGACATAGCAGCTTAATATTTTTCCACAGGTTATCAGTCTCTTACTTTACTGCAGGACATAGTGAATTTAAATTTTGAATTAAAAATTATCCTCATATGTAAAGCCCTTAATAATCAAGCTCCATCATATATCAGAGCTCTGATTACCCCGTATGTTCCTAACAGAGCACTTCACTCTCAGACTGCAGGTCTGCTGGTGGTTCCTAGAGTCTCTAAAAGTAGAATGGGAGGCAGATCCTTTAGCTATCAGGCTCCTCTCCTGTGGAACCAACTCCCAGTTTTGGTCCATGAGGCAGACACCCTGTCTACCTTTAAGATGAGGTGTAAAACCTTCCTTTTTGACAAAGCTTATAGTTAGAGTGGCTTAGGTTACCTTGAGCTACCTCTGTAGCTATGCTGCTGTAAGCTTAGGCTGCTGGAGGACATCAGGGTCTATTTTTCTCAGTCTGCTGAGTTCCAGGAATTTCCTAAAGCTGAGAGAGGACATAACCGGGATTCTTATTGTGGGTCCTTCCAATGGGTCCTGAAAAGATTCTCAGTTAAACCACATAGACTGCAACCTCAATTTTCAAAAACACATTCGTAATGTAGCCATCATTGTCTATCACCTTAGAATAATTTCCAAAATCATATTCCTCTTGTAATAGCACGACTTATACAAACACATTCATGCCTTTATTTCTAGAAGATTATACTATTGTAATGTGCTTCTAGTTGGAACAACAAAGCAGTTCCTCAAAAATCTTCAGCCGATCCGAAATGCTGCAGCTTGGCTTCAAACTAAAACAAAACGGGTTCTAGCATTTCATTCCTATTTTAAATTCCCATTACTGGTTACCAATTATAAAGGATTGATTTTAAAATACTTGTAATATTTTTTTTAAAGCTTAAAATGACTTAGCGCCTTCTTACTTTTCTGACATGCTCATTGATTATACCAGACAATCCATTAAGGTTTTCTAGTGAGAATCTTCTGGTCATACCTAGAATCAGTTCTAGACCAGCTTGGCTCCTTTAATCATAATGGACCGGCTCTTCGGAACACCCTCCCTCCTCAAGACCTTAGATTAGTTTCAACAGTGTCCTACTTTAAAAGCAGACTTAAGACTTATTTATTTTTCTAAAGCGTAGGCTTATGTTTTTAGCTTTGCAAATCCTTACCCCTTCTGTTTTTTTTTATCATTTCTTATTTCAGATTTTATGGGATTTCATCTGTGCATGTTCCTTTTTTCTCTATGTATTACATTTTTATTGTTTTTATTGCTGTTTTATGTGTATTGACTGCTTTTATTTTTATGTTCTTCCTAGCCACTGAGTCTATGATTGCCATGTGAAATGGGCTTTAAAAATAAACTTGACTTGACCTAATATAAGGCAAGATGGATCCATGCTTTCATGTTGTTCAGGTCATTTTCTGCTGAAATGTTGATTCATGGCCCAGACAACATTTTTCCAATCTTTTGTTGTCTCGTTTTAGACAATCTGTGTGAGTCTAAGCCTCTGTGGTGTTCAACCGCTGATCGCTATGTGCTTCAAGGTTTGAAACGTCGAGCATTTAGAGAAGCCATTCCAAACATCTTGATTGTAACAAGTTGTTATTTGAGCTACTCTATTAGTTTGCTCATTCTCCTAAAACATCAACAAGCATTTTCGTCCACATAACTGCCTCTTGGAAAATCTGTCCTGTTTGGGCCATTCCATGTAAACCACATAGCCATCCTTGAAAATCACAGCAAATCAGCAGTTTCAGAAATAGACAATAGAAATATCCTTCATGGTGCCATAGTGGTGAAATTCAGGTGTGCCTGCAGGAAAGTGAAAAGCAGAATGAGGCATAAAGACACACAAAAAGGTAAAAACAAGATAAAAGAAATTAGAACAAGAGACTATACAGTGAGGGTAAACTGACCACATAAGAAAAATAATACTGCAGTCATTAAAAATGGCATACTGAGAGGAATTGTGCAACTGACTAGGGTGATTCAAAAAAATTGCAAAATGTGTATGCAATTATGCCTAAAAAAAACAACAAAAGATCTTTTAGGAAAATAAAACAACTGCAAAAACAGCAGCAATATAAACACTTATTGAGTTTGTCGGGAGCAGAGTTGTTCCCAACTCAGACCAGTTGGTCTGGTACTGACAGCCGTACCACAACCTTACTAAAACTATTTTTCTTTCCCATTCTCATGCTTGGTTCACCACGTCTAGACACCTGACTGCACTGAGCTAATGTCATGCAATTGACCCATTCACTGATTGGTTTTATCAAAGAATTGAACAAATGACTGCAAAATACATGTACGGAGGTTAAAATGAACTGATAATGAACCGCCACCAGCTAAGCTTACCAATGAGCAACTAGGCCACTTGGACTGTGGCCTACCTGTACGGGACCATTGGGGACCAAATTCATTTCATAGCTATAGCGTAAAACACATTTTTGGGCAGCTGTAATTGAATTGACCAATGACCTGAATAGCGGGAAAGCCTATGATGAAGAAGAAAACTCTAAGAAGAAGAATTGTAAAGATTCACACGTTTGGCTGGGGAACTCACTTGGAGCCAAATCTAAATAAGTCAGCAAGCCTTCATTCTGGTACACCCTGCTTGTGTTTATATGATATGCAACGGGGTGATGCTTGGTACACAATTATTAATTACTAATGTTAGGTAGCAGTCTAAATGCAAAAGTGTCTGGATTACGTTACCTACTCCTTCAGTCTTCTATACAGTGAACATGATAAGTGAATTAAACTGTGGCGTATTACAGAGGTCACTAAATATGATGTTTTTTGCCTTTACAAGCGGCTTCGTTTTCATGTGAAGTCATCACAAGGTTCAGAAAACATTTCTCCAAGGGTGGAGTGGCCACTTCTTAATTGTCTTAAGGTTTTTATGCTGCTTGATAATGAACTGCAACATGTTCTGTTTTCTCAGTGATTAAAATCAATCCTATTAATAAGGTTTATGGAATTTCCCCTGTCGGCTGAATACATTGAAAGAAGGCAAAAGAATACAGGTTATGACGGATTACTTTTGGGGAATAAGCATAAAGATGCAAATGTGAGAATGTGTGTGTGCTATACGAGTACAATGCAGCGTAAGTCTTCAGGCACTAGGCTTTGCTGCACGGATCTGTTGTAGATCACCATCACACGAGGGAAATATTGGTACGCATGTTACTTAGGGACGAGATCCCTCTTCTTCACTTTAATCAAAGCAATACTTCAACATGTAGCGATAACACTGCTTTCCCACATGAAGCCGCACTGTCATGGCTCTCAGAGGACTTTTAACTACGTGCTAAATACTGAGAGCAGTAGCAAGTAGGCGTCCTCTACTCTGTGTTTTAATCTAAGATATACTGACATTTATTTTAGTTGGAGGAAATGAAAAGATATCTGTGTCCTTTTATGAGATGTAAGTGGAAGGGATAAACATCTACTGGTAACTTTATGTTTATAAAACGTTGAGGTTTACAAATAAAAAGTGGGATTTTTTATTCAAATCAAATTCCCTTAGACAATTGCAATCAGGAAGTCGTCTAGCTGTTCAGTGCACTCCCGTCACAAAACCATTCTTCTTAAGTCTGGCAAAAACACTTTCTGTCATTAACTGTGAAAACCACCAGAAACAAGGCAAGTTTATTTATAGAGCGCTTTGCAGTAACAAGACGATTCAAAGTGCTGTACATGAATAAAAACAACAATAATAAAAAAACAGAGGAAAGAAAAACATTACAGAGGAAAACATGTTGCAGTGGAATAGTAGCAGTAAGTTAAGATATAAGACAAGTTGGGCTACAAACTTCAACATTAACATTTAAAGGCAACTCTAAACTAATAGCTTTTTAACCTTGATTTAAAGGAACTCTCATCTCCATTTTGTTTATTAGGTTGCTCTTAAAAGGCTTATTTATAATGTCAGAATACTAAAATATAATGAGAGGAGAGGCATGGACTGGACACACTTTTACTTTTGTGGCCACATAAACCTTTTGGCTTTTTTACCGTAAGAAAAACCAAACAACTCCAACAGGTTAGGTGAAAATGTACTCTTCCCTGGTGTGCGGAAGCCCTCAGGGTTGTTTGCTTAGTTCCCTCCAATTTCTCATGTGTACTTATGAGCCATTTGCTGTGGTTTTACAGCATCTTTGGTAAGTTACATGTTAAAGTCTGTTTTAGCACCCTCGTAGATTTGTAGAGCCTTTTGATACAACCCAGGAGTCTTATTTGTGAAGCTGGCGTACGCAAAAAAAAAGGGAATAAATATTGTGTATGTCCCTTTTCACACAAAGGCAGGGACCTCTAAAGAAAATCTTGACATCAGAATGTGGGGACCATCATGCAAACTCTCATCCACGTGTGCGCTAGTTTTGGAGACGGGGGAAACTGCCGACGCAGCAAAGCGGTGAATTGGAACCACACCGGATCATGATTCCTCTCAGACGTTCAGTTTCACTCCATGTCAGACTTTAATCATAGATTGACTTTATCACTAGCATTAAAAACCGCAGTGTTATTCCTGCTTGCACTGGTGAGCCACAACTATACATAAGAACCTTTCAAGTTAATAAAAAAATAGTTTATAAACCAAATTATATCTTAAATCAAAGTCTGTACATTCTGTCAGTTTTCTACCATCACGTTTCTCTCCCCAGTGATCACCAGGGTGATGTCTAACACAGATTTTAACAAGGTAATCACGCTGATTGTTGTAAACGTTTAACTACGGGCTCATGCATAATGCTGTGTGATGGATGCAGCAGGATGGAAACTGATTTTTTTTACATCATTATCCATAAATATCAACATCCCGTTCATCTTCTTTTTTTAAAACCTCAAAATAGACATAACAGGGTGTTTCTTTAACGATGACAACATATTTCCTTCAGTAGATCTTTATCAAAAATTATAACTTGTCTTTTTTTCAAAAGCCCAGGCAACATTTGATGGCTCTTTAGGCTGTAAAGCTTGCAGGCCCCTGGACTAGAGCATTGCATTCCCCTATAACCTGCAGCGGACAGTTTGCTCCAGATGGATTGTGCTTTGTTCAGATGCAAATTTGGAAATCCAGGTTGGGTACAGTTTTGATAATACTTGCAATCAACCTGTTCTCATTAAGTCTATTTCTAAAATTTCCATCATTAACTAACATTTCAAATGCCATCTTCAGCCTTCAGAGTCTGAAATCAAGATCTCAGGTGGCTCTTTTCATCTTTAATCTTAAGAAAAAGTGCATTCCTAAAATCCCCTTTCTCTTTGACTCTGTCCTTTCCAGCTGTTTGAACCACATACACCCTGTTAAAACATTTTTAAAAGCCTTACAAGGACTAAAATGTTTTTATTTCACAGTTTTCTTTGAGCAAACCCTCCACTATACGCATTGGCCCCAGTTAAGGAAAACATTTCAGTATTCAGAAAATATTACTTTATCAAAAGGCCTATTAAAAAAAGAGCAAATCTCCAAACTGCTTTCAATAAAACAATCCATCTTCAGAAAGAGAGAAGCTCCTTTTGACTAACGGCATTTTAAAAACGCCTTTTGCCTGACGCAGAAGGGCAAAGCAATTTAACCACAAATAACTCGAAACCGTCACTTGATGTAAGGAGGCTTGAACTAAAATGCAGAGATATTAATTCATGTCATCAGCTTGTCAAAACTGAGATTTAGGGAAGAGAAGACCATTTCATCTATGTAACATCCTGCCATCCCGGTGATGGACTGATAATGGCACAGAATTAATACTTTGATTCCAAAAACAAACCATTGAGGATCTATAAAAACAGACAAACCCAATGAATCCCTCTTTTTTCCAACAATACTTAGTTTGAATAGAAGTCATACGCTCAAGCTTGCAGCCTCTCCTCCATTTGGCGGCTGATCAGACCGGGAGACAGAAATCTGGGAAATATGATTGATGATGACCTGAGCCAATCAGGTTGTTCAGGCAGGAGAGGCCAGGACTGTGACAGACGGGGGGACATGTGTACTCTGTTTAATAATGTAAGGGGCATGTCATACAGCGACTCAAGGTAAATGGCAGGCGGACCAGAAGGGAAAATTTAATTTTTCCACAGCAATGTCTGGCTCAAGCTGCTGATGCGATTCCCTGCCTCTGCTGGGCCTTAGTTGACTTTAAGCTAGGAAGAAAAGGACAAATAAAGAAAAAAAACTAGCAAATTAATCCACATTTTAAGAAGGTTTTAAGCTAAAGAAGAAACTGTTTATTTATGAGCGTAGATTCACGTTGTAGGAGACTTCCTTTAAAATGTTACCTTTGAACCTGCCAAACAAAGGACTTAAAAAACATTAAAATGAACAGTTGCAGTTTTTCCCATAAATTACAATGTTAAGATTTAAATATATTTTCCCATTTTAATCAGTTACCAAAAGCTAAAACCCGTGTCGAGTCCATATTTAACTAAAATAAGCCATCAACAATGCAGTCTACTCAGATTGTTGCTTATGAAAAAGATACTTATATGGATACTTATTCAGATACAACTGTGATAAATCCAAAACTGATGGTGGCAGAAGAAGACAGTAAAAGTGTTTTAAAACTTGAAAAAAAAAATAGCTGATGGGATTCCAGTCAGTGAACGGCCCCCTTCCCAGGAAAACCAGGTGGCGGTAACAGAAACAAGCTTTGGTTAGAAGTTGTTACAGGGGAAAAGAAGCCCATCGTATCTGTTAAGTATAAGGCAGGAATTTAAAACGAAATAACAGGAAGCATATACCTTTGTTGAAAAGTAGTGTCTAAGTCAAGATATTTGTTACGGTTGATTACAGCAGCAAAAATAAAAGTGAGAGCAAGATTTCCTGTAGATAACAGACAGGCTGAATGGAGAACAAAGCATTTGCTCTGTCTTCTCCTCTTGAGCTCTCAAACGTAAGACAAGTGTCTTGATTCTCTGTGTAAATAACACAAAATATTTATAGTGATAATAGCGCTAATCGCTAACACAAGATGTGCAGATCGTGTAAAAAGTCAACTATAATAATTACATCTTGGTACAATAAAACCCTTAACCTCATGGTAGGAAAGCTAAAATAAATATTTTTGAATGCTGCTCTTAATCTATTAAGCTATGTTACAGTTTTTAAACAAAATGGTATTTTACACAAAATATATATATATATATATATATATATATATATATATATATATATATATATATATATATATATATATATATATAATTGAATTAATAATTTTTAATAATTTTAATTTATTTTATCAGTGCAGTTTTTTTGAAGCATCATTATTTGTCATTTGAATTGCCAGTTTTGAATTTCATTTGTGGCATGACTTGATTCATATTTTCTTTCTGAAAACTACACTTCTAACAAACATTAAAAATAAAAGGAGAATTACATTTCATCTGCAGGTTATTTTATAGAGGTTGTCATGTTTTATCCTGCAGAAAGTGGAGAGATGACAAGATTATTTCAATTCAGATAAAGCGTGTCTGTCCTTGATCTAATTTTGTATGCAAGTCAAAAATAAAGTGCATTAAAGTCAATTTGTTGATGTGGTTAAAGACCAGTTGGATTATTGGTCGGAGAGGAGGACAATAGGACTGATTGGTGCATTACTTATAACCTTATACTACAAACTACACTGCATTATGTTTAAATGCTCTGCAAATCCAAAGTCATTTGAATAGGGATAAGAAGGAAGACAATTAGTAAATAAATGCTCTGTGTTAATCAATGGCAGAGTTCAGGAATGTAAACTCATTCATGTGACAAATAAAATAGTATAATTTATCTTATATCAAGTTGTTATGATGGAAAATAACTTTAAATTCTATTTCAAGCATTTTATCCAACATAAATATGTTGTGTAATGAGAAATTCTTAATGCCATTAGAAGGTTTTTTCCCTTCATTTTGTTCGTTATCAAGGTTTTCTTATACATTTTGCTTTGTTAGGATTAAAAGTACTTTTCTTTCATTTCTACATTCCCTTCTGCGGCAGCATTTTAAAATTTTCACTCCTTCTCTGGGACCAACACGTTACATCATCTACTTGTTAAACACAGCTTGCGGTTTTATTTAAACTGTAGAAGCTCATGTTTTTTTTTTGTTTTTTTTGGGGTACAAGCAGATTACTGGTTTCATCGTCTGTAATGTCAAATCCTCTCAAAACCACAAGAATTTAGCAACATCCCCTTCTCCGCCTGCTGCTGTCAGTCAGCTCTGCATGTTGACTTATTGAGAGGAGGCACCATGAACAACCAAAGCATTTGGGATCAGCTCTAAAAACCGCCCAATAAGTTCCATAAAAGTAAAACGAACCTCTTAAACCGGGCATACGCTTTACAATGTTTTTTCCCTTTTTGGGCCGATTCTTCAGTCGTGAGAGTTTCAGCTGGGCGATTAGCCTCCCACGACCACCTCCCAATCAGGAATTGTACGGTTGGCTGAAAATCAAACATGTTTGAAATTCAGTCGGCCCTCCTGAGGGGATCGTGAGCGCCTCCTGCTGTTGAAGCAGAGCTACGAGCCGATTTCCCCCAACCTCGCGCACTTCGCATGCGCAAACAAGGGAATTCTTCTTCTTCTAAACACAGGAGTGGAGAGATGCATGATGGCGGTACGTGTGACATGGAGTCAAACTACAGAGGAGCAACTGGTAGAATTGCCAAGGCAGCACGTTTCATTCTAGTGAGCCTCATATTTAACAGTGAGCATTGTCACTACCCGATCCGTACCGGTAGCACAATCCGTACCATCAGCTCATTTGCGGGTGCGCGAACAGAATAACTTCCGGTGGGAAATATTTTGATTTCTTACTTTTTCATTCTTTTGTATTTTTTTGAGGCAGGGGTTTCTTTTTGTATATCTTTGTATGCATATTCTAAAAAATAAACAACAGAAATGCATAAAAATGTTTTTTGTTTTTTTTAATAGCAAAAATGTTTCCCAGTTGTGGCTAGGGAAATAAAAATATATAAACCATTTCAGTACATAAACCCCCAGCTATAAACAAATATAGGAGTACAGAAACGTATTTGATTTAGATTTTTTTTTTTTAAGTTTTTTTATCATGTATTTGATTTGCATATGTATGTATTTTGTGCTTAATAAATATATTTTAATAAGGTATGCCTTCGCTTTGTGTGTGTTCTTTGTTCTATTCCCTGTTCGTTTTCGTAAAAAAAATAAATAAAATAAAACAATGCGGCTACTATAATCACGAGGTCTTCTCTAGTTTATGATGTGTACACCAGAGGGCGCTAATTTCTCAATCGATAATTTTAACTTTCTAATAAAATAAATGTTTAGAACAAGATTATTTGTATAACGAAATTCACAGTATAATTAAGGATTAAATATTTTTTACAGTCCTGTTTGAACAAGCAATAAAACTAACAGAGTGCTTTCAGTTATGCAATGATAACTTCCCGGACTGGAGGATGCTGGAGCATATCCGATGATGACGTCAAGCAATACAATGGAGAGAATGTAAAACGTATCAATTTCTTTCAGAAAAGTCTTTAATATTTTATTTACGATATAGTTTAGCATTTTTTAATGATTTAAGTATAGAAATAAGTATTTTCAGTACCGTAATTACATTATTTTTTTGGCGACCCGGAAGTTATTCTGTTTGCGCTTGCGCAAATGAGCTGATGGTACGGATCGTGCTACCGGTACGGATCGGGTAGTGACAAGCATTTACACTTCTTTTTCTTCTTCTACTGTTTACGTTTGGCTTCTGGATAGACGAGTCTGACAAGCGCCATCTCTCTACGGGGCTGAGAAAACTGGTCACTCTAGCCCTTTATCTGGAACTTCATTAAAAAAGACTTTTAACTTTTAAAGTTAGGCATCTTTTTACACTCACACCTATCTCACCAAAAACAGAACTATGCCTAAAGTTTAAACAATGAAACAGTTATTTAGCTAAATGTTTTCATGCTGTACACCCTTGCTCACAATGTGACATAAATCTAACTTTTTCCAATTAAAAACAACTAAGGTAAATCTATCCCAACTTGAAAACTTTCTGCTAATCACCCAGAGGGTTGTATGAGTAAAACAATTTCACAGGCTGCGATTTGAAACCTTTTAGCACACCCTTAGGGAACGATAGGGCATATCAGATGCAGCGCCGCTCTCTGGGTTCAAGCTTAGGGGCCTTTGAGACAAAGGATAAAGAGATATTGTGTGAAGTACACTGCAAAACCTCTACAATTCCAACCCCAGCGCAGCAGACAGGTACAAGTGGAAGACAATGAGGCAGAAGAGGTTGTCAAACAGCAGAACTGTGCTGGAGGAGGGCTGAAGGGGACTGTCAGTCAACTGTCCCCTTGTTTCCTCGTCTCCCTGGGATCTATACGTCCTCCCTCCTCCCCGGTAATTATTGCATTCACCACACATTTCTCTGGAGGTGGGTGGGTAATGCTGGGTGCGCACAAAGAGACGGCTCAACTGTGTGAGCGCCGCGCCATAAGCAGAGACAGACATATCCCTCCTAGATGAAAGGGGCATTTCAGTCACAGGCCCCAAAGGTAGACGTGGTTGGAGTTCGCAAGCAGCCTGTCGTTTATTGCGGCGCGGGAGAGGGACTCGAAGGCACCAAAACCACCTCTGAAAGCAATAAAAAGGCCAAGTTGCTTTTGCTCAAACTTCTGACAAGCGATTTGCGGCTCCACAAAGCCATAAAGACAAACGCTTACGCACTTTCATCTGCTACTTCCATCTGTTTATTTTCCCCTTCACCCCCATCACCGCACCTGCAGAAATTATGCCCCGCCGTGATCTCAGCCTATCATTTATTGTTTGCACAAGCGGTTATCCTCAAGATAAACCCGGCGGGGTAAAATCTCTCTCTTTGCCGCCTGAAGGTGTTCAGGTGTGTAGCGTTTTTGTTTTTTTTCTCTTCCAGGCAATCTCCACCGCAAGCTGCGATAAACAAATTTTCTGCATAAAGACACATCTCGCCTTTATCCGAGCCTCGAAATGGAGTCTGTCATGAGATAAGAGCTTCGTAAACGTGCAGTGGAACCCAGCGTGCGAACAAGTTTGGAAGTCCACTGAACTTCCTCACATATTTCTCATATTACAACCTTAAGTCTAAATGCCCAACGTAAAAAAACAAAGAAATAGAAATCAAAAATGTGTTATGTGCCTTTATATTTAGCCTTATCCTCCGATAACCCTAAATAAAACCCAATTTGTCTTCAGAACTTATACATAGTGTCCAACTGAGTGTAATTTAATATCAATATTAAACCAGATGTTTTGTGGAAGCCTCAGAGGTTTGTTAGAGATCATGAGTGAAGAAACAGCATCATGAAGGTTGAAGATCACACCAGTAAGGTCAGCGATGCAGTTCTATCCCGTATTTGAGCACCTGACACTGTGAGCACGGTTCAGTCCATCATCTGAAAATTATCTCCACAAATCGGGTAAAAAGAAAGCAATTGCTGCAACAATGCTACAGTCCTTTATAGTCCAAGCCATAACGGGTAGCACAGCGAACACGTAGCAGAAGTTGCTCTGCTCAGATGAAAACAAAATGAATCTTTTTGGCCAACAAGCAAAACACAATGATTTTCAAAAAAAAAAAAAATAAATAAAAAAAATAAAAAGGTTTGTGTGTATTAAAAGTCGTCTAACCTAATTAGAGTGCACAGAGCTGATCTCCAGACAAGGGGCAAAGCAATTTGATCGCGTAAAATGAGCGGAGCAGCGGCTGCAAACGTTACTATACAGATCATATGCTGATGACCAAACTGCACAAATTTATGGGAGGAGGATACGCAAATGTGAATACCACCCACACTGCATTTATCAAACCTGAAACAGCTTTTGCTTTCATATTTTGAAAGTCCGGCGCAAACTCGCACGCAACGAGATCTGCGGTCATTGTGGCCAGAAAGGAGGCACTGGTACAATGACAGACGATGGTGAGTCTGTGTGCATGTGATCTAAACAGGGCTGTCAGAAATAATAATAGTAGAAAAATATTAGTTGGGAAAAGCAGGAAGCAAATTATATTTATGACATTAAACCAAAACGGACTGAATTTAAATACTGTGGGACGCTTATAAACAAGCAAAACTGAATATTAACTGCATCCATAACTAATCCACATCCAAAACTTGTAGCAAAAGTGATTTTTTTTTCCCTCTTCCTCAATCCCTTTCCTGTACAGTTATCTTGTATTAAAATATTTTAGGCTTACCTTGGTTTTTGGATCAAGTGGCTGATTTATATTTAATCCTTTTTATATAAGTTTTGTTATTTTTATCTTTTCATATTTTTTTTCAGTTTTATTTGTATCACTTTGAGACACTTAAAATGCACTATACATCATATTCATTATTATTATAATGTTATATTTTTCTTAAATAATTACCATTGTTACATCCAGCTCCATTGCTTAGGACTTCTTTCATCTTTCTTTTATGGCCAGGCTCAAACTGCCAGTAGTACAGGCAAATTACTCATTTAAATGGGACGGACCAAAATGGTTTTGCATGCCTTATTCATTAACTACGCAATTTTTGTAGATTTTTTTTTTTGGCCCACACAGATTAGCACTCTATCTGGACTCCTGGAGGATCAGGCAATATGAGCAGAGAAAAACTAACAATGCACTTGATCTCTAAACTCACTATTCTCACAACGATACATGACGGAGGTGGCATCATGCTGTGGGGACGCTTTTGTCAGCACATCAGAGTTTATAGGCAGATGGATGCAGGTAAATGCAGGTCAGTCCTATAAGAAAAACTCTGCTATTTAACACCTAATTGACCTCTGATGAGAAGGTGGCTGCAAACTGGCTGTAGTAAATTAATTTAAGTGCATGAAAGCATTGTAGGCTGAATCCATGCATGTGTCAAACTTTGTTTTGTTTTGTTTTTAATCGGTGAATATGGCTGAAAGCCAATATTTTCAAACAACTTCATAAACAAAGCTCTACTTTGTGTTGGTCTATCACATTAAATCCCAATAAAATACAACGAAGTTTGTGTTTTTGAAAGAAACAAAATGTTGCAAAGGTATTCTAGGCTCAGAATGCCTTTGAAAGTCACCGCGTATCTCAGGAATAACAAACATACAGCATGCAACTCCCTCTGTCTGAGGAGAACCGGGCCGCCTCAGTTGCTCAAACCCGTCCGACGCGAAGCGGCCACACATGCACTCGTGTCGGCACAAGAGAGAGACGTGCAAAATGTCAGCGACAAATTTATCTCAGGACTCAACAAGCACAGCGAGACGGCGCGAGGACACCCGATTGTACACACCACAGTAAGGCTGACATATTTCCCGAGAGGATCTCCGTGTTCAAAAATGTCCTTTCCTGCAACACATTTTTAGCAACGAAGCAAAACAATCCCCGACTTTCAATTCCCCCGTCTGTGAATTTCAATGAGCGTCTTAGTTACAGTACTACTACAAGGAGTTAGGAGCTAATTGCACAATTATGTTGCAGACTAAATATGGAGCAATCAGTGCTCTGTACAGTACAGGAGGAGGAAGAGGTAGCGGGAAAATGGCACTTCTGAGTGATATGATCAGGTATGTAAAAACAACATCTATCTAAATTATATCCAGCTCATTATCATGGACCTCCTTAGAAAACCTTGACATTATGCGCTGAGTGATTGGAAAACACTTCAATACGTTGACAATCTGCTATATTCTGAGCTCACCACAAAAAAAAACAACAACCATCTGACAGAAGCATGTCATCTGCGTATTCTGATTCAAGTAAAAAAAAAAAAGAAAGAAAAACTCTCCAGACAGTTCATTATACGCAAACAGCTTTTCGCCCAGGTAGAGTTTAGTGAGGGAAAGTTTGTTTTGACATGAACAAACTTTTTCCATTTCTCTCCGGATCGCTTTGGTGTGTCCCCTGAAATGTCAGCAGCTTTCAGGGAAGTTGTTGTGTTGCAGAAGGCAGCACTTTTAATAAGAGCCGCGCAAATGATTGGCCCGGGAGGCTCTTCAGCAGAGGAGGGTAAACTAGCCTCCTACACAAGGACCTGCACGTGCACAAAACAGAAAAACTGGAAGATCAGCTCACTCCTCAAGCTCATAGAAGAAAAAAAATGTGTTGATGTTAACATTATTTCACAGTTTCTGCGTAACTGTTAATTGCTGTTTTTCCACACAAGAAATTCCCAGGATTATCCTGATGCTATCGTTTCCATTTACAGCTTGGTTATTAAGATTAAGAGACAGCCAAATCAGGTTTGTGGCTCCTCCTCAACAGCTGCTCATCTGTAAGCATCCAGCTGAAAGAAAACCTCCTCAGCGCTCGTCCTGCCTGTTTGACCAAGCATTACTGCTTTTACTTTTTCCCCACTTTAGAGAGCTGTCTTTGTGCTTATCTGTGTTAATTTAGCCATTTCAATCATCTGGTTTCCTAATTTTGTCATTTTACAGCTCCAGTGTATTTTATCAGACATTTATTTGTGTGACCAACAAAAGCGAATGCATAATTGTTACAAATAAAAACCTGAAATCTGTGCCTAGTATTTTCTTAGGCCCCAGAAGAAAATACAATGCAGAACCTTCTCTAACCCCCAGTGGGTCGAGGCAGATGAGCGTTCACACTGAGCCTGGCTCTGGTTCTGCTGGAGGTTTTCCTTCCTGTTAAAGGGGAGTTTTCCTCTCCACTGTCGCTTCATGCTTGCTCAGTATGAGGAATTGCTGCAAAGCCATCAACAATGCAGGCGACTGTCCACTGTGGCTCTACGCTCTTTCAGGAGGAGTGAATGCTGCTTGGAGAGACTTGATGCAACCTGCTGGGTTTCCTTAGAGAGGAAACTTTCTGGCCCAATCTGTATAATCTGATTGAATTTGACTTTGGAAAGTGCCTTGAGATGAGATGTATTGGCGCTATATAAATAAAATTGAAATGAATTGAACCTTTAACTGCTATTAGAGGTACTGAGGCAAACCTTTGTCCCCGTCAGTCTTTTGCAGCCTCTAACAGTTTTTTTTTTTTACCCTGTATTTAGCTTCATCTACATTTCCATCAAAGGAGGCTGCTGCCCCCACTGTAGCGGTGGCCAGAAAGGTAAACTTTGGCCCTTTTTGACCAGAACAGTCCCTTATACGCCCTTTGGGTAAACAGCAAAGCTCAAGCTTTTACTTTCAGCAATGCATTCATTGTTTTAGACTTTTCTATTAGATGAATATTGTGGAGTTCACACCAAACATTTCTCATTTTTATTTGTAGTAAGAAAAAGAAAAAAGAAAATCATTTATTCTTTTATTTAACAATACACTTGCGCACTTCTTTGTCTCGTCTATCACGCATAATCCGAATTAGATGCGCCGAAGCTTGTGATGAAATGTGCAGTGTGAATGTTCAAGCGATTGTGACTAGTTTGGAAAGGCTCTGTGGGAACTCATCGTCTTGGCTTCACAGCAAAAATAATCCTGACTGCTTTAAATGTGTGTAAAATAATGCATTTATGAGGAAAACAAACCAAAATTCTGAGTCTTACTTAACCTATGCTTATCTGTGAGCCAACAGCTGCCAGTAACGGCTTCTTTCTCAGCCACAGCACATTTTACGGAGGACTGCCAATTTAACTTTTTGACTTAAATAGAGTGCTCTTTTATGATTCTCTCTGCTTATTTAGCCATTTATTTTGGGAAAAATAAAAGTAACGTCTATGCACTTACTGAAAATAAAAGACAACATTTCCCTCATTAGGAAAAAGGGGGGACAAAAAAAACAAAGAAATCTACATATCATCGACAACTAAATGGATATTCAATTTGCGTTTTCATAATTTCACGTGATTTATTGTGTTAGCGTTCTAAACAGCTTTTTTTCAGGGTGGCTGCGAGCGTGGGAGGCACAGATGAGTAAAAGCTGCTATTTACAAACTTGACTGCGGGGAGCTGGGCAAAGGAAGGATGCAATCAGATGGAGAGAGAAAAGACAGACACGGAGGGCAAGGCTTGGCGTCGGCTCATTTCACGGCAGCCAGAGCGCCAGCTGGCTGCCGCCTCTGTCACTGGTCACTATGACTTTGACTCAGAAAGACAAACACAAACAAACAGAAGTTGCGTTCTCATTAAAATATTCTACTAGTAGATTTGGACGTTCATGCTCAAAATTTTGTTTGGGATGGTAGAGTGCCACAAATCAATCAAAGTACTCTAAGTTTCCTCAATCTTAAACTTGTTTGCATTGTGCATCCACATATACATATAGAGGTTACCTCGCAAAATACTTGCTGTCAACCATGTACATGCCCCTTGATTTGTTATTGTTGTCTGCATTGGTTCTGTTTCGTTTTTGTTCTGTATAAATTATCAAAATGTCTAATAAAAAAATAATTGTTTGCAAAGTAGATTGGGGATGGCCGACAAGTTCAGCACCATAAGTCACAAAAAAAAACTTCAGCCGCGTTACAGAATGTCCACATTGAACAACTGATTTTTGTGTGATTAAAGGAAACCTGACATTGATCAATTTTAAATGAAAGATACATTACCATATACCAACACACTAGAAATACCATTTTATATAAGCTAAATGGAGTTTAATTTATATACATAAAATTACAAATAAAGGCTCACCAATGCTTTTCATTTATTGAACAGGAAAGATTCACATCGATCCTTTAAAGAGCTAGCAAGGACAACCAACACTAGATGGTCTATCGATCCGGCAGAACATGTCTTACTGAGCATGTCAGTTTTATGGCAGACTTAGATATATAGACACAAATGTTTCTAACAATTTTATTGGTAAAGCCTTTTTTTTAAACAATATTGCTCTACAAAGAACATCCAAGTCCCACTGATTATTGTGAACATAGAGCTCCACAGCTACATCTGGTGGGGTCTGGCCCCGCTGGACCCAAATGCAGAGACACCACAGGTTATGATAGAACCTTTTGGGTTACTGTGCTTCCCATAGTGGATTAGTTGGAGTGACTGAAACAAAGCTGGCTGAATTGCAGACATGTGTAAACCATCCACAGTGGATAAAGGAGACAAACCTTGGCGGAAGCAAATTTTTCAAAATAAAATACCCCACAAACTGCAGGTAAAATGAGAACCTCGACAGATCAGTCAAGTCACCGAAAGCCACACAGGACAAGCAGGAGTGGCTCGAGAGCTGCATGTTTAATCTAAATTGACATAAAAAATATCGGCCTTTTACAGTGAAAACAGACTGGTATGTATATTTTACAGTTTAAAATTAAGGCTGTTAGCCTTATAACCTTTATTTTGAGAAGAACATGTGGATTAAGTGTTAGCTGGATAACCTGCTAGCTCAAAAACAGCTAGCTAGAGTAACAACCTGATAAGCTGTTAGCTTTAATAACATTTAGCTTGAGTAAAATTTTGCTTTATACGCTGCTAGCTTAGGAAGGCATTCACTTTGATAACTCTTAGCTTGAATGTTGTTCGTTAATCAAAATAAACTTTTGCTGTGTATGCTCAGTTTTGTGAAAATCCAAGAATAAAAGGTACCACCTAGAACCACAGCACATCATTATATTGAGGTTTGTCTTTACTAGAACCAAAACCGGGTTTAAAATCAGGGGCTTAATGCCATTTCCCTGTATAACACTTCGGTTAGCATGACCAGACCTCCCTGATTTCCGGGGACAGTCCCATTTTAGTCAACCTGTCCCCAACAAGATCCATCACTGGAAATGTCCTTAACTTCAGCATTTTATGACTGAGAAAAATAGTTGCATGCAACAAGAGCCATTAAGTGACCTGATTGTGGTTCTCTTTGCATTGAACATTAGAAGAGAAGAGGAGCACGCCATCATTTGAGAAATCTTACCACACCTTACCACAGGGTGCTTCAACGCCTAAAGTAATAACCTATAGTCTACCCATTACCATGCAAGGATGTAGGGGAACATTATCTACTGGTAAGAAGTCATTTGCACTTATTTTAGTCTGATTAAGCATCATAATGCATCGTATTACACAAGTCAACTTGTCCAGTCAAGGATAAGAACCAGAATCAATAAGAATTTGGCGTTCCATAGGGTGACCAGACGTCCCCGATTTACGGGGACAGTCCCTGTTTTGGATGACCTGTCCCCTGGTAAAAAAAACTGTCCCCGGAAATGTCCCCAATTTCAGCTTTTAATGATAGAGGAAAAAAGTTGTGCGCAGCAAGAGCTATTAGCCGTTCCTGCTGCTGTCAAGATATAGTAGAGAAGCTGAAGGTAGAAGAAACTACCCCCCGCTCAGTTACATCCGGACGAAACGGCCGTTTATGGTTGTGAAACGGGATGAAGGGGTCATTGGTTCCTTGTAAGAAATACATTTAACGTCTTTTTTTATCCGTCATTGCAAAATCCATTCCAATGAAATTCATCCTCTGCACTTAACATTTCGATTGACTAACATGAAAAATGTTTGAGATTCCTCCCACCAACACATAAAACGGTAACCTACTAAAAAAAAAATAAAAATATATATATAGTAGTTACATGAACAAATAAAAAAATGCCTTTAAGATAGTAATAACTGTGCATATAAGCTGAGATCTGATACCCTTAAATGTTAGATGGATCAGTGGCAGCCAGGCCTATAGAATAAGTAATTTTCCAGGCTCAGCAGATATGACAGGAGTTTTATTATTTAGTATCCTCTTTTTTTCCCCCAGTAATCATATTATCAGTCTCCACTTGTGAAAGCGAATAAAGCATGAAAAGCTCCTTTCTTTCCTCGCTGCATTCATTGCTCGCACCATGGTTAGTATTCCACACATATGTGCATCTCTAACTTTTGCTCCTAATTACTTTCCCGTAAACTTTGAGAGGCAATTATCTTCTCTCCACCTCACAGACGCAGACACACTATTTAAATTCCAGGGGCAAGCTTTGATCACCACTACATTAGCTTTACATTAGAAACAATCATTACCGAGGACATCATCCCCACGACCAATTTGCCTTCGGAAAATAGTAGTGCTCGAGCGTGCTGCAGCCCACAGAGGACCAATGAGCCACACCAAACTTGATTAGGCCTCACAGTAATGCATTGCTCCTCCTGGCCCAGGCTTTGGAGATGAACCACTTGTCTCCATATTAAGCGCTCCATCTGGAAAGGGGCTAGAAACTGGAGTGGACTCATTTTCCAAAACGCGTCTGAAGAGCCAGAGATGAATGTGTGAAAAAGGTAAACGTGTAATGAGTTTCGCTTGTTCAGACGAGGCTTCCTGGGCCGGCATTTCAAGCTTTGATTTTTCAAAGAGCCACTTCTGAGGCTATCTGGTTGGAGATGGTATGTCACACTTGCACAAGCTAAACATTTGCAGACTCTGGCACTTATTAAAAAGGGCAGGGATGCTCATAATGAGCAAGTTTTCCTGGCATGACGATATAAGAGATTCTAATGCAAAAGAAAAAGCTGCAGATATCTGCTGTAAACAGACTTGAGATTCCCAAAAATCAGTTGTGTCATTTTTTAACTTAAAGTTTTTTAAGTTAAAAACTTAAGTTTTACAAACAAAAAGTACTGCTGAATTTTAAATTTACAGTGGTTTTCTTGAATCCACTCATTAATTATTCAAACAAGTTCCTAGACATATCCTCATGTTGTTCCTGAATAACGTTACCGCTTGACCAGATATCTTTGTAGCCATAAACAAGAATTTAGGATTCTTTCTTAGATATATTAGACTACCATCACTGGCAAAATTAAATCTGTTGGTCTTCTGGTTTTGAGTCATTCAGGAAATGTAACACGAGCCTTCCAAGAGGTTTATTTTGCTTTACTGCACTGTTGCATTTTCCAATAATGACCAAGTACCAACCACCTGACCAAAAGAGGCCTTTAAATTTGATCATTTAGATTTGTTAGAGTTTATTAGATTGTTTGACTTTGTCATAAGATTAAGGAAGCTTGAGTTTAGACTGATTAAGTCAACTGGTTAACACGGACACTACAGGGTGTTCAAACAGGAGAATTATTGCAAACACGTTTTTGGGTGGCTTTTGTTAAGTTTGAAGGGCGGCTTCATCCTTCCACCCTTCTGAATTTTTTAAAGTATGATTTATTTCTAATTTTCGCAATTACAAAAAGGTACATTTGGGGGGAAAAAAATAAATTAAAAAAATCAGTGACTGAAGGGACACTTCAGTTTGTACAAGTTTATTACACTCCCCTGATATGTATGCATTAAATTGTCATAAACTGCAAAAACAGCAACATTAATAATAAAGAGAATTTGTAAAAAACAAAAAACACCACTTCTTCCCAAATAAATAAAAAAATAAAAATAAACCAAACAAGATTAATATATAAATAATGTGGGTGTGGTACAACCAGATGGGACATGACTTGACCAAAAAGAAAAAATTAAAATATAAGATGGAGAAACCTGGAATAACAGTCATCTCCAATCTCAGTGATGAGACGTGATCCTCAAAATATAACCAGACTTTAGAAAACATATTGTCAGAACCTCCTAAACTATTTTCCCAATTTCATATCTCTTCTGATAATTTAAGAAATATTGTTAAACCTGATTTCAAGTAAAAAATCCTCCAAACATCCATCCAGACTTATGCCAGAATCCTGATGATGTATAGAAAATAAGTTAAGTCTAAGCGCAACCTTAAAAAGGGACATTCCACCAAATATTCAAATATTGGGGGGGGGGGGGGGGGGGGGTATAATATGTTTCCCTTTATCTTTATGTATGATTTGGTCCTAAGAGAATTTAGGAAAAACCTGCAATGAATTACAATTTTTCAAATTGAATGAGGTTATATATTATTATAATCACCTCCCTGAGGAAAAGGAACATTTCAATTAAATTAATAAAATCCCAAAAATGTATGTATCATCTTCCATTACAAGTGAGTGTCAATTTCTGTCAGGAACTATAAATCGTATCAAATAATCTCCGTTGTGCGCTGAACATCAATAAACTTGAATTAAACCCCCCCATAAACATGCCAGGTCCCATGTTTCTGGCTGTAGAGCCTCTTCCTCGAGGCTCCAGAATGAGCGGCGATCAAATTTAGCTCTGGACAGCTTTCTGGGAGCAAAACTGGCCTCGTATCCTGGAGCTCGGGGTACGTTTCAGGGAGCAGATGGATGCAAACTTTAAACTCAGCAGGGAGAGAGCGCACAAGCGTCCGTCTGACAGCGAGGCTGGCCAGCCTGATGTTTGATTAAGAGGCACGCTGACCTTTCCGAGGCTCCAGGGGGCGCCGAGATAAACTCTCACCTGACAGCCAGCAAGTCAGAACCTTCTAATTATTGCTGGGATCCATCAGGAAAAAAAGGAAGGAGCAGATTTATTTATTTATTCGTTTACTCCCGATATGTCAGGAGAAATCAAATGCCAGGAGAAGATAAAAGGAGGACATGATGTGAAAGATGAAAGCAAATCAGGGGAGGAAAAAAAAAAAGTTAGATGAATGTGGTTGAAACTGAAAAGGAAAGGGCTCAGACTAGTGACATGCTTTCTATGATGAACGCGAAGGAATCATGTGAGCATGGGACTGTTGCCCTGACCAAAGACTATGACACATTGATAGGAAGAAGCTGGTGGAGGTCGATACGGTGATGAATCGAGCCTGTGGAGTGGCGCTTGCCGTGTATCGCCACCGTTCATGACAAATTGGGTACGTTTCTATAGGTATTTCTCTTCCAATCAATAATTTTTGACCAAAAAGGCTGCCAGGGCCCGTTTCAGTTTTTAATAACGAAATTCAGATTGAAAGGGACTAAAAATAAAGGGGTTGGACAATAGGGACCAAAGCAAGATGGACAAGCGCTTTAACATCATGATATTTTTTAGATCGATATCTGCTTTTTAAAGGACCTTATATCATTGTATGTGAGATAATTCACTCAAATTGGGTCAGATTTTTTTTAACACCTTTTTCCAACTACATTTTACTTTATAATAAAGAAAGTTTGGGAATTTAGGTTTCTTATGGTGCCACCTACTAGGGCTGAACTATTAATTGCATTTGCAATATATTCGCAATGTTAATAAATGCAATTTTCAAATCGCAGATGTCTGCACATTTTTGCCTATGTAACAATGAATGGATAAGACGCGTCGTTTAGCTGTCAGTAAAAGTTTTAGAGTGGTTTTGCCTCCACATGGAGGGCAAGAGTTGCAGCAGGGACATAATCTAATTTTATTATTTGTTTTAGAGTTTATTTAATCAATACTTTTTTTTGTACCAGAAACTTTGAGGAATCTCACCATAGCATTAATTACCAGTCAAACTGTTTAATACATAGACTTGTTTGTAAAGTAAAATTAAATGGCAATTATGGTTGTAATATATTGCAATTTTGATTTTTAACTAAATCGTACAGCCCTATCACCTAATGGCATAAATACGTAATTTATTTTGGCTAAGATCCACAAAAACAGAATGCAATTCAATGTGTTAAGGTTTTTCAGCACATTTCATCCTTAAATTTAAATTTTACAAAATATTCTATTTCAATTTGTTGTCATTTTGATGTCAACTCCAGCAACTTTTGTTATTTGCTTTTCTGATTGGATTCTGTTTCTGGAACTTAAAATGAGTGAAATAATTAACTTGACAACAGCTGCAAAACATAGTGTCCTTAAAAAATATTAGCACTTTGCTAAAGATGCACGAAAAGGCCTCAAAGATAAATAAATCTTATTCATTTCATTCAGCAGCATAATGTCACAACTTAGAAAAAAACAAGCTTTAAGCATATTGAAGGGGAAAATCATCTGTGCCATTCTGAGTCGCACATCCTACTAATTGAATACAGTAATAAAAAAAAGCCTTTTTGAATATAATTTGTACTTTAGTATTAAGTATATTAAAGTTCTCAGTAGCTTTTCATCAGTTTAAAATGTCCGGTTTGGGTCACATTTTCTTCCATAGGCTCTGGGGAACCTTATTAGAGTTCACTGTATAATGGACAATTAGAAATTCTATGAAATATTTTAAAGAAATGTGGCAGCCTCTGCAAGGTTAATTATAAACATGTAGCCAAATCAACAAAAAAAAGGTTTACTAGTTAGAAAATGTATCGTTTTCCATGACCTAAATCCTGCAGAAATGCTGTGCAATGAGGTGGAGATAAAAGAAATAAAAAGTTATTGGGGGACTTTCAGGATCAGGATCAACAGCAGAGCTGGGAATTTTAAAGCTTCTACTCTGCACACAAAACAAAATATGCTGCTTTTATTTTGAAAGCGATGGCCATATTGTCCTCCTGCAGATACCTACCGGCGAGCATCTGCTTAACCAGTAGGTTCTGGAAATGGAAACCTAGGGTGCTACTGTAATCCATTAATTCAGCCTGACTGGACAGCATGTGCAGCATGACACAGTATGGCATGCACCCAGAAAACTGGGATGGATCCTTGGGTCTCTGTGTGAAGTCATACTGCTTTATCTGTGCAGACGTGATATTTCAACGGTGCCCTGCCTGCTATTACCAAATCGGATTAGTTTAAGTGTGTGGTGCTGGCTCGGCTCACTGTGGAGCTCAAGTTCACATCACTGAAGATGTTAAGACACAAACAAACCTTTAAGCTTCCCTGATACCCATAACCCTGTTAAGTTGGAGACTCTGACTACTGGAAACTAAGCTTTGATTGCACAGTGGCTGCAGAGGTTAGAACACCTCATATGCAGATGGTTAAGATTGTCAAAAAGAATCGATACCACAATATAATGCATACTGAAGAAATTAATTATGCAAAAATACAAATTCTCATCAAAAATCAATAACAGCAGGTTACGGTGCAGCTGCTGCTGCTGTTGTTTATCAGGAAATTAAATGTAATTGAAATTGTACAGGGCTGCTGCACCAGCTTTCTGTTTACTCTGTGAAAAATCTGCATTGTATGCTCCAGATCCAGGTTTGTGTTGAAACAATTTATTTTAGCATAAAAGTATTGTTTATTTGTCCGTCAGTATAAACATTTATTCCGATCTTCAGCAAATTGACAGAGAAATGCAGAGAGCGCAGAGTGACGCATTAAAGATAAGCTTTTATAAACAGAATCAAATATTTGCATGACTGAATCAAATGTAAATATTTCCATAAAAATTACAAGACTTATTTATTTGGTCTACTGTTTTGCCAAACAGGGAAGTGACACTTAAATTATACATTTCTCTAAATCGAGGACCAAATTGTCCGCCAACATTTTTCCCTAATATGCGAGTTGCAGATTTCAAGTTGCGCGGTGCATTGTTGGTAAGAGAGCGACTATGAGGTGAGGGAGACACAGGTATTTTCTTCACTGAGGGGGGAAGTGGCTGGAAGCAGGTTCTAGGTCCATGACCAGCCGCAGCCGATAAAGAGGAATATGTTGTCGTAGTTTTTAAAGCAATATGATGTATTACTGTAACCCTTATTATATTTCTGTCATCTGAATCAGCAGTACACCTGCACCTCAAGAACAAGGGGCACTCTTGACGACTATGATGTCCGGACTTTGGACAGAGATAACAGATTTGGTGTGAAAGAGGGGTGAAAGATAGCCTCGTGAGACCATCCTGATCTCGCGAGCTTTCAAGGTTTCACTCGCAGATCAGTCTGGCTACTCTCCGTTAAAGAAAATTTGGAGCCGTTCACCAAACGAACGTCCAATCAGCGTTGGCTTTGAGGCGGGTTGAGGTGTGACGCAACGGGAAGCGCGTCAGTTCAGTCTAAACAACATGGCGGCTTCAGCCGATGAAACTAGCGTTAGCGTGGCTATCGAGCAAGTTTTATCGGAATTACAGAGTAATTTATTTGCTGAGCTAACAAGCCTTTACCTGCAGCAGCAAGAGTAGCTTGGCTTGTGGTTGTGTTTTCGTCGTCGCTCTGTTACGAGTGACCACAAATCTGATTGGTTCATTTGGCCCGTCTATCACCAACATAGGCCAATCAGCTAACCAGTATTTTCGCCCCTTCCCAAAGTTACTTCAACGGAAGGTTTCCAGATGGATATGTGGAGCAAATCTATCTGGCGGAGTCAGGTAAGGTGAAAGAAGCCATCTTGGTAAAAAGAGAAAAGCCATCACTTAACAGAGGGGGAGGATTGATCTTCCTACAGCCTAAAGTTTACAGCTCGGTCCTCCAACACATTCCAGAGAGACTACATCAGCATCCCATCATGATTCAGGTGACCAAGTACTCCACTCACACCAAGCAATAGCCTCTAACGACCCAGGAGAGGGACAGGTAGGTCATTGATTTGCATCGGACTTTGAATGCACCTTGGAGGATGTGCCTCCGTGTGCTTAAAAACAGCAGCGCTCCAACTGCAGGTTGCTCAGTGTGAGCCACCAGAAAGGACAAAGACTCTTGGATAGGTGTTTTCCAATGTAAGCCTGCCTGCTGTTGCCATGACCCGGATAACTGAGAATTAGCACAGGCACGCATGCAGAGGCAGATTTTATCACTCTCAACCTCATAACTACAAACCCGAATTGTGGAATAGTATAGTGTAAACCATTCAAAACCTCCATCTGAAACCAAGTATTTTACTTTATTTGGCCACTGTAGGTTTCCTGCAGGTCTCAGTGAACTGTGCCTAGTTGTTTTTTTCTTGTGTTTCCCCTGCTTGCCCTGGAACAGCCTGGAGACCCGCGGTGTCCCACATCTTCCCCTGCCGACTGCCCACATAGGCTCCAGGCCTTGAGAATTTAGCAGGTACAGAAAATGGATAAACAGATAGGAGAAACATATTGGTCCACACTGAGGAGACCTCTAACCTCATATTGTCTCCACATTTTTACCTCCTTTCATTCTATTAACTCAGCATTTGCTAACAAAGGTAACTATAGGCAACTGGATGCAAACCTCACACCGCTCGTACCTTTCTCATGTCCTTTTCTTTTTAGATTCAAGAAACAGATAAAGATTCAGATTATCACGAGAAAAAAAAGGCAATTTTTAAGTAATGATTTTCTGTATTACTGGTAAAAATCTATCCAAACTAACCTGGCTCTAAGGAAAACATAACTGCCCTCTAAACACAATAACAAACTGTAGCACCGCTTGCGGGCAATTACTTTGACATTCATTATTTGAACACTGCCATTTGTATTTACTTATGTTTGTGAAATATTAAAATGTCCAAGATTCAATTCAATAAAATTTTATTTATATAGCGCCAATTTATGAACCATGTCATCTCAAGGCACTTTCAATCAGATTATACAGATTGGGTCAGATTATACAGATTGGTCAAAAAATGTCCTATTTAAGGGAAGATCTGAGACATAGTGACAAAAGGGAAGAACAAAGGAATCTGTAAGGGGTGAATACTTTTCAATAGCTCCGTATATGCAAAACAAAAATTTTCCCACTATAAAACACATTTTTTTAAATAAAATTTCATTTTTTTAATGTGTATGGAAAAGGAGACTCTGTGCGGCAACCATCAGGCCAAAAATTAATTTAAAAGAAGCCCTTGCATATTCATTTTGTAATTAATATCATATCGGCTGGACGAGACATGGGTATACAAAAGTTAATTTAGCAGTCTCTTCACAGTGGCCAACGGGGTAATATCTCTCTAATGTTCGGGGAATACACAACATTCCCCTCTGTAACAGGTGCTTTTTCATTTTCTGTCTGGCTAGCTTTAATGATCTCATTAGACAGACGCTCTAACCGAGGAACCGCCAATGGCACCTCTGCCACACGACAGGGAGTGCAACAACAACAACAGAGTGGAAAATGGAATCTGGGCATCTGTCTGATGTCACAGCTGTAACAGGAGCTGCTTACTTACAAGACGGACATGCATCTGAGAGGGTGCTAGGGGGGGAAAAAAAGGCTAATTGAATTCCTTGTGTACTTCCATGCACAAAGGGCTGTCCTCCCCTCCTGCACAGAGGCTTGAGAGGTAAGCCAAGGATCCTCCACAAAGTTGTACATCATTACCCAAGATTCTAGCGGGCAGTTTCCCCGACTTCCTCTGCCAGGACGCAAATGGCACAAATTAATCACAGCTTTTCCTGATGGCAATACAGGAGGAAAGAAAATGGCTCTATAGTCCTCTAAAGGAGCGGAGGAGGAGGAGGAGGAGAGGAAGAAGCAGAAGAAGAACATGCCCCCAAGAAAGTGAAGATTAAAGCTTTTTGCACCGGCAATTGCACAGTCGGCCTAAAAAAAGGAGGGTTCATAGTCAAGATCTATTCTTCAGAATGAACGATTAGACATGTAATGAAGATTTAAGTCACCAGGTGCTGCTTAATTTCCTTTTACTCGGGTACAATTGTCTTTGAGGCTGCATTCAGCCGTTAAGGGTTTATCTACAACAAAAAACCTAATTACAGGGACTTTACTGAAATGCTTATTTCAACTAGAGTCCTAAGTTTGCACTGAAGTGGCAGAAATCAGTTGGCTACTTTGAGTCGAGTACAAAAACAAAAGGTAATGTAAGAGCTGACTGGTGTGGGGTAAAGCATGACAATTTACAGAGTTTACAGAGTAAATTAGTCTCAGTAAAATTTCCTCAGATTTGAGATTTTTTATGTGAGTGGGACCAAATGTCTTTTCTAAGTAAACTATCTTCAATTTGAGTAAATATTACTCAAATTTACTGTGCAGCTGACAAATAAATGAATTATATTATAATTACCTCTTATAAAGAGAAACTTTAAAACTGCTTAAATGTTTTATTTAAAAAGAAATGTATATGCATCTCAGTTTATGAAACATAAAGCACGTAAAACAATAATTTAACCTCTACAAAAAAAAAAATAACTCGAGGTTAAAAGCTGAGAAACATAAATTCCCTAATAGCTTAAGATGTTAACTTCAAGACTTCTGTGGGACATGAAGAACAGCAAGTAAATAGCTGTGAGAAGCTCTAATTGGATCACCGAGTTTTTAAAAACTCATTTTAAAATCAAAAAAATGGGATGGGAAAGAAAAAAAAAATCAAATTTTATATTATCTCATTTTCTTTTATAATGCCTTTTTTTAATGACATTTTTACAGAGTTTTACAAAACTGCACAAGAACCTTTAGAAAAAGTTGCTTCTGAGAATGTGATAAACATTCCTTTTGATTTGAGCTAAAACTAAAAGGCCATCTCTTTGAGCTGCAGCGCACAATACAACCTAAAACTAATTCAGGGACAAAAAAACAAATTCAATTTGGATCCTCCAAACACCAGCTATTTAATCGGCATATAACCATTTGTAATTGTAGGTCATTTCATGTAGAAATCATATTTTCTACTCTTTTCTTCTTCTGTCTGACTTTCCATCCTTTGTGATCCAAAACACGTCTTCAGGTTGAGGTTATTAAAAATCTAAACCCCATTTCTTGCCATTTCTATTTTATTAACCCTGACATTTTAGAGAGTGCCATCGAGCAGAACTATGACTATTATCAATAATGTCCACGGCCCAAAATGAGGCGGCAACGAAAACAAAGAAAACAAGGTGCAATCTGAATGTCAGCTGGAGTTTTAGGTCAAATGTCCATATCCAACTCTAGATGGAAGACATCAGCATGAAAAATCCTCAAGTAGGATTTCCTCTCTATACTCTTTACTAGATCATAGAAAAACCGAGCAAAAAGAGAAAAACACGTTTATTCTGTCAGACGGAAAGAAATTGTCTAATCTTGGCACATTTGTTGCCACATAGTTTTTTTAAAAAGTCTCAAAAACTTCATACTGGGCTGTCTGCTCCCATCAGATCAAAAGCTTGGAAATGGATTCTTATAAACTATAAGAACATATTTCTGTGTTTCTCTGACGGACCTCATCAAGAGCATCTAAATCTGAAATCACGCTCTATACACTCTTACCATCTTAAGCATTGTGGTGATATAATACGACTCTGATTTCAGATAAACTGAGCGCTCGAGACACCCGCTCGCTCGCTCTGCGCCTCCCGTCTGCCTGTGAAATGCAATTACACTCAATGCCACGGGTAAGTAGTGGAAACCAGCTCATCATGTCAGAGCCTTAATGAGTGCTACTGAGGGAAATTATTATTAACGCCGAGCACAAAGACAACGCTCGCCCTGTAAAGGCAGAAAGCTGGCTTTCATCAGAACAACCTAGAGGCACCCATTTTGCCTTAATATTCACAAAAACACACCACTTTAGGTTAAGATTTAAGAAAAATAATTAGACTTATTGCACATATTTCTCGAATTCTGTATGTGCAAAACTCTGAATCTCATCAGATTTCACAATGAAAAGCACAAAACTTAAATGACTTTGTAGAGGTCTATGTTTGTTGTTTTATTGCCATAGAAGGTACACCTGGCCTAGTAAGGCTGTTGTTTTATCTCTTCACTAGATGTCATTGGCCCTATAACTGTTCCCCGTTACCATTGTGGATTCTTAATTTTCCTTTCAGAAGGTTCTCTTGGATCAGTGCCTCTGTGTTCAAGGTAAACCAGGACCAGCGCCTCTTTGTGTTTTCTATGTCGGTTTCCTGTCCTCTAAAAACCTCATTGAATCATGGGTAAGGGATCCTCAACGTGAACCTGGTTCTGCCCATTGAAACAGTGTTTTCTTCCCCACCGTCGCCTTCTGCTTGCTCAGGACAAGGCATTGCTGCAAGTCAGTTTCTATAGGACAAACAATTTCTTTTTCTCAGGTAAAGTTTTACCTCAGCATTAATGTTATCAATTGAATGTGACTGCATTGCATTGTAATTTAGATTAAACTATGTTGTTGGATTTGATTGGCATGAATTAGATTTGATTTTTCATAACTGGGCTTTTAAGACATGTAAAGTCCCTTGAGATTGCATATGTCGTAAACTGACACTACACAAACCAAACTAAAAGCAAAAGGAGCTTAAAGGAAAACATATTATCTCGGGAAAGCATTTCATAAACTTGGAGAATAAAAATCCCCAAACCACAAACCCTAATGTGTTCGTTTCCAGCCCACTTATAACATTCAAAGGATTTATTTTCTATAATAGAAAGCATTACAAACTGTAAATTTGTTTCAAAACTTTTTTGATGCAGTGTTATTGTTCTAATGAATTAAATTCAGCCTTAAGGTACTACACTTAAGCTTTTGATTGCTGATACTGAACACAATGACATTATGGCATCTACTTTGAGATTAATTTTCTTTCCCAAGGGCAGTTTACATAAATACCACCTCAGTATTATGTAAATTAACCAACAGAAACCTGACGTTTACTTGTGAGGGGTAATCCATCACATTCACTTCACCTTTGGTGTTTTGTGAAGGTTAATTGGTTATCTGGCAGAGGAAAGGTACTGTTTGGAAAACCTAAAGAACAGAAACACTTTTAAAAGCAGCAGCCACAGTTTTAATCTTCATTTCGTGCAACAACCTAGGGTACTCTCAATGGTGCATTGTTGCATTTCGTCACCTTCCTGTAATGGCCCAAATAATTTTTTTTAACCTAAAATGTATATATATTTGATTTTGCCTAAACATACCTAAAGGCTTATTGCCATATTATTTTGTGTTTTCTGAAAAAAAAAAAAAAAGACCATACAAAGGTGACGATATGATATTTTAAATGTACTTGAGAACAACATGCAACAACATGAAGGAGGCAGACTTGGGGTATTTCTCACACCCTTGTTCTCCGGTTGCCATCCAGAGTTGGGGAACTGGCGGAGGAGCAGGCAACCTAGTCGGGGTCTGGGCTGGGTGTTGGGTCCCTGGGTCGGCTGGGGGTGGCACTTCCGCTCTAACCCGGAATATGGGGGTTGAACTTATGTATGGAGGGCAGAGTGTGGAGGAGGCAGCGCCTCCGGGTTCATGGGGTGGGCTCTGGTTGGCTGGCCCGCTTGGGGTGGAGGGTCAGCTTTCCCTGTGGTCCCTCTTGGGCACCTTTGCTTTGGGGGTCATTTGGGTGTTTGAGGTTCTGGTTTACCCGAGGTCTGCCTTGGCACTCTGGGGGTCTTTGGCTCCTCACAGCAATTATTGAGCATTTTTCTTGTGGATAAACCTCGCATACACAAGTGCACTCTCGCAAACACCTACAGATGCTTGGATTCTGGTGCTTACAGATTCACTATTACCTCTGTTACTAGCTTTAGCTGTCACTTTATACATATTATATTAAATAATACTGCATATTTTTCAGTGATGCTATCAAGGCATTGGTTTTTTGTACCTCTGATAAGTTTTCAGTTTGTTCTGCTGTTCTTTTTCTATCTCTCTTTGCAGGTGTAGAAGCAGACTCCGAAGCAGACTCCTAATCTATTTTATTCACCTTTTCTCACTTGTAGCATTTTGTCTCATCTTTCCCTCTTTTTTTCTCTTCTACCTTCCCATTTATGTGTTCATTGAACATGAAATATTCCCAGAATAAAATCTAATAAAGCTTTTTGCATGTACAAGTAAGGCTCCACTTGTACATGCAAAGATGTACAATCTGCTGCGCTTTCATTGGCATTAAGACAGCAATTCTTAATGCTACACTCGAAGACAGGAATGGATTGTGGTATGAAGAGCATCCTAATTGCAAACAAGTCTGTCAAAAAATAACTGAAGGTCCCTCTTAGATAACTGCTTACATTTTATTGCAAGGACTCAAATATTAAAATAATAGATCAGCTAGATAGACTAGAAAGCAGATTAAAAGATTGTTCACATTTAAATCCTGGGACTATATATATATATTCAACCAATTCTGGTCAAGTTTCATTTTTGTTGCTCATTGATCAGCACAGTTTTACGTTTCAGGTGATCGCAGAGAGGTGTTGTGTTGGCGAATAGTGTAGAGGCTTTTTTTATTTACCCAGTTACTAATATTATGAATGATTACCTTTAGTTTTTCAATCTGTAAAAAAACATCACATTTTTATTTATTTATGATAAAGCAAAAGGCTCATGATTAATGCAACATCAAACCTTGCAAATACAAATACAAGCAACTGGAGCTTAAAATCCAATAACCAAATTATTTACCTTGCTTGCAATAGGTTCATCGGCAGAGGTGGACTACCCCTTCACAATATCTAATATAAATACAATAGCCAGTGTTATGGACTTGAATTTCCATATGCATTAAGGCCCAACAATGAATAAACAAAAAAATAAACTATACTCATTTGCAGCAAATTGCAGTCATAATATGGACATACACAAGCGCTCCATGTTCGACTGCGCAGGCAGCCAAATTCACAGGCAGCATTTTAAACATGATCATCACAGACTGTCCATGGTGGAAGATGAAGGGTTTCGGAAGATGATCTCTGCTGTAAATCTGCTGTAAATCCAAAGAATGGGCTTCCATCCAGAACCTACTTTTCTGAAAATGATGCAGAAAACGCATGAGGAAATCAAAGAGGAGTTGAAACACAACCTAAAAGAGGCTGACAGCATTGCTCTCACAGCAGACATCTGGAAAGTGTCGCCACAGAGGGATATCTTGGGGAGACACGGCACTTTCTCGGGCAGGACGTAAACATGGAGCCCCACAGCCTGACAACACATTTCGAAGAAAGACACACAGCTGCAAATATTGCCGAGATGCCTTAGGTTCTTATTGCAGTTTGCCAAAACCTTCACTGCTGCTACAACGCTCGCACCATTATCATGAACAACAGCTTTGACTTTCTCTGGTGGAAGCATAAATAGCGGCTACAAGATGCAATGTTGTAACAGCATTTTTTTTTAAAAAGTGGATCTGCCGTGCACAAAGTTGAAGGATAAGCGCTGCAAATGGACACAATGTTATACATGCTCGTGCAAGACCTAAGTACCGTATTTTCCCGACTATAAGTCGCTCCGGAGTACAAGTCGCACCAGCCATAAAATGCATAATAAAGAAGGAAAAAACATATTCGCACTGGAGTATAAGTCACATTTTTGGGGGAAATTTATTTGATAATATACAACATCAAGAACAGACATGTCATCTTGAAAGGCAATTTTAAATAAAAATTGGAGAATAATCCACAGGCTGAATAATTGTACGGTTAGCTTACGCAACATGACACAACTGAGAACGGGCCTGGTATGTTAACATAACAAATTAAAAGCTATTCAGATAACTATAGCATAAATAACATGCGAAGAAGTTAACCAAAGCGCCCGTGTCACTCCAAATAACTAAAATCCAGTGAAATCTTCATCCTCGGTGTCACTTTCAAATAACTCTGTTAACTCCGGAGGTAGAAGCTGCGGCACTTCCGCTTCTACGTCGCTTACGTCTGATTCAACACAGGCCTAGAGCGCCCTCTTGCTGTTTGGTGTGAAAATAACAGGTGTAATGATATACCGGTAAAAATGTGCAATAATTTCACACATAAGTCGTTCCAGAGTATAAGTCGCACCCCCGGCCAAACTATGAAAAAAAACTGACTTATAGTCCGGAAAATATGGTACTCTTTGGAAAAGTACTTTCCTGCATGCTGTCCAGGCTGCTGGAGTAAAAATGGCCAATAACTGCTGCATTATCTGACCCGGCATTGACGCCAAGAGGCTACCTTGACCTTTGAGCAGATCAGCTGAATGTAATTGAGGAGCTAAGTAAGGATCATCAGCCATTTGAAGAAGCAATTGTGTTTCTTAGCTGGCAAGGCTATGCTACATTCTTTACACTTCCACAGCTCATGCAAAGCCTCAAGAAGTCAACACAGACCCAGGCCTTGGAGACTGCGCCTGGCCAGGCATACCAAACCAGTAACACGGAGAACAACAAGATGGGAGGGACCGTTTATCCCCAAACACTGTACTACTTACTGTCGCTTTGAACCCCAGGATTAGGCTCCTGCCCACTGATGAAATCTTTAAGGTTTAAAGAATGGTACAGATGATGGCGCTTGATGTGGAAAAGGAAATGATGGAAGAAAAAAAGAATCCAGTTTACAATGGGGCTCCGATGCAGCGCAAGACAGAACAGGAGTGCTACCTCATTTATCACCAATCCACCGAGTTCTTCAGACTCCAGTACAAGTGATGAAGGATGGGGAGTAGCATGTTAACCAAACTGTCCAGAAGGAGGTCTTGGTGTGCTTAGCAAATGCTGCACCCTATCCAACACTGTCAAAGCTAGCAAAGTCCTTTTTTAGCATCCCTGCAACATCTGTGCCATCAGAACGCCTCTTTTCTGCAGCAGGAGAAACTGAATCAAAGCCCGGGGGGAGCCTCAGACGCAAGCATGTTGACTTACTCACTTTGCCCTATTGCAACCATAAGCTCCTTTCAAAGACTTTAGAAAGAGCTCGCACACTCAAATACATTCAAAGCAGTGTGCTGAGAGACATTTAGGAAGATGCATTTATAGTGTTTACAAAAATAACTTATGTGGCTTTGAAATCTTTAATTTTACTTACAAGTAGAACTTTCTGTTATATCTCAGACTTTAAACTGAAAGCGAAGGCAATACCTACAAGACAGTGTTTAATAATATGCCTCAACTAAAGTTTTCTAGATTTCTCATCAGTCTTTGCATTTCAAAAAGAAACAAAAGTTTTGTCATGGGTTAAATAATTTTAAAAGTTGATACATCTTTTTTTAAATTTCTCATAAATTTTTTTGCAAATTAGGAAAAAAAAAAGGAAGTGATCGTCATACCTCAGACTTGAAACTGAAAGTGAGGTTTGACGCCATGTCGTTGCATTTTTTATATTTTCTGACACAGAAATAGGATCGTTTCATTTTCTTGCAATTCTAATTCATGTATTTCTATCCCTCATAAAAAAGTTCAAGTAACAAAACAAAATACTATTCTTTTGGATACTGGACGCTGTCGCTGCTGCTCCTAATGTCACCAGGGGGAGCTGGTCATGCCAATTTTTTGTTCCAGATTCAAAAAGGTTCTGCATGTGTTGAATTTGAACTTGAAGAGTTGCTCCTAAGTAACTGCAGGTGTTTCTTAATGAGCACAGGGCAACACATTAAAAATACTTCCAACGGTATCAGGTAGATGCTACATTTAGCGATCAGCAGGCCTTGCTAAAAACAACAAGAACAAAAACTATCAACTTATTCATAAGTGTTTTAACACAGCAGATCCGGTCCATCCCTATTACCTATGATGAAAAATTACTCCGCATGGCTAAACAGTCCTAATTACAGCATCTGCTCATAAAAGGCAGACATCAATGCTGGCAAAACCTTAACAAGCATGGGCCCTCAGTTTCAACTTGCAAAAAAAAAAAAAGCACGCTGTATAATGTATTCACCTTGTGTCGACTCATTATTTTGCTGAGGCACTGAGTGTGTAAGCCCGGGTAAGTAGGGATTGATTTCTCAGAGCCAAGGAGAGGGCATGACAGATAACACACCAAGTCTAAAAGCTTCGGTCCCCACGGAGCTCATGAGGGACATTTGCATGCACAAGGAAGGGGAGAAACAAGACAGGCCACCCCGCTATCATGTAAAACGAATTCCCCGTTAACTACCACATAAGAACCAACACAAGCAGCAACAATGGATGGAAGTAAACACTAAAATATCATGAACGGGTCTTTGATTCCAATGCCTGTGTAAAAGGATTGAAGTGCCAGTCCTAAAAAACACAAAAAAACTATTTAGAGCAGATGAAAATTATCTGAATTATATCCATTTTGGAAAAGAGGAAAACAAAGAGCAGACACAGGACCTGAGGTGTCATGTTTTACTTGATCGTCTACTAAATGTTCACCTAAAAACAAAGTTTGAAGCCAACAGATAACCAGATTTAAAATTGTTTCTTTTTGCCTGTCACTGTGTTATCTTTGGATTTTTTTGTTTTTACTTAGACTCTGCTTCTATACTGTTGGCTTGACTAGAAGTCGGCCTAAGAAGCTGTAAACCTGAGTAACATCTAGATCAAGGGTGTCAAGCTCCAGCCCTTGAGGGCTGGTGTCCTATCCCTGGCCCAAAACACCTGCGTCAAATAATCAGGTCATTAGCAGGACTCAGGAGAACTTGGCCGCATCCGAAAAGGTCCAATTAGTAAGGACGTAACAGCCAAAGCGGCAGTGCGTCAGCCATCATAAGTGCTGTCCGAACAGTGCAGTCAGTAGTGAAGGAGGTAGGAAAAGAAGCCTGTATGCCTCCTATATTAGCTCCTTTAGCATAGGGAGCTTGTGATGTCAAAACAGTGTTATCTTTTTACATCAGATAGAAACGCTACGCCATGCACACATTGTTTAAGTTTAGGAACCTGCGACTGACTGATTCACCAGATGCCGAGCAAACATTCATCTGAAAATGTCCAAATACTAGATGGCAAAACAGCAAAAAAAGCAACAAAGAATAATCTGTACGCATTAAGAAACACCAAAAAGGTGCCGAAAGTACAGTTTAAACGTTAAAATAATATTTTAGTCAATTAATAATAGTCTTGGCTAAACCAAAGCTGGTTGTTTATCAAATGGCCTTTATGTTGGTTAGTTGTAATAAACTTGCACCGCATTAGGAAACGCTGAATACAAGCTGCTAGGGGAAAAAAATAAAAATAAATAAATAAATCAAAACAGCCTTCAAGAATTTTCTGGGTCCAACAGCCCCGACAGCTAAGCAGAGCAGAACCAATATGAACAAAAAGGTTGTTTTCCACCGAAGCTGAAAACAGCATTCAGAGTAACCCTGAAATCACTGGTATTGATCAACGGCTCCATCAAGGCCTGATTGGAGTCATTTTGAGCTTCTTCACCCTGAAGTCTGGCCTGGACAAAATGACTGCTGAATAATACAAAGCAAAAAATAAATAAATAAATAAATAAAAATACTGTCGGTTCACAACACGCCATCACCAGCTCACATGAAATTTGTCAACTAACCATCCTTGTCATTAGTTGTCAGCAACTCCGCTTCAGAAGATAACTACAGCCATCTGCCAGATCTGTTTGATTGTTTAGCAAACAAAACACAACAGAGAAAAAAAATATAAAAACAATACTGCATGATGTATTCCAGCTTGCTTAATGAAATAGCGTTGTTGTGCACCGTCACCACTGAAAAACTGTGGCCAGCATAAAGGTCACTGTAAATGAAGTCCCCTCTGTCCCCAACTGCTGCATATGTGATACGGCAAAGAGCTAATCCCAGTCAAGTGTATGAATATCCCAGAAGCATGGAGAGGCAATACTGCTGACTCATATTTTCAATGCATCACTTTCATTATTTAAAAAAAATAATAATAATGCTGTTTATTTTGCAACTTAACCATTTTTTCTTTCACCCTTTATATCAAAAAAAAAAAAAAAAAGCATAGAGGCCAATACAGGCTAGCACAACACTGGCCTTTCAAAAATGCTTCGGCTGGATATTGCTTTTTCCCCATGAAAAAAAAGAAAAAACTGTTTCAGGTTCCTAGCCAGAATTTAATTATCCAGTTGAGACACAATAAATGCATTACCTTTTTTCTCCCTCTTATCAATTCTCCACATTGTAAATTGCTCAGATAATGTGTGCAGTCACTTTGTATGGTTTAGATTTGACATCTATTTTGCTAAACGGACTACATCAATGCCGACTGCTTAGAGAGGCAGCAAATCCAGGTTGCGCCCTTTTATTTTCTACACAACTTTTATTCCTCCGGTGCCTGGAGAGTGCGGATAAACAAGAAGAGAAATATTCCTAAACCAATTGCATTTTCTACAATAAACCTGAAGATTTAGGTTATGACCAAAGAAATTTGGCTTTGCTAATCCAAGAGGGAGTGTAAAAGTAAAGTAGTTGTTTCTCTAAATTGGAAAGCAGCCAGTTTTCCAAGATGTTGCCTGATTTTCTCACTTCAGATTTTTTTCTTTTTTTTTTTTTTTTTAGGCACATTGACAAACACGCGTTGCTGTGCCATGATGTTAAAACCATGATGAGAAAATTGATGTCAGATTGAATTCTGACCATGTAACCGGAGAACAACTCAAAAGGGAGTTCCAATCATTATTCCTAAAATAAAGCCAAAGCTTTTAAAGTTAGCGCTGAAAATCCGCTAGCCAAACGGCTATTAGCTTTTGACAACTTCCGGTTCCCGGATAGGCACGAAAAAAAACTTGTTTCAAACATAAAGTTTGTTTCGTTTCGCTTCACCATCGTCTGATAGTGCTATGAGCGTTATTACCGCATTAATATGGAAAATAATGTGGATTTAAAAGGCATTTTGTTCAACTTTAGGATTAGCCGATTTTAGTGACCGATCGCTACAGCAACCCCTAGCATCCAGGAGGTATAATCCCATAAATAAAATCGAGTGTCCCTAAAGTTAATGATTTTACTCAACAAATCATTCTTTAAAATGTTATTTCCTCAAATGTTGTTTTGTTTAACTCGGGATTTGCATTGTGAATTAATTGAAACACATACCAAAGGTTGTTCTAAATTAGTTAAGCTAATTTAACTCCATTCCATGTTCTTTAAGTCAGATCTGCAGTAAACCAGAATTCACTGAATTATTCTGATGATGATCAACCACCTTATTTTGTCTTTTGTGTTCTTTTGCATGTACATAGTTCCTTAGCTTAGCTTCTTTTTATCTTCTTTTTGCTTAGTAGTTTAGTTAAGTTTCACTAGCCTCATATAAAAGGCTAGTGAAACTTAACAGCATTATATACTGATGTTCTCTGGATGTTCATTTTATTTCTGTTATTAAATTCTTGAACTTGAAGAGAAGTGGTCACTCCTTTATTTTATGTGTGTGCAGAGCTTGCTGTTAAAAGATCGTCAGTGCTCGTATCATCCCGTTCAACTATTGTCCTGATATCAGCTTAAGAGCTAATATCCACCGGACAATACCTAACAGACAGATGTTTTTTTATTAAACATTAAATAACTTTAAAACGGTGTATAATTGCATAACACAGTATAGAGCAGGGAGTGATGGAAGCATAGGTCTAAAGCTTGGGAGGGAAAGAGGGATGGATCTAAAAATATATATCTAAATCTAAAGATGAAGTTAAATTGATGGAGCTGAAGAAAAATTGATGGATAGATCTTGAAGCAGAGATGAACAGACGACGGATCAAAATTTGGAGTTGAATGGATGGATCTAAATCTGGAGCTGAGGCTGGGGCTAAAAACGTGGCTGGATGTGTGGACATTTTCACATCATCTCCATTTTAAAAATGGCACGCACATCCATTTCACACCCCAAAACACCTTTAATACTTCGCCCCACATTACGCTCTGATAACCCCCAGATGTTGCACAATAATGAGGCAAAAAAGGATTGAGGTGGTACTGCTGACTCACTCGCTCACTACGAGATATTGGCTAACAGGTGCTCAGATATCAGATGTCTGGAAAAACCGTGTTGCAGGGTGCAGCACGACGATCGATAAAGCAGCATGCATGTGGAGGTGGTCAAACAGCGCTGTGATTTTAATTCCTCTTTGTGTGATTTGGTACGGCTCAGTACAAAAACAAGCGAAGTGAGCTATCGACGTGACTCCTACAAGCTGGCCCGCAGCCATGAAGGTTTGTATTGAAAAGGCATTAACGGTGTAGTGGAGCACCAAATCAGGCACAGCGGTGCTCCATCAAAATACAGCCGTCAGCCCGAAGGCACACGAGCGGTTGCAACACACCCAAACAGCTGTTTGGGGTTCTAAACAGCAGCGTTCAGTATGTTAACAGCTGCTTCCACTGTGCGCTCTGGGGAAAACATAGCAGCCAGCAAATTAGGCTGATCTTCAATAAAGGTGGCAGTTGGTGCACTGAGCTTATCGTCGTTGTTGGGTGGAATGTTTTTATATGTAAAATGTCACCTGTTAAATACAGGCCCTTTCTTTTTTGCTTTTAAAGGCGTTTCCAGGTCTTAGCTTGAGAGTATAAGTTTCTTTTATGTCTAAGGGCTTTAAATGTTCAGTTCACACGTATAAACTGTGTGGAAAATGGTTGTGTACTTCTCAGTTGCTTTTGATATGTGTGACCAATGCTATTAAAGGAGTTTTGTCAGGGTGCTGGTCTAGAGCACGTGTCAAACTCAAGGCCCGTGGGCCGAATCTGGCCCGTCAAGGCAATTTATCCAGCCTACAAGAGCCAAAACATTAATATCATGTCATAAAGTAGAGGCATATATACTTTTAAAGTGTATAATGTGGCTAAAACTGTGCCTCTTGTGGTGAATTTAGATTTTCTTTTTACTGTGTAGTTACAGCATCCTGTCACTAGATGCCAGGTTTCCCATAACACGTTTAAAAAAAAACCCAGAAATTTCCAAAAAGTGATCCAGAAAGATGAGTTTAAAGTGTAACTCACCCCAATATCAACTTTTTTTTTGCTGATAAACTGGGCCTAGTTTATACAGTTTACTTTGATGTTACCATGCATTTTTTTTATACATTTAGGTGAACTGAAATTAAATCAAAAGTATCATCTATACACCGGCAACCAGCCCTTTTAATGACTCTGTAATGCCAAAGTGGCCCAATATAGAAATGAGTTTGACACCCGGGCTCTAGTGTATACAGATGCGTTAATGTGGAGGACGTCACAAAACCTCACTGGCTGCGCACAGCATGTGAGGACGCAGGGCTATGTCGCTGACAGGCAGGTCTGCAGTATGGAGGCCCTGCAGGAGAAATGTGCTTGCACAGTTCTTGTTCACCTTCTACTCTGCAGACTTTCTTCATCCACTCCCCAGGCTGTTCTCAGATGACTGCCATAGCCAGCCTCATCACAGGCGATGACGAAACAGAGGACAGACAATGGAAACGGGTCTTTGCGGTCTGGTGTGAGCAAAACCATCTTTTGATCAATGTGGAAGAAACCAAGCTGATTGTGACTTTCCTCAGGCACAGACCCACCCCACCGACAACAGTGAACATCCAGAGGACTGACACTAGCGATGTTTACATGCACAAAAATTTCACGATCAGATTGAGATGTGTTCGGATTAAAAAACAAAGAAAAATCAATTAATCCGATCATAATGAGTGTGTATATGCATCTGGCTTTATTCAGAATAGTACCACTATCACATTTCCTTAAAAAAAACACTGAAGAAATATTATTTCTGTATTTGTTGAACAACAAAAAACAGTAAAAGCAGTATTGTATGAGTTTTTTTTTTTTTTTTGGTCTTCCGATCTGCACCAGGTTCTAATTACAGTTGAAACGTTACTGAGTAAATATTAATATTGAGCTCTTTTAATGTTTCGAACAGAAAGGTTGTATCGGGAGCACAGACAGTTTTGCTTTCCAACGTATTTCTGCCACTCAAAGCAAAAATATATCATGTTTACGTCGGGCGCACATGCACACTGAGGTCAGTTTGCCACATTCGGAATAACTTGAGCCTGACAAGCATTTATTATTCACGTTGATCGGATTATCAATCGCCATTAACCAGCCCTTCCATTCTAAAATACAATTTGATTCCAGTTGAGCTTAATCTGATCACAGTATTCCAGTTGGAATGTTTACATCAAGCTTTATTGTTCCGGTCGGCCCTTTATTCCGATTACCTTTGTCCATGTAAACGTAGCTACTGAGAAAGTGGACACTTATGACCCGGCTGTTCACATGGACTGGAGTCGCAGCACCGATGCTCTTTGCAGGAAGTACAAACTACACCATCTTCTATGGTGTAGTTTGATGGAGCAGCCGCTTACCTACAGCTGAGAGGAAGCGGTTAGATATGTCCATCAGGAAGGTAGCGCTGTCCTAAAGGATGCTCCCTAAACCCAGTGCAGGTGGTGGAAGACAGAAGAACTCTAGTAATGAACATTACAGCTGAACAGCTTCTTTCCAAAAGCTGTGAGGGCCATCGCCCCCTGCTGCTAATCAATAAACCATCGGCCCAGTTGGTCGTCTGTTAAATGTTGACAAACACACTGCTGGTAACGCCTGTTTGTACACTCTGGTCTCGCAGGGAATGCCTGGTCTGACATTTACGCAGATATGACATGATTGCACAAAATTTACTGCAGACACGAGTGTATCAACGATGGAGTGTTCAGGTGATAAATTCATGCAACAGCACATTAATCTTTATCGTTAGCGAAGGGACTGCTATGTGATTTTCAGATTTTCAGACTCGGATATGAATCATATTAGATTCTATGGATTATTTGCACGCCTTAAGCTTTTCAGGAAGCGTTGTTGGCCAGTGCAATCAACCGATTATATGGGGGAAAAAAAATAGTTGTGGAAACTAAGCCTGTCACAATAAGACAATGAATCGCATGATAAAAATAAATTAGGTTGTTTGTTTTCCTTGTGCTTCCCTCTCTTTCTACCAAAGAGACTGGATGACAGAAGGTTTCACTCCAGTGCACCGGTCTCCACTCAGCCATCCCCTTCTCGTTTCCTTAGTGTAAGGAGAAGCTAACTCTTGCGTCGGGTATTTGGCAGGCAGACGGTTATGTTATGTTGCTCAGAGAGAGCACCGTGAGGAGTAGCAAGATAGTAAATCAGTGGTCAAGATTTATTTCAAAACTGAACACGGCAGCGTGGGAGCAATATGGATTCAAACCGAAGGGACGTGGCGAACCGCTTAACCCGGTCAAGCCGGTTTGTTGCATTCGTTCCAAAGCAGTGGCAACAAAACGGGGCCGATACAACTAACTTGCAGCTGCACCTAAAATGCAATCACCCGATGCAGTTTTTTCCCCAGCTGGAATAAAAATAAAGAAATAAATGCAACCAGTGGGCTGTCTCCATCTTCCTGACAATCCACAATCACTGGAGCATTTAATCGCCAAACCAAATACAAAAAGGCCGTTAAGAATTGGTGCGCACTTACAGACACAATAGTTAATTTCCGCTCTAAGGAGATGCTTCCCTCTAATTTAGTTAAAAAGCCGGCATTTTGAAAAAATGTTGCAAACATTTGAGTCAATTCACATTGCCTGAGGAAACATCCCTGCCACAAACGGCTGTTCCACAGCTGTACAATAGCAGAGAAGATATTATTATTATTATTATTATTATTATTATTATTATTATTATTATTATTATTATTATTATTATTATTATTATTATTATTATTAGTTGGAAAGGAGCTCCAAATGACAAATTTCTAGGACAATTTATCGTCCAACAAAATGTGTTATTGTGACAGGCCCAGTGGAAATATTATGCCTTCTTATTTGAATGTTACATGTAATCTGTGTGCATCCTGAGCCGGCGTCTGTCTCATCAAAAATTTCCACAATAAAGATTCTTAATTCTTCTTCAACGCAGCTGATGAAAATGGATAAAACACCTCTTCAGCAAGTCAAGTCTGGGAATAGCCTGTTAATGAACCGTCTTTTGATTCAGGTGAACCCAGAGAGGGATCCAAAACCGGCAAAATCAAGCCCATGAGGATCGACTGTGAACAGACATGGTCCGATACCAGAGGCTTGACTCAAAATGGGTCATCAACAGGGCAACAATGCCAAACGCTGCAGCAGATTTAAGACAGAATTACAAAAAAAAAGTCAGAGGGTGTTTCATGTGAGAGTCCAGATCCGGTCCTGACTGAACTGCTACACTCGGACCTTTAGGCAGCCGCGCAACACAAATAAATGCCGAGGAAAAAGAGTGGGCCAAGATCCATTCACGATAAAGAGAGAGGCTGCCAGAGTCAACCAGGAAGTACCATCTTTAGTCTGGATTTGTGGGCTGTAATTTAATTACAAGTGACTTGACATTTTAATTAATCGATTTAATTACAAACTGTCCCACAGATTCCCAGAAAAACAAATCTGTTTATCATCCAACGATTACCTAAAAAGTCAAAGTAGTCAAATCCTTCTACGGTCAAAGGCCTCAGAAGCTAAATGTTTACATCATGCAGAAACACAGACTTGTTCATCAGTGAGAGAGCAGCTAAACCGCACCACAGGTGAAGGGAGGAAACTCAATAAAAATGACAGGAGCCCAACACCGAGCGAGCTTCTGAATGGCCCCCTTTGACAGAGATGCATCTGTGCCCACTTCTGCCTTTCCATTTTCATCTGAGACAAACAAATCATTGGATGTTCGACAACGCCGTCCTCCGCGTCCTTCAGCAGAGACGTTCGCCGTGTCAGAGAGCAACTGCACGCCGACATCAGAGCCCGACGTCTCACTTGCACCAGAAGCTGGCACACACGCGTGCATATCAAGCGTTCTCTAAACTCCACACACATCGCAGGTCAGCGGCTGAGATAACGGTATCCCATGGCAACGTTTATCCTGTCGTTACCACTTAGGCGTCTGCACGAAGACTCAATTATCTGCAATTTCCTGTGCAGGCAAACACCTCGGGCGTGTTTCTGCCACCCATTTTCACGTACTGCCACCTTGACTGGCGTACACACGGCCCCCCCGTCGGACAACAACGCCTTCCCAGCTCTCGCCTTGTCCATGGAGAGAAATCACACTGCGCCGATTCCTCTCCCGTATTCAGAGGACTTCCCGTCGCGGCACGAGAACTCTGTCCCGAGACGACGGGGCCGACTGTGAAGGAAGGAATCGCCTTCCACAATAAAGCTGTCACGCTGGAGCTCAGGCGCTTCGTCCGCTTTGTTGTCACGATGATCAGTATCACATCCTAAAAAGGTTAAATGATGTCACAGCCGCCTCCATGAATGAAATACACCCTGACATTAGGGACCCAGATGTAAGACTACATCGACAGCGGATTAAAACCAAGAACGGTGAGAGTCACGTTCTTTCAATACACCCTATTTTTAGTTCAAGAGTGAACTAAAATTGTAAATGAGCATGGATATCATCACGTGTTCACAGGCTTCTGGGATGATTTAAACCTGAATGCAGGGGGACAAAAGCAACGGATCAGTCTCTCGCGTCAATGTGGAGAAGATTTGGCCCAATATTTGCAGCATACTTTAATCCACTGAGGTTTTTAAACAGCCAGTTTGAGGTGTGACTTTGACCGGGCCAGTGTAACACCTTGATCTTTGCCTTTCCAGCCCTTCCGTTGTAGATCTGCTGCCTCTTCATGCATTATTCTCCTGATGATGATCCATTCTGGGCCATGCCTTTGGTATGCTGTCCAACCAATGGCTTCAAGGTGAAGCATGTGATGTGGATAAATAAGATGAGCCCAAGTCATCAGCCCTCCACCTCCGTGCCTGACCACTTGGCAGGAGGTGTTTAGGCTTCTACGTCTCCACTTTGCGATCCTCTTCCCAGAGGACATTTCTCCGTAAGTCTTGTGGTTTATTTACGTGGCCCTTACAAAGCGCGGCTCTTCTGCCAGGCAACTCTGGCATGGTAGAGTAACTGCCTTGCAATTCAAAGGTTGTGAATGGGTTTGGTTCCAGCTTTGTTTCCCACTGATCAGTGTCTAAATCTGTCAGCAACTAGGCAAATCTGATTGTAGCGCATATCACTTTAGTGTGTCAAGAAAAGCTCTATATGAACCGAGTCCAGTTCCCGTTTACTGTGTTCATTTTGGAAAATTAAAGAGTTTTTCTCCATCCACCCTTAAGGATAAGCAGTGCTTGTTAAATTTTAAAACACTACGTGATCCTGAACTTTAACATTTAAAATGGAAACCGAGGCCTGCAGAGCCCGAGATGAAGGTCTTGGGTGTTTTAAGGTTTATTTTCAGCGTTGGATGTTCTGACCTTGGGGTGAATTTACTTGAGATGTACATTCCTCAGAAGATTGGAAACATTCTTGAATGCTTTCTACTTATAAATATTCTTCCTCACTGTAGAATGATGGACTTCAAATAGCACTGAAATGGCCTTAAAACTATTAATTTGCTGTTTGGCAACAACAGCTTCTTTGAATTTAAGGCTTATATATTTTTCTACCAGGGTATTGTATTAAAACAAAAACAAAAAACTCTGCATGCTCTGGATGAGTAAACTACCAATACCATACTCCTTCTTGAATACAATAGAAGTAGATGGGGAGCACAAAGTTTTTCCACACACAACTTTTCCTTGTGCTCTAATCTTTAAAAATAAATATTGCATGGAATCTATTGTCTATCTTCTTTTTTTTTTTTTACCTGGAGGTGAAAATTTGAATACATATTGAACCTATGGAAAGGTAGATCATGGACCAAGCAAAAACAAACAAAAAAACAAACACTAAGATGGCAGAAACTACTAAAATTTAATAATGCCCGATTAAAACCTGGTAGGACAGCGGGGAACCATCGTGGAAGAAATGTGGTCAGAACAAATCTTCGGTGATGGTGCTCCGCAATCACTTAAAACATCTGTTGAAATCAAATTGGAGATAAAACAGCAGAACTTCCACTTATGCGGAACAGTGAAAGTGAGAGCATTTCCAAACATGCACTGTGAAGGGGACTCAGGAGGTTGCGACTGAACAGCTGTGTAGTCTTGAGAAAACCGCTGATCAGAGAGGCTAATCAGCGGGGGGAAAAAAAAGCTTCAATTTGCCAGGGAGCATAAAGACTGGACTCTGGAGCAATGGAGGAAGGCCATGTAGCCACAGACGGATGGGATCGTCGGGGTAAGACGAGAGGCGCATTAAGTGCTGCACCTATCATGCTTATGGCCTACTGTGTAATCCTGCGCGGGCGGCGCTATCATGTGAAGCTGCAGCCGTTAGTCAGGTCCAGGTTCATCAAAGGTTATGGACTGAAGAATGAGGTAAACTGATGCCAGGAATAAACTGAACGCCCATTATTCCATCAGTGCGTTTCCTCCTCCCTCACGGACAGATTGCAAAGGGACAAAGCCAGGATTCATCAGGTTAAAAACTGTTCAAGAGTTGTTCAAGCAGAAAGAGAGAGACAGAAAGAAACATTTTTTTTAAAGACTTAACATCTTTGAGACTCTTCTGGATGTGCCGGAGAAAAATGCGTCCGGTAACCTGACTCTCATGGGCTCCACAAGATCTTGGTGAATAAGTAATGCAGCACTGGATGATGATCAATGTTTTGATATATAGCAGAAGCTCGTCAAAACCATGTCACAGAAAATGGGTGCGTGAGAAAAAGCTGAAGGCTGCGCAGTGAAATATTAGTGCGTGATTGTTTTTTTTTTTCTTTAGGACTGGCAGAGTACATTAAAAGTGCAGGAGAATTTTGTATTTCCATGATTGCACACAGCTAAATACGGCTTTTACTTGACTTTCAGCATCTCTCCCCGAGACAGTAAACGGCTGAGAGGCTGGGAGAAGCCAGAATGCCCTGACAGATGAGCATCTGCTCTGTTTTAATACATTTCTGGCTCTAAACAGAAAAAGGTTGCATAAGAAACACAGATTGCCTTAACCTGATACTCCACTGTAAAAAAAAAAAAAAAAAAAATGCGTCTTTCTGAATTGGAATTTCAAAAGCTCCTCGCACCGAACATCCGTCCTCGTGTGTTTTTTTTTTTGTGTATTTTTTTTTTTTTCTGGGACAAAAAGGGTAGAAATCCACATTTCTGCAGAAAATAAGGCCAGAGGGTGTAGAACACAGGCTTCGGTGAAGGAAAAAGCCCGTCTCCACACAGCTGTGCCCCACATCTTCAAAAAAAAAAAAAAAAAAGGAAAAAAAAAATTGCCTAGAGTGTTTGCAGAGCGAAGCCTATTCAGCCAGAAATAAAGCAATCGTAGGGGTGAATCAAGGAATAAACGTGAAACTTCAAAGTGAGCAGGGGGAGAGACAAGAAAAAAAAAAAAAAAAAAAAGAAGGTCGGGCTGATGAGAATTTCAATGCAGCGTCCAGCCTCTTAACACCAGCAGAGGGTCTTTGCACAGAATAAGAGATCATTCTCAGAACATCTAAAAGGACTGGACACCAAAAAAAAAAACTTCATGCCGATGGTAACCCTTATAGATTTGTCAAACATCTAATTGCACCAATAATCAAGCATGGTGGTGGTGACATCATGCTAAGGGCCGCATTTAACGCCAGTGAAGCCTCCAAATTATCCAACTTGCGTACAGTTGAAACTCTGGAAACCTCGGGATGTCCAGCAAAACAACGATCCCCAAACACAATCCTGTTGAAAGTTTGCAGAAGTTGACTAAACAATCTCATACCAAATAAACTTTAATAATCCTCTATCATTTTCACACTGTCCCAAGAGTCATAATATAAGAAGCACGCTTATATTTGGAGGATAAATACAAAAGAAAAGCCACAAAAGAAAAGAAAAAAAGCCTTAGGGAGTGTGATAACCCTTAATATCAGAGAGATCCTTCACACAAGTGTCCATATTATTGCCTGCAGCTCCCCTGCCACTGTAATATCTCCCGCGCCCCACAGCTTCATGCGGTAAAATATTAATGGGACCTTCTTTGGGCGAAAGGTTACTCCTCGGGAGGACTGACGCAGAAAAGTCGGGAGTCATGGTAAACTTGCCTCATACGGAAAGCAGGCTAAACTTTTCAGCACTCCACACTGCAATTCACAGCCACGCCGACTCCGTCAGCAGCAGAGGAGAGCGGGGTTTGAGAAGGGCGTGAAGGAATAAATGAATAAAAAAGCGAGCTGTGCAAAACGCACGTCTTCTTGCAGCAGCCCAAGAATGCGCGTCAAAACGTGCAGACACACCAGAATCGGGGATGTTCACAGAGGTATAAAAACCTGCGTTATGCAAAAACATTTGCGTCAAACAGGGAAATACAAAAAAAAAAAAAAAAAAAAACACATATCCCTACCATGACGTTGCCCTGCATTTTGGCGGTCTCAATCAGGTTCTTTTCCTTCATGTTTCCCTCCCGATGATGAGCGCCTCCAGACAGGTTGGATTTAGAAGATTTTTTGGAGCACAGCTTCTGCGTGGAAAGCTCTCCGTCCCGCTACGATCCCAGGCGGACCCCCTCAGATTGAGAGCTGCTTCATGAGTGGGTGGGATTACAACCGAACGGACCGATTAAACACAGAGTAAAAAATAAATAAATATATATATGAAAAAAAACTGCGCGCCGTCCCCAGAAATACACGAGCCTGATCGGGGGAGGGTGTTTATTGTGGATCAGGGAAGGATGAGGAGGCATCCTGAAGAGGGATTTATCAGAAAGGCACAAGATACGCTCTCCCCGGTCATCAGCTGATGCCCTGACGCTCTCAGATGTGACACACCTATAAAACACCTGCTGCGCCCCAGGCTTCACGGCCAATTATCCCCCATCAAGCGAGCGGAAGTTCTGGTGAGTTGCAGACCCAGTCCAGCCACCCCCTACCTCAAGTATTAAAGAAATTGAGACAATTTTAGCCAAATCCATGTTTAAAAAAAAAAAAAAAAATAATAATAATAATAAATATTTAAATGGGTGAATATACATTAAGATAAGAAAACATCTGTGCTTGGAGTTAGATGAAAAGTTGCAAATTATGAATAATTGTTTTCAGGGTGGTGAAATTCCGGGAATTTTTCGAACTCAGAAACTTTCGGTTGAATTTAGCAGGAAATTGTGGCCATAAACCTCACCTGATGGGGATTTTAAATCTTAATTTTTTTTTTATTTTACATTTGCTAAGCCTGTTTAAGTGTTTCCTTTTAAATTGCGCCACATTTGCAGGCAAACATGCATTTGTTGGCTGAGCAGCTAAGTTGAGTAGGTCAATCGTGCCCAACCTAAACCTGCCAACTCTTGTAACACAGACATGACGGTCAGGCCTACCAGTCAGACTGAAGCAGGCTAACAAGCTTCTGGAAGGCCTTCCCAAAGCAGACTCACCGCCAACCAGGAGACACTTGTACAGGACATTGGGGCCTATGAGGAATGATAAAGTTCTCCCTGGGCTTTAATGTGTCATTTCTGACTTCAACCAGATGGCCAGATCCACGGAGAGTGAAACAGGACTGGAATTGTAACCACCATTGCAAACATGGAGAGCACTGCTGGGATCCTCTGCTTTTAAAAATGTTTAATGGTCAAGAATGGTAAATGGCTTGTACAGCGCTTTAACTAATCTTTACAGGTACCAAAGCGCTCTACACTACAGTCAGTCACACCCTGACGGTGGTGAGCTATGTGAGCAGCCACAGCTGCCCTGGGGCAGACTGAAGGAGGCAAGGCTGCCATACATCAGCACCACCGGGTCCTCTGACCACTGCCAGCAAGCACAATGTAAAGTGTCTTACCCAAGGACTGAGACGGTCGGCGCGGGGAATCGACCCCGCAACCCAGAAATTGCAGGATTTACTCCCTGAAAGTGTTGCCCCAAGAACGAGACAGCCGTGTTAAATGTACATAAATGACTGAAGTGCTGGACCAGAGTCTGACTCACAAGCCCCAATAAGAATCCACTGAGACGCTGATTTTATTAACAAGAAATGTACCCATTTACCAATTAAGAGGATTATTTTGTTTTTACTTTGATGAATTACAGCCAAGAAAAACACAAAACTAAATATCTCAAAACATTAAAGAGGATTGCTGTATAAAAAATAAATGCCTTTAGTTTTCTGTGCTGTCTCTTGTCCTCTTGACATACATCGATCAACGTGACTTAGGTCGGGCCATGAGATGCTTTGGGCATTTAAACAGCTATTGGCACTTTTCGCCACGAAGAAAGGTTACAAGACCTAATGGAAAATTAAATTGTTTTCATAAAGCTCATCAGCAGAAGGAAGCATGGAGTGCTTTGAAATTTCCTGGTACGTGGCTGTGGTGACTGAACCTCAGAAAACAGCTGACATGACTCTTCATATTGCCACCAACTGTGGAAACGTCACCCTGGACCTAGAGCAGCTTAAAAGCTGTGCCTCTCATGATTCCGCCGTTAAAGCTCCATTTACCGAATTGTCTTTCGCAGCTCAATCCTCTTAAGGCTACAGTTATCATTGTTTTGCACCTTTACCACTCTTTTTTCTTTCACTCAACTTTCTAATAATACGCTTGGACACAGCACTCTGAACAGACAACTTCTTAAGCAAAGACCTCTGGTGGCTTACCCTCCTTATGGAAATGATTTTGTAAAGCCTAACATCTCTGTATATAAAAGAAAGTCCTGAAAAGCTGAAATTTGGATTCCCATTACCTTTAAGGCGCATTCATCAAATTGTGTGTGTGTGTGTGTGTGTGTGTGTGTGTGTGTGTGTGTGTGTGTGTGTGTGTGTGTGTGTCTTAAAACTAGTTTGACTCTTTGAATTGAAATACTACAATACAAATTTTGCATCACATTCTAATTCATTAGAGGCACCTGCATGATGATGAAGTTGGGAAAGAAGCTGATGCACTAATATTTGAAGTGGGACACAGTTTGAAAATAACTGATAGGAAGCCTATACTGTTAAAAAAGTTAAAACTCACACAGCCTAACCAGGTCTGGGAACTAAGTCAGGTTCACACACAGCTACAAACACTCAATTTACCATTCATCCAAACTAAGCAAGTGAAAAAAAATGTGACCTTTAAAGGAGCATAGCGTAAGTTCCAGAACTTTTGCAGAAGCCTGCCCCCCTCTGGTGATAAGTTGAAATGACACCAGTGTTGTGCATATGCATGGGAGAAGAGGAAAAACATCTGCCGCTGCAACTGCACAGGTCGTTCATGAGCTGAGCAACCCAGCTTAGAGGCACTTGCTGTAACTAGAGGGTTGCTCATTTTACATATTGGGCAATTGTATGGGAAAGAAAATAAATAATATTTAGCTTCAAAACTTGCACTATGCACCTTTAAAAGCAGTTATTCAGATCTTAAATAGCTCAGAATTGAACACAACTTGTCCTCACAAGAACAATAAGGTTTTGAGAGTAAGAGTTTTAGCTGGAGGCCTAAAAAAAAAAAAAAGAAAAACCCACAGCAACAGGACCACCAGAAACATTTGACAGAGAAAAACAAGTTTATAAAAGAAATACATTTATTAGACATTTACATTACAAATTATTCAACAGCAGAACAGAAGAACCAACATAAAGAGAATCGCAGAGCAAAAGACAAATGAAAAATAGGGAGGGGAAAAAAAAGCAATGGGTAGTTGTCTGGAAATATCTGAATACATGCATGACATTTTTATTTTTTCTCACACTTTCATGTTTTTTTTGTAAACTTGCCCTCTCCTCATTTTGCTTTTAAGTAGAGCATCAATTCCCTTCAGTTTCAATCCAGAGCTCCGCAGGAAGCGGGGAGTCCTGGTGTTTTTAAGAAGTTCACAATAACCCAAATCACAATGTTTAAAGCTTCATCTGGTGTTGATGGAAAATAAGACCAAGATAACAGGCTGTGGTTATGCAACATGAAAAGGATTTAGAAAGCATCCGATTCCCCACAGAAGATACCATTCAGACCCTTTATGCCATTTGTATTATTTTTCTGTTTAAATAATAAACAGATTTTCTTTTTAAGAAATAAACCTGCTGCTCTTGATTAAAATGTACACTTTTTCGTCTATTGTGAGACGTTTTTTTTAAGACAAAGCATTAATCAAGAAGGAAAAAGTTACATTTCACAGAGTGTAGAAGTTAAGAAAATTCAAAAAGACTATTGATGGACATTTAGAAAGTCTGAGCTGCCTCAATTAGTCTGTGGGCTCATGAATTGAAATTGTCACTAAACCAAAGACCTCTCTGTTTGTGGTTTGCAAAATATCACATGTAAAAAAGCAGAGGGATACTGCGGTAAAACAACAGAATAGGTGCCTTTCAAAATCGTGGTGGTGGTACTGCCGTGGTTCAGATCCATCCCACTGCATCTGTTCATTTGTCCCTTTGCTCTAATCATTGATAGCATTATATATAAAATCATCAAATCCTGAATAAAAACATTACTCCATTAATGCATCTGTCATAAAGTGATTCTTCCTAAGAGATCATATAAGCAAATGATTGTGGAGTGGCAAAATAAAAACCAAAAACGCTTACCATACTTTTGTAAATGCAACACTGTTAAAGTGTGTAAATAAAAGCGGATTGGTTTACAGATGCCTTCACCAGAGCTGCGGGTCTCTGCAGCTCCTCCAGAGTTACCATGGACCTCCCGGGTGCTGCTTCTCACGTTGACCAGCCATGTCTGGGCATGGTGGTAACCCCTAACACCCGCCTTAGGGGTTCCTTCAACAACTGGATTTAAACTAGAAGAGATATATCGCTTTTGAAGCTGTTTGAAAGAATAGTTCGTTTTCAAATCTTCTTTATCCGCTAAATAATTACAGAGGAGCACAAGATTTGTTAGATTTGGGTCAGACTTATTTGAATTGAAGAATACCCCCCATTATTATTATTCTTGGTAGAATATTCAAGTTGGAAATATGCAGAACTACAGATCATAGAATTTTATTTGACATGAGTAGATAATCTTTTGATATCTAGTTTTGACTTTTTCATAATTATTTCTTTTAAAACAGACTTGGATTAGCTTTTTCTTGCAAATATTACATTTTGCTTTACCACTTGTTATCAGACAAGCCTCTCCAAATCTTGATTTCTTCTTTTTTTTTGGCTCAGATTAGTCACTTTGTCTTTTGCTAGCCACTCAATGGAGCGCCCCACTGTCCTTATTAGACAGCAGTAAGGACAACACTGATGACATCATGGATTATTTTTCCAGGTACATCAATTAAGTACCACCCATGTACACCGCTTTGAGGTGCAATAGAATAACTGCAATGTTAAAATTCAGTTCGTTGATGAACATCGCAACTCTAATGTGTGCTGAGATATAAGGTCACTTCTGAATGCATTCAGCAACCTTTTTCACCATTTGTCATTTTCAGACACATGTTGCACTTTTCATGTCTATATTTCTGAGACGGTGAAAACTTCAGCAACACTGGAGGTGTTTGGAACCAACGTTATAGACAGACCAACGCGTTCCGGCTCATAGCTTTCACCAGCGTCAACCCTGATTGCTGAAGTGTTCGCCTCATCAGATCTTAGACCCTCTTCATGCACCTCTGAAGTCCTGGTACCAGGAAGCTTTGAATCTCTGCAGTTAATATTTCTGTATTCTATATTTAGATTTATATGTTTAACTCCTTTCCTCCCTCTTCACCGTTATGCATTATGCTGTGATGGTCCATCACCATCATAATATACCATAATATACATAAAGAGATATCGTCAAAATGAGAAAATGTAGAGCTTTAAACAACATTAAAACATCTTGTAATTATTACTTTTGACTTATTCTCCACAGGGAGGCTGCAGAGAGAAGAGATGGAAACGAAAGAACATCTGTAGTGGACTAAAAGCAGATGTTTTCCTTCACTGGTCCCCTTTGTCAATTGACTTAGAAAAAAAAGACTGAAGCTAAGATAAAGCACTTCAATTAATTAGTAACATTGCCATTAGCTCCCATTGATCCTCTTCACAGCATCATGTCATCCAACTACTTTTGTGTGTTTCAAAGTGTCTCATGCTTTATACGTGTGATTTTGACGTCAAAATGAAACCAAATCTCAAGTCTGTGCACTGGGTGCTTTCAAGATGGAGGGCTGCTCTAGTTTCTCTCCCAGGTCTTCAAAAAAAAAAAAAAAAAAAAAAAAAAAAAAATCAATATTCCTCTGAAATCTTCAGAATTTATGTGTTCATTGGACTGAATAAAAAAAGCTGCACTGATGAGGCAGCCGCGGGAGCAGAGACAGCCCTAAACTACCCACCAGCTGGGAGGTGCAAACAGCACGCCTCACGTAAATCTCATTTAAGAGTGCCTGGTATTAATTACAGAGGATATGGCTGTCAAAACAACCTAATGGGGGGAAATCAGGCTCCCTTGACACCAGCTGGACTGCTGACAGAGGAAGATCGCAGCGCTTCCAGGGACAGGTAGGTGGCCGTGCTGCTTCATTACTGAGTCTGCATTTTTTGCAGATTTGCCCCACAGAGCTCAGAGGGATGCTTAGAAGGTAACCACCATAATACGCTTTACAGCTTCTGGTGTATAACTCCTAATAAACGAGCTTAGTTTCACATTTAGTTAAAGTTTACTGTACATGCTGAGCGTCACCGACACCTGGATTGAACCAACGGGCCAGCATTGGCAGAAGATGCACAGCAACTCTCAAACTATACATATCTTGTTTACATGCTAGGCTTTTAAATTTTAAAAAAAATTATACCACTATGAATGATTCTAGAATGTGACATCTACCCTATAAATATAATAATGTAGATAAAAAAAGCTGCAATAATGTGGTTAAATAAGTTTGCCCACTCTTAAAAGTCATACTTAGTGGAAGCAACTTTTGATTTAGTTACATAATTCAGTCTTCATGCATTCAGTTACAGTAAATCTGAATCTAAAGTTCCGCTATCTGGTCGGATTTAACCAAGATTCCCCAATAACCATTGATTGCCGCAAGGTTACAAAGGATCAAAAGGACCTCTGTGCACAAAAATATAGGTCAAGATTACAAAAGCATCAGAGCATTTTGTATGACAATGTGTTTAGTCTAATGAAACCAAACTTCAGTGTTTAAACAATACTTCCAAATTTAATCTTGTGAAAAAATAAAATATCACCAAAATACATCAACAAAAGAATACAGAACATGGTGGTGGTAATTTTTTGTCTGATGGAACTGGGATTTTTGTGAAGAAAACCCTGGATGAAGGTCTGAATATTTCACAATACCAGTCAGTTTTATTTGCAAAGTAGAGAGGAAACATTTTAGCAGAAGATGAAGGTATGACACTGCCATACTTATGCTGAGGAAACGGCATTCTGAAACTGAAACGTGACACCATCACTGGGTCGTGGTAAAATAAAATATAATGCTGCAGATTTTTTGTAAGACCTTTTTTCTGACTCATACGTTTGTAAAAAAAAAAAAAAAGAGATTGTTTTGATCCCTTGTAACCTCTGCAAACTACGGCTCACACTAAAGGTTGTGACTGTAAAGAAAATCTTATTTAGATAGGATATTCTAAAAAGATGATAGGTGTAAAATGTGTTGAAAAAGTGTCTGGACACCAATTCAACCAAGTAAATGTTCCATCTTTGCCGTTTATCATGTTGTTCCTCTAAGAAATCTGTTTGGTTTTAGAAAACAGCACACAATGTGTCACGTCAAAGGTGATCGTGTGTGTGTGTGTGTGTGTGTGTGTGTGTGTGTGTGTGTGTGTGTGTGTGTGTGTGCATGTGTCAAAAGTTTGGACTCACCTTCTCATTCTATGGTTTGTCTTTGTTTTTTTATTACTACCTCTGGGAACCACTTCAAGACAGAAAGAAAACCATTTCAGGCGACTAACCTCATGAAGCTCATCAAGAGAAGGCCAAGAGTTACCAAGTAGCGATCGAAAAAAAGTGGGGGAGTTTATAAAAAGCTAAAGTACATATTTTGAGTTAGTTCACAATTTTACCATTTTGATACATTCTATATAGTTTTGACTCATAGATTTGATGTCTGCACTATGTATCTGAAATGTAGAGGGAATGAAAATAAGGAAAAGCCATTGAATGACAAAGGTGAGTCCAAACTTTTGACTGGTAGTGTGTGTATATATATTTATTTTTCATTTCTTTCTTTCTGGAACACTTGCAAAACATCATATTTTAATTGGGAAACAAAAACCATGCTGGATATCCACACTTGAAGAGGTGATGTGTTGAGAACAAATGGCTCCATTGCTTGATGACAATGATCAACCCAGAGAGGGCTTAATCCCAAGTCACTGAGAAACTGAAAAACTGATGCAGCACACTGGTCAAGTTTACTGAAATGTTACTGGAGCAACTCAACATGGTCCTCTGTAGTTCTGATGGTCTCCATATGTTTTGCATGCATGCCTGACAACGATGGGGATGCTCATTACAACATGATAGAGTATCTCCTCCAAGATCCTGACCAGGACGTCACTGAGCCCCAGACACTCCGAAGACCAACCCTGACCCACCACCACAGCCATCATGGACATTGTTGCAGGCGGCAAAATGTTCCCCGCAGCTTCTCCAGACCCTTTCACGTCTGTCACACGAGCTTAGCGTGAACCTGCTCCCATCTGTAACAGGAACAGAGCCCCAGTGCCAAACCTGCTAATTCAGGTGACCTCTGGCAAATGGCAGTCGAACTCCAGGGTGTTGGGCAGCGAGTCTGTTTCTAATCATCTGGTCAGAGACATTTATGCCAGTGGCTCGTTGGAGGTCACTTTGTAGCGCTCTGGGAGTACTCATCCTGTTCCTCTCCTTGCACAAAGTAGCAGACATCGGTTCTGCTGGTGCACACAGGCTCGCCTAGAGTAACGCCTGTGTGCTGGAATCTCCTCCGTGTTTTTAATACTGCGCTGGGAGACACAGCAAACCTTCTGGCAATGGCACGTATGTATGTGCCACATTAGTGGACTGCCTGTGCAACCTCTGTAGGGTCCAGTATTGTCTCATCATGCTATCAGTAGTGACACTGACCCTGGTCAAATGGAAAACTACTGAAAATATTTAGGGAAAAAATACCTGTGGCCTCCACCTGCCTGTTTTTGGGGTCACCTTATAGCTGCCCCTTTGGTGCACCTGATGTTAATTTCATTAACAACAGAACAACAATCACCTCTCCTTCTGACCTGACCGAGACTCCAGAAGTTGAACATCTATATTAGTTTCTGATTAAAATGTACTCCTTTATTTATTTATATATATATATATATATATATATATATATATATATATACATATACACCTGCTCAAAAGTTTGGGGTCACCCAAAGAATGTCTTGTTTTTCCAATAGAACTCATTTTATTAAGCAAACGAGTTGCAAAATGCATACAAAATGCAGTCAAGCCTTTGACAAGGTTAGAAATAATGATTTGTACTTGAAAGAGCAATTTTGTCCTTCAAACTTTGCTTTCATCAAATAATCTTCCATTTGCAACACTTGCAGCACTTGCAGGCCTTTGGCGTTGTAGCTGTCAATTTGTTGAGGTAATCTGAGGAAATGTCCCCCGTGCTTCCTGCAGCACCTCCCGTCAGGTTGGCTTATTTCCCACCATACGGTCAAGCTGCTCCCACAATAACTCAATAGGGAGGAGATCTGGTGCCTGTACTGGCCATGCCACTGGAGACAGAATACCACACTGACAATGACTAAACTGCCTTTCCAATCAATTTAATGTTATTTCAGTTGAATAAATTTGTGCTTTTTATGAAAACTATAAGGACATTTCTAAGTAACTGTAGAGTGGTAGCACATATAAAGACAATATTGTTTTTAACGGTGCTGTGTAGACTTTTGAAAGCCACTTGAGCTTCTATCTATTTTCTGGCCAAATCAAAGGAAGTTGCAGTTTATTGTGTACACATGTGGCAGCCAAGTATCTCTGCAGAAAAAGGCAACAGCTCCCTGATGTAAAGACTGGGCTGGTCAGGGATGGCTGGTAAAGCTCTGCGCTAAAAGGCAACCGACTGAGAGCACACAGCTGCCAAAAGCTGCAGAGCTGCATAGGAGCTCTGCTGGAGAGAAGGAAATGTTTGAATGGCCACAGCTACGGCTCACTTCCCTTGCAGAGAGCTGCAGCGCGTGCTTGGTAGAGTCAAAAGCCTTTGTGACCAACAATGGTTCATAAATACTTTGCTCATTTCTAAATTCACTGTTGCAATTTATGCAGCAGCTATTAAAGAAGAAGGTAGAAGACTTTAAAATGGGTAAACTGTCAACCAAGACAACTGTCATTTAGTTACATTTATTTTCTTATACCTTTTTGAACATCTTCACAAAAAATATTGGAAACATCAGGTGAAAGGGAGGGAAAGGAAAAGGTCCATGAAGCTTGTTTAGACTCGGAAATGAACAAAACTTTCTGTATGAGACAAACGAACATGGACGTCTTTTATTGATTGCTATTTTTTTTAATATCCCTAACAATCTAATCCTCAACAATTGTCATAAAATTGTGTGTCTATATATGCCATTTCTAATTGAGCAAAATTTTGATTTTACGCCACCTGATTTAAAAAGGAATGTACTCGGGAGAAAGGGTCTTTAACAAGTCTTTCTAACTAGAGTGGGACATAAACCTTCTAGATCCCTATTAATTTATATTGTTTTGCATGGTAGCCCAAACAGGCCCTGCAGGACACGTGCCAAAAACATGCATGTTCGGTTAACAGGACACTAACATGCCCTTAAAGTGTAACTCACCCCCCATGTAAAAGCATATTCCCGTCCCCAGATAAATTTGAAAAGCTGTAAAGTGGGCAGGGACACGAGGGAACGGACGGGGGCTGTGGTCAGGATGGGGGGGGGGAGCAGCCGTTAGCTTGATGTGCCATATTGAATCATGGAGTTTGAGCAGAATTATGCTGGCAGTTACGCCACGGTTCAGTCTTTTGAGGTGGAGGATGTTTTTACTCCCCCCCTCGTCTCCGCAGGTTGAGGGAGGCTTGTGGAGCCCAGCAAGGCTGAGCACTTTCAGTTTGAGCTGCTGGCTCAAGGCGCTTACTCAGTGAGGCCCGAAACCAGCGCTGCAAAGGCAATGGAGGACAGGATCGGTCCAGTTATATTTAATCATATATACTGTAATCCCCGCTTTGTGGTCCAGGCGTGATCACTGGCAGCTTTGCACATCATGATTCATTTGTAATGTGGACAAAAAGCATGGTTGATATATATTGAGGGAAGTTCACAGCAACTGCTGTTAAGTTAGTTCTAGGTCGGTAGGGGGACATTTGCGCTCCGTGGCTTTAGCAGCGTCTGCTTACTGTTCGAGCCGATACAGGGAGGCTGATCTGGGGCTGCCGCTCTCCGTCTGCTGGCAGGCTGTTGAAGCAGCAAAGCACGAATATCCAACATCCAACCCAAAACCAACTTCACCGCAGTCTCATACCAGCCCCTTACCGGCTGCCCCAAGACGCTAAAGGCAGAACAATTGGTTTCTTTTATGTAAATTGGCCAATAACACATTAAAAGTTGTTAGATTTGGGCGCGCTGGTGGCGCAGCGGGTAGCGCGACCCATGTATGGAGGCCTTGGTCCTCGACACGGTCGACCCGAGTTCGACTCCCTTCCTGTCAGCCTACTGTGTTGGAAAGCGAGACACTAGAGCCACGAAAAAGCTTAAAAAAAAAAAAGTTAGATTTGTTTCTAGTCGCTTTTTTGAAGAAAAGACATTTGCTAGAGGGTTTGAAAAGGGCAACGGTGCTCTCTATGGAGGCACAAGATGGAGCTGTGTTTTTTTGTTTTTAAGATGAGCTGCTTTTATACCCCACAGCGGCAGAGCTACTACGTCACTAGAAAGCAATGTTAATGTGAAATTCAATGTAAGACCACCGTTTAACCCTAGGAGGGCGCCACACTGACGATTTTGGACAAAAACGCAGGATTTCAACACACGTGGGCTAATTTTTAAAGAATAGGAGCTGGTTGATGTTGAAATACTGTTAAACTGTGCTTTCTTTAGGATTCCCCTTAGATTGAACTAAAGAATGTGTTTTATTCGCCAATCTTTCTTATATGTTGTTAACATTTTGAGTATATTTTGACTGTAGGACCATTTTATGTTTTCAGCTGTTCAGAAGATTGGAAAACATGCATCCGAGTCCAAATAAAAACTTCAAAATACTTTCACAAACAATTCGTGAATTGATTCTTGCTTCTTGGAAGAAAAGTATAAAGAAAATGCCCTCTTGAGGAAATTTGACATGGTAAATCATAAAGTCTTTGTCTCTGTATTATTAAACTTTAGCTTTTCACAGACCACTATTGAGTTGCTTAGATCTTATCTGACAGACAGAATACAATTTGTCAAACTAAATAATCAACTCTACAGCTTGGCACTCACTGGGGTCTCAAAAGGGTCCACACTTGGACCACTGATATTCAGCTTATACATTAATTAACTCCCATTAGTCTGTGACAGTGTAAATAACTAAATTTTAGGCAGACAAAACTGTCATCTATAAGAACAAATATCCAGTGGCATCTAAACTTACTGATGTCATGGTACCTATAGCCACTTAGCTTATGCATACCTGCCTCAAGGTAAATATTTCTAAAACAGCTGACATGCATTTTACTAAAGGACCAGAAAATACACCAACTTTTCAGTTTTTTTTCTTGGAGAAAAAAAGAGCACAGTTTTAATATAAGTAATGTCTCATTTAATCCTCACTTAAGATTAAAATGTTTTTAACCTTGTAAATATTAGTTATAAAAAGACACTATATCTAACTCGGCTGCAAAAATATACATGAATGCTATAACTTCTCTAATTACAAGCTGGGGGCAGACTAATTGATCAAGCCTAAAGCCTGTAGAGATACTGTGCATACAAACACAGATCTTATATAAAAAAGTATGTAGAATATCATCACTGCAATATGTTAACAAAACATCTGTCGAGTTTGGAAAATATGAATATGTTTGCAAATCTTTGATCTTCAGAATCTTGTATGGTCTTCCACCTCCTCCTCTTGAAGCACTTGTCACGGCATTGACAAGTGCTTCAAGGACCGCATGAGCTCCTGTGAGAGTGGACCTTTCTTTACCTTTTAAATGGAGTACATTCGGTCAGAACTCTTTATCAGTGAAGGCCTTTCACGATTGGAATGAAATACATGAAAATATAAGAATATTTAAATTCTCAAAATAACTTAAAAGGTTCCAGGAAAAATCAATCCAACCCACTGGTTAGGGATTCATCTGTCGGACATTTTAATGTGCTGTACTGTCTTGTCTTTGTCCCTGTTGTGTTTTATGCCTTTTTATTCTTTTTAAGCTATGTCTGTTTTAATTTGACAATTTTCTAATGAATGTATAGTGCTGATTTGTATGTATTGTATTTATTTTAATTGCACTTCATATGTTACCCTGAGGGAGAGATTAAAGCTAGCCTTCATGGCTGATTCCGGCATGTTCTAAAATGTACCATATTTTCAGACTATAAGGCGCTCTTAAAATCCTTATATTTTCTCAAATATGTATAGTGTGCCTTATAATCCGGTGTGTCTTTTATATCAGTTGATTGCTTCAAAGTCCCGACAAGCAGCATTCACTCCTGAAGAAGCGTAGAGCTACAGGGAGAGTCATCTGCATTGTCCATGCAGCAATCCCTCATACTGAGCAAGCATGGAGCGACAGTGGAAACAAAAACTCCCCATTAACGGGAAGGAAAAACCTCCAGCAGAACCAGGCTCAGAATGAACGGTCATCTGCCTCGACCCACTGGGGGTTACAGAAGACAGAGCAGAGACACAACAAGAGAGGCAAAAAAGCACAGAAGCACATATTGATCTCTGATTGTGTACACAATTATCTTCCAAGTGCCCTTAATATCATTGCTGTGTTTTTGCAGTAACCCGTCATAATAAGGTTTTTTTCTTTCTTTCTAAGCACTTTCTAAGCACTGTGTTTTTGCAGTAACCCGTCATAATAAGTTTTTTTTCTTTCTTTCTAAGCACTGGTGTTAATTTATATGGTATATTTTATATTTTTCCTCTTTTTCCTGTGTTGGGCACCTAATAAAGTCCTTATATAACCTGTTTTTTTCTTTTTACATGACTTCTCCAAACTCTTTGTCACCCTTGTAGTCAATCTGTCTTTTGATGTCTTAGTTTCTTTAAAGGGACAGTGGTGATTATAGATTCTTACGAATATTTCCAAAAATGTATTATATGACTCATTAACATCATCAACATAAACATTTTTGCAATTATATTTCAATGATTCTGCTTTTTAATTCTTTCCACAGCTTCAGGTAGTTTTACTCTAAATTAATATTTGGCTTTTCCATATCTAAAGTGAATTGATTACTCCGATATCCAGTATGGTAAACACCGGCAAAATATCAGTTATATTAGTTATCAGCCACTGTTTTCTTTTCCCATTGATCTGACTTATAAAATTGTTACCAATCAAAGAAGCACTGTCTTTAGTTATTCGACTTGGTCTTAATATCAATGGATAAAAACCTAAACCAAACATTGTGTTTACAAATTCAGCCGTTTCTGATGTGCTCATATTTTAACAAATCAATATTAAAATCTCCACAAATAAAAGTGAACTTTTCATTATGCCTCTCATGCATCTCTAATATTTTCTTACTAAACTCATCTAAGCATGATCCAGGAGTTTGATAAACAGCTAACCATCATAGGCCCGGATCTATTACCCTCAAATCTAACCTATAAACTTGCCACCAGATTAGCAACTAAAAATGTCATTTTAGCGAGAACTAACAACCTAACAAATAGTGCAAGAACACCTCCACGTTAATCCGATTCTGACCAAACATTTGATATCCATCTAGACCGTCCATTTCCTTCACTAATCCAGGTTTCTGACACACTAGATTTCACAGGCAGTTTTTATTTTAGAGAAATTACTTTGCATGCTCCTATTATTAAAATGAATTAGTGAAAAGCCCCCCCCCCCCCCCCAACTCCATATTGGTACCATCTTCAGAGTATTATTCACAATGCTGTTTATAACGGAAATTGGTCTCTGGGTCTATATCAGTTTCTATATCATAAAACCTCTGATCATTAAGTCAAAACACTTTCACCAATGTCTAAATATGTCATTAATTTATCAACATCAAAAAAGAGAAAAGGAAAAACAGGCAAACCTGTAACCCAAGATATCCAGTTAAATGTGTTTTTTTCTTTCCCCTTCTTCCTTCTTTTCTTTCCCCACTCTTCTCCCATCCGCCTGTTCTTCTTCCTCTACATTTCTCCAGCCCAGAATTTTTTTTAATGGTTAGGACTTTTGCCTGCTCAAAAGAACCATTAAGTTTTATCAATATTTTATAATTCCTGGTCCATGTAGCTTGTAGTTTTTCTCCTCCTTCAAAGTCCTTGCTTGATTAGCAATCTCTGCATTTTTTTTTTTTTTTTTTGCAAAATGTTCATTAAAAAAATTGAGCCCTGAAGTTTTTTTTTTGACAACTTTTAGCAGTTAAATTTTGTGTTTTGTACTCACAAATTGAGTGATGATATCCGAGCTTGCACTTTGTTTTTGCGGCATTGTGAAACAAGCAGCAATGGTTTTGCTATTCAGCAAAATGTCCTTACTGCTGTAAAACCTGATAACTTGCTACTCAAGTGAGAGCACTTCATCTGGTGCTGCCATCCCCCTTTCTCCTGTACTGTTCCAGGTCCTCCGCTTCTCATCCTTTTCTTTAACAATTGCTTTGAGTTGTTGAATTTTTCCAAACAAACACATCAGGCTTGTTCCTCTGACATGAAGTTCAAAGATAGCTTGAATTCTTCCGTGTCTTTTGTCAAACTTGGAGCCATTTTCACTGCTTGTGAGCTGCTGAGAGTCCTGGTAATTCACCAAAAACACAAAAAACAACAAGTACATTTTTCTTGAAATTAGTGCATGCATCCATAATTTGGGCAGGTAAATAAGATGATCTGCAAATGGAATGAGTATTTTAACCCCTAAAATAAGATAATTAGATATACTGCACTTGAAATACAATGGCGAAGATGAGTTAATCCTATTTTAAGTGCCTAGATGTTATTCCATTGGCATAATCTTATCTACCTGCTCAAATCACGGGCAAATACACTAATTTCAAGAAAACTGTGCTTACTTTTTGTTGCCTTTTTTCAGTGTATTTGAATATCAGATGGAAAAACTTCAACACGTGCTTGGATGTTGAGTTATTTTTCAGATATTTTGTAGATTTTCAGTAGACTCTTCACAGCAGCTCATCAGCGGCCAATTACATAAACACTATGGCAGTAGAATTTTATATTGTATTAAGTATTCCTGGTTCGCAATTCTCCTAGTGAAGAATAGCTCAACATGTCAAAAAAAAAAAAAAAAAGCTGGCATTTTTTTTACACTATAGAAATTCAAGGCACACAATACTGTGATGAGGATAATACCGACATGATTGCTGTCGGTAGACTTTGATTCCAGCAACAACGTATACCAGTTATAAGTGTTATTTCCTTTGCCCATAATTGGTTCTAATGCTACACTTTACTGCAATGTTTTCAGTAAAACATTCTCGCCTGGAGTCAGGCTGCTCTACCTGAGAAAATCAGCCCAACATCATTTAAGCATTTGAATAACCAGTAAGATATCTAGCTGCATAAAACATGGAATAATGTCTATAAACATTATGCTTGGTAAAGTGTATCCGGCATTATGATTGAGTCTTTGTACAATTTCTATTAAATAAGTGCATGGGTTTTGTACTAAAACAGCAAGCCTGCGTGTTTGTCTAAGAACATATGATATTGCTCTCAGCGCCAGATGCACTCCAAGTCTGGTGCATCTTTGACAGGCCAGACGGCCCCTTAGACAAAAGTGATTAAAACTCGTCCAAATCCAGGATTGATTGGCCCTGATCCCCAGTGGAGTGAGTCCAGAGAACAAGCTTCATTTTGGTGACGAAGAGTCATCCGGCACTATAAACTCCTCTGAGAACTTCAGGAGGAAAATCAATGGTTTCATTACCAAAGTAATTACTTGATAACATGATATCCTCTGCACCGCTATCTTTTTTTTTTTTTTTTACGCTTTAATGACAAACTGGAAGATACTGGATTTGTTTCAAAAGGTGAATAAAATTACTGTCAGCAATAGCGCTCCTAAACCAAATTGAATCCAAGAAACGAAGGCAGCCCCCTAAATCCTCTCCTGATGCTGCTGATGTTTCATTTCATTTGGGCCTAGAAGGTGATAAGTCAAGGTCAGTTTAAGCTGAAAAAGATAGTATGCCTTCAGCTACAGGTCAAAATAAAAAAAAAAAAAAACCCTACAGCAGGACAAAGCTATTTGAATCAAACATAATTAAATAATTAGCATTTCTTTAAAAATAACGTGTTTCACAAAGGCTGACCGCACTGCACAGCGGTGGGGAGCTTCATAATCTAGATAAGAGGGTTTCCAATGACCTTCACTGCCCTGGTCTGTTGGGACAACAGATCGTTACCATCTTTAATGAATTCAGAGCGACAAAGAAAAAAAATAAATAAATGGTGCACTGATATGTAAAGCACCCACTACTCTTGCTGCTTCTATGCAGGTTGCTTGCCAGAGGCATACCGGCCACAAAAAAGTTAGAAAGATAACGAACAAATGAGACGATCGGTACAATATAGGGTTTTGGTTTTCTCCTAGAACAGCATTTGTATTTGAAATTCAAACAGTACCTTGTAAGCAGTCATGAAATGTGTGCAGCCTCATATGATGCAAAGCAAAAGTACTGTAGCATCAGCATAAGGATGGTTCCAGCTGTCAGGACAGTGTGGAAAAAAGTAAATCCAATTATTTTTTTAAAGTTAAACAGGTTTTTTTTTTTTTTTTTCCTCCCCACTGCAACATGACGGAGCCACTAAGCACGTCTGAATATTAATGGAACAGTTGCCTTGAACAGCAGGCGTTTGTCAGGAATTTGGATCAGATTCATCACTTTAACCTGCTCCACTTCGCTCGGGGATGGATGATGAGCTCCCGCAGCAAGGTGGCTGGCTTCAGCATGGCTACTGATACTACAATGGTTCACAAGGATGACAAGTAAAAGCCTGCAGGTATACAGACTGTTTCTGACTTTGGTTAGAATATAAACAGCAATGTTTAAAACATCTCGGGTAAAAATGCACATGAACAGGAACCATTAGACATTTGTACGTTTTACTTAAATGGTTCCGCTTGTCATGGAAAGTGAGGAGGGCATAAATGTTAGAATTATTAACAGAAATAAGTGCTCATCCAGAGAACGCCAATAATAATGTATTCTACCTGAATTATTAATATGTCACAATCAACAACTCTTCTTTACTAGGCTGGTAAAACTTAACTAGAACTACAAAGCAAAATTAAGATCAAAGGAACTATGTACACATAAAAGAACAAAAGGATAAAAAAATGGTTGAAAACCATCATCATAAAATGATTCAGTGATTTTAGAGTTCAGTGAGGATCTTTAATTTAGAGAACCAAAGTTCATCTTAAAAAATTCAGAATGTCTCTGAGCCTTTCACTGGATCCGCTCCGGTATAGCTGGCGTCTGCAGCGGAGCCCAGGGACTCATAGCCACAGCTCCTGGGGGCTTTGGCATTGTGGCTGTTGGGGGGGGGGTGTCCTGGGGCTCCTCTCTGCTCTTCCCATGGATGGGGGAGGCAGCTATCCCTTTGTTGGCCCCTCTTGGGCACCTTTGCTCTGGGGGCCCTTTCGAGCGTCTGGGGTTCTGGTTTCTCCGCCGTCTGTCTTGGCGCTCTGGGGTACGGGTCTTTGGCTCCTCACAACCACTATGGAGCATTTCTCTTATAGATAAACATTACATATGCAAGTCCACTGTTGCAAACACCTACAGGTGATTGGATTCAGGTGCTTACAGATTCACTTCTATACAGAAAACCCCTATTATTAGCTTCAGGTATTAAATAATACTGTGTGTTCTTCAGTGATGGTATCAAGGTGTTGGTTGTTTGTACCTGTAATACTCGGTAGGGTCTGCTGTGCTTTCTATATCTCTCTTGCAGGTGTAGAAACAGACTGAGGATGTTATCCCCCCCCCCTATACTTTATTCACCTTTTCTCCCTTGTAGCATTTTGTCCCATCTTCCCCTCTTCTTTTTCTTCTCTTCCACCTTCCTGTTTTTGTCCATTGAACATACAATAGTCCCAGAATAAAATCTAATGAAGCTTCTTGCATATAGAAATCAAGCAGAGCATTATGGCGAAAGCAGTACTGCTCCACTTGTGAAAGTAAAATCTGTTGGGCTCACTTTGGCATTAAGACAGCAGTTCTTGATGCTACACTGCCAGACAGGAATGTTAAAAAAAAATAAAATAAATCGGAATGAAGTTAAATCAGGTTAATTTACTAATTATTGCAGATGTCACAACTAACATGGCGAACTAGCTGTCAATTCTATTCAATTAAATTGTATTATATAGCTCCAATTCGTGAAACATGTCATCTGAAGGCAAAATCAAATTCAATCAGATTATACAGATTGGTCAAAAAGTTTCCTCTCTAAAGAAACCCAGCAGGTTGCATCAAGTCTCTCCAAGCAGCACTCACTCCTCCTGAAAGAGCGTAGAGCCACAGTGGACAGTCGTCTGCATTGATGATGGCTTTGCAGCAATCCCTCATACTGAGCATGCATGAAGCGACAGTGGAGAGGAAAACTCCCCTTTAATAGGAAGGAAAAACCTCCTGCAGAACCAGAACCAGGCTCAGTGTGAACGCTCACACTGCCTCGACCGACTTGAGGTTAGAAGACAAATCATGAACACAAAACAACCACAGTAGCCCACATGGATCCATAATCCTTTGTTTTATGGGAATGGCAGATGAGATGATGTCTCAGCTAACAGAGCACCAGGCCAGGTGTACCTACTATGACGAAAAAAGACGGAGAGAACAAAAAGTTAAGAGATGAAACAACAAGAAACAATGCAAATTGGAGAACAGTAAAAGAACTCAGTAGAGAGAGAGAAACAGACCCTGATGTCCTCCAGCAGCCTAAGCCTTTAGCAGCATCACTATAGAGGTAGCTCAGGGTAACCTAAACCGCTCTAACTAGAAGAGTTGTCAAAAAGGAAAGTTTTAAGCCTAGTCTTAAAAGTAGACACTGTTTTACTAGAAAGGTAATACTTGCCTCCAACCGTTCAAGGTAAGCTGAAATTAATTGTGGAAAATGTCATTTGGACATGAGCTGATTAAAAAAACTGCACTAAAATAACCAGAACTAAAAATTTGTGTAGCAGCTGGCAAGCTGATCCCTTCATATTATGGAAAGACCTTCTAGATACAAAAGAAAACTCTGGTCTTTAAGAAAATAGTTGCTTATCAATTAATCATTAGTCCATTGATAAGATCCATCAACTTCAGATTAACTCATTAATCGATAGATTGCATCCCTAATGAGTGTCATTAAATGGTGAATGGTCTTGATCGTAGTGGTTCCCTCCTTATCCTCCAGACCCAGAGTGGGTATTGGGAGGAAAAAAAAAAACAACTTGTCACTTCTAACACATCAGATAAGAACCCTTTCAGTTGGTTGGGCAAAATCTCTGCTTCATCAACATTTACATATCTACTGTCAGCGCAAAAAGAAAAAAAAAAATGATGAGACCTAGTTAGTCAGTAATGCTAACAACCATTAAAGATGACTGATGGCGCTGAGCACTTGGCAGTGCACTGCATGTGTGCAGCTCATTTATCCATCAAGAAGTTACAGGCCGATGAGTCTGACAGCACTTTCCCTCTTCTTTATGATGAGTTTCATGAGATGAAAGGCTGGCCAGGATCTAAAGTGGAAGAATCTTTCTAAAGTGTGCTTATTGCACATCCTGGTAACCGTATTAGGACACACATTATGCCGCTATGACATCATTTTATTAATCCTGTAAGATGTTGTTATTCAGAAGGGGCTACGTTGAAATTATGCATTCTCCAAGTGCAATAAAAGTGGTACCTAATACTGCCTTTAAAAAAATAAATAAAAAATTTCAATAATTATATGGATTTATGAGGGGGAAAAATGTTCCCACTGTACCACTGTTTAATGAAAACGTCCCCCTTTGTCGTTTTTGCTGCTTTGAAATGAAGCGCCTTCAGTCTAGAAAAAGGCTGTCTTTCATTACCAGTCAAGGCCCGTGCATGCCAGCTATCTGCTGCGAACGCCCATTTGGGAAGATTAACTGCGGGAATATGCTTCAGTGTGTGATAACAGGGAAGTCATATCACATCACCCAAGGTTGTTTCTGGGGCAACAGCATGGCCATCAATCAGGTGGCTTGTAATCTCAGAAGAAATCGTTGTCAGCATGCAAATTATTGTGACACTTTACACAGCCTGCGTGCATGGGAGAAAATGTACGGTGAATAGGATTGGGAAATGGGGCAGTATGTGCATTTTCTACGGAGCTAATACTTCAAATGGGAATTCTGTTTAGCGCAGATAGAATACGAGGACCTAAATAAAAAAGAAAAAAAAACGCACCCTGCGCTACACATGCTGCAGTGCAAAGGGCAAATTGGATGCAAAAGTGTCAACGTGTGATATGTTGATTTAGGTCGCTTAAATGAAGAAAATTACTCCACTGTTGTCCTTTAAGTTAGTAAAGCTGAACCCAGAAACTGAAAGAGGGTTTACTTTCTTTGTAAGCCAACTATAAATGTATAAACAACGCTGGATGCTTTGTAATGGGCAAAACCCCACCATTTCTACAACTGCCGCTCACTGCAAAAGTATTTGTATCCCCTTTAATCTGAAACCCCTAAATGAAATGCGCTGCAATCTACCACCTTCAGACACCAGCAGATTAGTAGATACGAGTCTACTGGTGTGTAAGTCCATCTCTATGTAAATCCAAGATCTTCTGCTAAGGCCCTGAGTTTTATTAGGATACAAACAAACTATTTGACTTTTTGGCCTATGTGCCAAAACACAGGTCTTCACCACATGACGCACTAACCGCACAGCGGTAGTGGAAGCATGTTGCTGTGGAGATATTGAGTAGAAATCTTCTTATCTTCCCTGATAAACATGTCAATCATTTTATCCACTTTTTAACTTTTGCACCACTTTGGCAACCACTTAAAATCCCTATACCTAAAAAGAGAGCGGTCGTAACAGGACAAAACAGTAAAAGGTTTAACGGGTACGAAGAATTTGACACACCACGTTCGCTCATTGTTATTCGCACAAAGGAAGGATATGGCAGAAATGAGTGTACATGGAAAGCAAAGAGCTGTTTTAATAATGTCTGGCCTTCAGTGAATAAAAAAAAAATCAAAACACGTTATTTTAAGTGCTGAAGATGAAACGATGGACACTATTCAGCACCAAACTATTCACAGGGAATTCCAATAATCCGATATCGTCTTCTGGATGCCTGGCAGACCTCGTGCCATCGCCAGTATGGTAAGACGATGTACAGTCGGCCATTGAGCCTTTCGCTGGTAAACAAATAAGCCTTCTTTAATCCCCAGTGTAGTGTGCCAAGGTGAACACATTACAACACTAACTTTTACATTAAGAGACGAGTTAATGATGTTAACCCGTTAATTCCCAAGGCGCCCGCTTTGCGATGCAGGAGAATGTCCTCGTCTTTGCAGATGGTCTCGACAACAAACCAGGCTAAGCGCTGAGAGCTGAATGGACTGTTTGCATCTCCCAACACTGCACCTGCTTATCTGTCCCACTTTCAGTTGTTGCATACGGCTTGCTGCTGATTTTAGATCGCAGTGTCTCTGGGGCGGGGGAGGGGGTCTGAAGCCCATTAAGCAGGAGCAATACAAACAAGCAGCAAGGTGGGGTTAAACAGTTGTAGAAAGTGTCAGGCTTTGGTTACGCTTTAATGATGGCTCAAGCCTGGGATTGAACTGAGCTGATGCTTGACGGCTTCATCGATCCCCTCCATCTCTCAGATTATCCGCCGTCCCGCCACAGAAGCGTTTATTATTGCGAGCTGACGGCGCTCCGCGTCGTCCCTCTGCTCTTTATCCATCCGTATTAATGCGTTTCTCTGTCTGTAACGGACCAGAGCTGTGTTTGCATGGCTCATGAGGATTAACCAGGCATCGATCTGCACGCCCATGGACTAAGGGGCACAATAAAACTGTTGTTTATGTTCACCCTCTGCATGTTCACTGTCAGGCGGGGGGGGGGGGGTACACATCTTGTTTCAGGGCAACGCAAAGCACCATCGGAGTTAACAGCACACATAACTTATTTTTAACTGTCAGGGATCCGAGGACAGAAGAAGTGCAGCGCAGCAGCGCTTTGCGATGAGTCAATGAAATTGCCTGCGCACAGCAGGGCCAAACAATACATTTCAATAAAGACTGCAGAGTGGAAACGTGGCTGCAAGGACAGGGCCCGGGAAAACACCGTGTAAAGTCACGGCCGAGCCGCCGCAGCCGGGACTACAATAACGGGTCTGAGCGCATCTGGTTAGAAATGGGACCTTAGGAGCAAAAACTGATTAAAGCCCAATCATTGCCGCGGCGCTCCAATATCAGCGATAATTGGAAACCGCCGAGACCATTGATAATCCAACGGTTCCTTTCCATCCAATATGTCAAACATCAGATACTGTCTAGTCCTGAGATCAAATTTCATCCGATCAATACGAGTGAAAACAGCAGAATATAAATACCACCGATTCATCTTCAAATGTCATCGCTGATGATGAGGTTACCGGGCTCCCTACTAATGCCTGACATTCTTTATTTATATGTTGCTTTTACTTATTTATTTTTTTTACAAACCCACCATTGCCTGCTCAGGATGTCAGGTGGAGATTATTCACCAGAATGTCACAGCAGACACCCTCTTTGAATAAATCTTTGATAATAGTTCAGTGTCATTACTCGGGAACTGCCCTTTCATCAGGAGATAAAGACTTTTTCACCTCATCGTTTTTGTTGTGAAAAGGCTCAGCGTTCCAGCATTTGATAAGATAAGTAATTTCCACCGAGCTATGATGAGGGACAAAACAGCAGAAATCAAAGAATTAATGTGTTAACATATTTTATCAATATGAGGGAAAAAGCTATGACAATAAAACATGAGTAAAAATATAATCGCCCTCCTTGTTAAATTATCAACCAACTGGAATTTAACTGGAGTTAAATTACACAAGCCGTGCCCATGAATGATTACAACATGTGTGGAATCAACAACCACTAAAACAGAACCTGTCTGACAACGTAAAGTAGGCCAAAAAATCTCAGAAAGCAGCACATTATGTTCTAAACTAAAATTCAAGAACAGATATGAAAAAAAGACGATATCTAAGGCGACGTTCACACTGCAGGCCTCAATGCTCAATTCCGATTTTTTTGTGAAATCTGATTTTTTTTTTGCATAGTCGTTCACATTTCCAAATATATGCGACTTGTATGTGATCTCCTGTGTGAACTGAATTCATACAACTTAAGTGACGTCACACGTAGCAAGCGTCCTCAGTGTTTGCAGAAGTAAACATGGATTATAATGCTGGCGCACATTTTGGGATCTTTAATTTCTTTTCTAACCGGAGCTTTCTCTCCATTGACTGCTCTCCTCATTGTTGTCCGCCATGGGTGTCGTTTTTCTTCCTGCGATACTTGACATGACGTACAGGTCGGATGAATGCGACCTAGCCGTACAGACACAGGTCGCATTTGAAAAGATCAGATACGTATCAGATTCAGGACCACATATCCAAGTGGTCTGGGTCGTATCTGAAAAAACCCGATCTGTATTGTTCAGATTGTCATGAAAAGATCAGATCCAGGTCGCATATCGGCAAAAAAAAAAAAAAAAAAAAAAATCTTAATTGGGTCACTTCAGGCTGCAGTGTGAACGTAGCCTATAATCAGGGCTACAAAGCCGTTTCTATGGCCAAGAACCACAAAGAGAGCAATTAGCCACACATGGAGAACAACTGAAATGTGCAGAATCTTGCTAGGAGTGAGCAGCTTACCAAAATTACTCCATGAACACCTTGCAGACTCATTCAGGAGGAACCCAGGACGGTCTCTAAAGCTCTGCAGGCCTCAGCCTTAGTTCAGGTCAGAGATCATGACTCAAGAGTTTCAAGGCGAAAACTACTGCTGACCAAAATAAACAATAAAAAATTAAACTTTCTGTGAAAAAAACTCTTAATGATCTCCATAACATTTTGAGGAATATCTGTGGAGTGATGAGTCAAAACGTAAACCCATCGGACGGTATGAGTCCCCTCACATTTGGTATTAAATCTAACAGCATTTCAGAAAACAACACAATGCCATCAAACAAGGTGGTTAGGGTATTTAGTGAGATGTTCTGCTGCAGCTGCTGCTGCTTGGGGAGCTGGAAGACTTCTCATAATTGGCAGAACCCTGAGTTCTGCTCTGAAAGTCGGCCCATCAGTTCCCCACCCTGAAGCTCAAGCACATGTATGCCAGGCAGCAGGAAAATGATCTGAAGCACACATGTCTGAGAAGTCTCTAATGTGAATGAAATAAAGCAGCTCTGCAAAGAAGAGTGGGTCAAACTTCCTCCATAGCAATGTAAAAAACTTACTGCAAATCCTATTCGCAGTTGATGCTAATGGTGGCCCAAGCAATTAGGAGGCAATTGCTTTTTAATTAGATGGTCAAGTTGATTTGGATAGCCATTTTCTCTAAATAAATTAATCTGAAAGCTGCTTTGTGCATTTACTCTGATTATCTCGGGCTGTTATTACAATATGTTGATCATCTGAAACATTTAATAGAAGAAATATTTAGGTGGCAAACACATTTTCACATCGCAGTACTGTCCAGTGATGCCTGTTGCTTTCGCCATTAAAAAACAAATAAAAAATACAATGACAATATAAACCCAACTGAGTAAATAAGTGGGAATTTTCCACTTTGGGTTCTCACAAAATAAAAAGTGGACTTTGTTTAAAGCTTTGGTGCGTCTTAATCATTTCTGCTCTATTCTTATAATATAAACATTATTCTCAAAAACAGCTGTAACAATTTGTTGCAGGCATACAGAATGCTACCAAACATCCCTGGAGGAGGAATGTCATTAAAATAATTAATTACATGTAAATAATTGTGAAAAATACTAATTGACTTGCAATGGAGGCTTGTTTTTAGGAGATTTCATCTCAACGAAATAAAAATCTATTGGAAACCTCAGCATTAGCTGTTCTGCTGCTGTCAAACTATATCTACAGAGAAGTCTGTCTAGTTGCTTTACCTTAAACCAAATTGCTTCAGATTACTGGACAAAACATCCTAATCAATTTGTGTTGCATTGAAAGGGTATATACTATTTTTTTTATTTCAAGTTTACTTAAATCAGGGATGAGACAATGTCACATTTATCCAGTGTCTAGGTCATCTCGTTGAATGATTCGTAGGCATTCATCCATGGGCTGGGCTTTTAGAAGTCAACCATTAAAACTGACGATACAAACAAACCTAATTAAAACTAACCGTAAGCATTGTTTGCATTGCAACTCTCAAGCTGAAAACCTAAAATTGTAAATACGTTAACCATTACTTTTAACCCCAGTTGTAAATTTGAAGGCTTCTCTTGTCCAGATGCCTCATTATGCATCAGGTCTCTTTGCTGGATGAGATGTACGATTGTTGCACCAAAGAGCAGGACATCTGACACCCAGCAACAAGGCAAACCTGCAGTTTTAGCCTCCTGCACGTCATTTTACCCAAGTTGCACTTCAATCAATTCAGTGTTATTTATATAGCGCCTAGTCATGATACATGTCATCTCAAGTCACTTTCCAAAGTCAAATTCAATCAGATTACACAGATTGGATCAGATTATACAGATTGGTCAAAAAGTTTCCTATCTAAGGAAACCCAGTAGATTGCATCAATCACTTAAAGATTAATTTCACTTGATGGCCACAGAAGTGGTAAAAGTTGCTACTGAATGCACAACGACAGGCTCCGACTACAGGAGGCCCTTTGGAAGCAGCTAGCTGATGGGTATGAAAGCCTCTGGGGATGCGCTTGTGATTTCAGACAGGGCTCAAATGTCTGTCTTCCAACCCTCGGGTACCGTTTACTGCCAATGTGCCATTTGTCTCGACGGGGCCCCTCTGACTGCCTGCGACGCGCCACCAGATGGGCCGTCCTGACCCGGGTGTTTCTGCCGGGCCAACGCACCGCGGGAAGCGGCCGGGGAGGTCCCGCTGACTTGTGCAGCGAGACTCCCCGTGGTGTCAATCATCGGCCGGGAGAAACGGCGAAACACGGATGAACCGTTGCAGCTGAGTGACGCGTCGACACCGAGCTTTGTTGCTGTTTATGCGTACGGAAGCATCCGGACATGCTTGGACGTTTTTATTCTCCCTCCGACTGACACGCCGTGATGCAGCTCCGATTTCCTCGAGGACTTCCTCTTTAAAGTAGGAGCAGCTGCAGAAGGTAATGATTAAGTACAAACACACGGAGAAACGCTACGGCAGCAGAAAAGGAGGTCTCTAACACATTAAGGAAGTAAACACATTTCATCTGCTGGTGTTAAAATAATAATAAAAAAAATCCATTCTGTGTTGCATTATTCATTTCACAGAGGTAGATGTAGTGCCGAGTTTTATTCCTTTGACTACGCCGTAAACAACTTGCCCATGTGAACTCTGAAGCAAATTTGTTTTTTTTATTTTAGATTCACACTCAGGACATCTCATCTGATCACATCACTGCCAGACGTCCTAATTTAGGGTTTTTTGGAGAGCACCATGAAAGAGCATCATCAGAAGCCAACTGTCAGGCATGGGAATGACAAATCCAACGCCGTGGCTCCGTCAGAGGGAACGAGAGGAAGGCCGTTGGAGTTTATGAGGAGGAGCGAAAAGGAAATCAAAGTGCAAAGATGACTGAGGAAGAAACTCTCTCCCCATTTCACCAAACCGGGCACCCATAATAACGAAAAGAGGGCGAGAAAAGGCTAAATCAATCATGATCTCCATCGCGCCCAGGGAGGAAGTGAGTGTAAACAGTGCATTACAATGCAGGCCCGGCTTTAATGAGAGCGGGGATCAATACTTGGCAAATTTGCGTTTGTGTTTGGCCTGCTGTTGGCCAACAAAGCTGTGGTAATTAAGGAGTCCAAGGTCGATCTAAATACATGTAAACTCAGTTTCTACTATTCCTAAGGATCCAGTCGCTTATTGTTCTGATCGGATAAAGGCCAAGCATGTTAAAGCCATTATAACATATAGAGATTAAAAGTTTGAACCCCAAATAACAGTTTAAAAGCATTTTTGACAACCAAAAAAAGCCTTTGTAGCGAGGCCTCTCCTCACAACAGGAAGTGAGAGCCATACATGGATGATGATGCATTAACTGGACTCAGCCAATCATGTCTGATTGACTGTTTTTGTTGCTGAAAAAAAAAAAAACACACACACAAAAAAAATACATTAACAGAAATATGGTGAATAGATGTGTTGCTGCTAATTGGTGACAGGCTGGGGCGAGCATTTTTGCAACAAACATGTTTGTGGGAATCTGGGTAAATTCAATGGAAGAAGACAGGTGAAGAGGGGAGATTTCTCTTCACCCACCAACAAGTCTCACTGGGAAACACGTTTCCCCCCCACAGGATGAGACAATTAAAATCTTGGATTTTAGGAAAAGAACGACACGGACCTGAAGAAAGAGGACACAACACAGTAAGGATGGATAGCTCAAGCAGGGAGTAAACAGCCAGACCACCAAGGAGACTGCAGCCCTTGTGAACACTTTTATATTGTCTTACAGTAAAGAAATTCAGGCATGACAGTGGGAAGAACATGTAGACAGGATACAACAGAATTGCACACCACATTTAATAAAAAAAAGCTAATTTAAAGTTAAGTTGTAAAGTTGAAGAGTATTAACTTATCAGAAAGGGAAAAAATGTTGCACGATTATTAACTGATAATATTGCATATTCGGGTAAAGAAGCATACATCGCATTAAAAAGGCGTAATTCCAATTAAAGGAAAGACAGCAACTGATTTACAGAATAATGTGGCGAAAAAAGTGATGCAATATTCCCGATTGTACAAGCAAACATCCTGGAGAAGCTAAAATGTGTCCAAATGGACATTAACATCTGACAGTGTAGATGATTCATGATTGGATCAGAACCTGTGCAACAGTAGCATGTCTGTAAACAGTACTTGAGTTTTTCCCTGTATCGTCCTAGGTGGTGTGGGAATTGTTTGAATGTTACTGTTAAGGTGGGTTTGATATAATTTTTCTTTCCTTGTGTGTGATGGGGTGGGGGGGGGGTGCAGGGATTAGCTTGGATGGCTCCGTGAGGTGGGTCTGCGTCTGCAAAAGCCCACTACCACCTCCCTTTGTTTCCCAGCATTTAACATGAGATCTGGCAGCAGTCTACTAAGCTCTAAATCCACTGTCTGTACTCTGACTCGTCCTCATCTGTGATGAGTATTGCAGTCATCAGAGAAGTTCTGAAGGTGGCAGCCTGGTGAGCTGATGGAGAAGTCTGCGTTGTAGAGGGGGAACAGAAACGCTGCCCGTACAGTTCCCTGCGGTTCTCCCGTACTGCAGACCAACCTGTCAGAGACACAGCGCCGTGTTCCCACACACTGCAGTAAATCAAGTTAAATGTTTTGTTACAGAGGTTTTTTACTTATTGTGTCTATAGAAAATGTCCCCGTCAATATCAAAACGCCTCCTGATGTCCTCTGGTTGTTTTAATCCAATAACTACTCTCCCTAAATCATCGTTCTGCATGTTTGGCCATAATAATTTGCCTTAGCTAGCTTCATTTTTGTTCTCTCAGTTTCCTACAACTTCTTAAAACTTTTGTTCTGATTATAACACTGCATAAAAGTTTTGAATCATCACTTATTGTTATATATTTTGCCTCCAACTAGCCAAACTTTCTTTTAATCCTTAAAGATCTCCAGTTTTCTTCTTTTTTTTTAAATGGTTTTAAACATTCCTTTAGCTGATAAATCACAGATGTTCAGTCCAGAAACTAAGCAGCTAATGAGTTTTTGTGGTGTTAATAAACGTTGACACATTGATTTTCATACTACACAAATATCAGTCACACACAAAGAAAGAATCCACAAATGGAAAGAAGATGGGCCACCCTTAAACCAAACTATACATGGACAAGAAGAAGAATCTTAGTCTCTAAATGAAAAGAGGTAGACATACCCAAGAAGGTTTGCTGCCTAGAATGGTCGTTCTAAAAAAGTATTGTCACAGGAGCGATGCTGCTATACATTTCATATTGTAATCTTTTTTACATAATGTGCCCTTTTCCTTCTACCTCACAATAATTAACTACTTTATGTTGGTCAATCAATCTCAATTAAACATTTTAGAGTGTGGTGGTGGTATGTGACAAAATATAAACATTTCAAGCCGCATAATTGCATTTCGATTGATTTAATTACTTTGAAATTAAATTAGAACAAATAATGGGTGCTTTAAAACATCTGCAAAATCAGGGAATTGGTTAGAGAAACTGAGGGACATTAACTAAAACTCCATATTCCCATCGTAAATCTCTATATCAAAAAAAAAAAAAAAAAAAAAAGAGGGAGGGGGGGTATATTTTGCTGATGCAGGGTTTAGCGAAGTTGCAAACGACACTGAAACCAGTGGGAGCTAATTGGGATTTAGTGTGCACACGCAGGACCGCAGGGCTGTCAGGGGCCAAGATAATCAAACTACCCTGCTGTGACCGAGACGAGGGCCGGGTGCAGGAGCAGCAGGGACAGAAGACACAAAGGGAGGGAGGCGTGATCAATTATCCAAGAGAGGTAACGTAATATATCTATCTGAAAAGTCATATTCATTTAAAAAAAAAAAGATTTTTTTAGCAGATGAGCCAAAGATTTATGGAAACACACCTTTTTCCCAGAGACTTCACTGAAAACAGATTGCAAGTCTGATCCAATCCAGTGTTGTTCAAGCATAATAAATATGTAAGATACTTTGGAAAAGAAAGACAACATAGCTGTAGTGTTGTATTTGACTCAGACTCCCTTACAGAGCAACACTGCCCTCTAGTGGCTACCTTCTGAGATTGAGGTATAAATCCAACAATATATCGTCATTTTGTCCAATTCTTGACCTGTGATAAACCCAGTTTAAGCTTGTGTATTATAAAAAAAAAAAAAACTATATGATATTTAATGACATTTAATATACTATGTTCAGTCCTTTTGTCACATAAAACCCCAAACTAATGTTTTTGACTGACTTTTATGTAATAGACCAACACAAAGTAGTGTATAGCTGAGCAGTGGAGGTAAGATGATGTATGGTTTTACTCTGATACGACTAAATTAGGATTCTATGGAGGCAATTGTCCTCAGAAGTCACCTGATATAGTAAACAACACTGACTACACGGCCTGAACATGATGGCTTCCTTAGAGTGAATGCTGCTGCTGTTAGTGACCCTAGAAAGGCCTACAGTGATGTAAAAAAGGTATCAATCTGTTTAGAACACCAATCAATAAGGTGATTTAATTGCACTTAAACAAAAAGTAACCCTTTTTACTCAAACGATAGAGAACAAAAGTTGTGTTTGCCACTGTAGAATAAGTGAGTACACCCCACCACCTCATAACTAGTTTTGACCCAATCTGAGGAAAGTATTCCCAAACCATACCTTTAAAATGTGACATGAATGAGGGGTTTCTTACATCCGCAGCCTGATTTAAGCCACAACACATCACGGACCTATTCAACTTGTCCCTGGGATATCGTCTTATCCCCATATCCTACATTGGACTTGTCGATTAATTTAATGGATTACTGAATTATGGACTATTACTTTCCTCCCTCATACAAACAGACTATTGATCACTGAAAAAGGTTTCTTGGGCATTATCAGGGCTGTTGTATTTTTAAGTCACAACACATCATCCTAATAAGATCAAGACCTGTTTTTTTCCCCCTCCCTCTCAGCCTGGGTCTTTCCATTTCATAATTCTCAGCCTGTCCTAGGTGGATGTATATGGTTGGAGCCATTGCCACTTTGTGGGGTACAGCTCTACTTCAGCTTTCATTCTTTACAGAACCTTTCAAGTTTTTTCTTGAGCATCCTCTGATACATGGTCGGGTACATGGTGGATTCTATGACGATGAGCTGGCCAGGTCCTAATGCAGCAAAGCGTCACCACACCATAGCATCTCTGACAAACTTCAGTCTGGTTTTCATGTTCTTCTCAGAGAGCAGACGTTTCATTCATATTGAACTTTATTAGTGTCCAGATACTGGACAACGTTTGAGAGGCATACAGTCCAAAAGCAAGAGCTGTGTCTGCATTCTCAGGTTCCCAATGTGTGTTGGACTCGCCAGGGCTGCCCCTTGTCACCAATCTTGTTTATGGTGTTCATGGTGTTTTTCTTGTAAAGAAAAAAAAGTGTCTGATTTGGGAACCTCAGGAATGCATCTCTGCATTTTGTGGATGATGTGGTTCTGTTGGTTTCTTCGAACCGTGACCTCCAGTGCGCACTGGAGTGGTTCGCTGCTGGATGTGAAGCAGCCGGGATAAAACTCAGCTCCTCTAAGTCTGACGTCATTGTCCTCGTCCGGAAAGAGGTGGATTGCCCCCTCTGGGTTGGTGGTGAGTCTCTGCCTCAAGCAGAGGAGTTTAAGTATCATGGTGTTTTCTTAAGCAGTGAGGGTAGGAAGGAACAACAGATGGACAATCGGATTGGGGCAGTAGCTGCAGTGATGTGGGCACTGCTCTAGTCTTTTGTGGTGAAGAAAAAGCTGAGCCAGAAAGCAAAGCTCTTGATTTACCAGTCTATGTTTCGACCCTCACACATGGTCATGAGGTATGGATAATGACCGAAAGAATGAGATCCCGAATACAAGCAGCCGAAATGAGCTTCCTCCGGAGGGTAGCTGCGCTCAGCCTTACATATAGGCTATCTTGGTGGAGCTCATAATGAAGCCCCTGCTTCTCTGCATCAAAAGGAGTCAGTTGTTTGTGGTTTGGGTATCGGATCAGGAAGCCCCCTGGGCAGCTCCCTTTGGAGATTTTCCAGGCATGCCCCACTGGGGAGAGACCCTTGGGCAGACCCAGAACTTGTTGGAATGACTATATATCCTGTCTGGCCAGGGAACACATTGGGGTCCCACAGAATGAGCTGGAGGATGTTGCTGGGGAGAGGGATGTCTGGGTTTCTCTAATGGACCTGTTGCCCCCGTGACCCAATCTCCGATAACCAGAAGACAATGGATGGATGGTGTCCAAATAATGTAATGTACTCATATCTGCTCATTTTTCTCTTTCTCCCCAGGATTCATGATGATGGGGTTTTGGAGACTTTTTTTAGCATACTGCAGTCTGCCCTCAGGGCAAACACAAAGATCCAAAGAGCGGTCTCAGAAAGGAGATTTTGGCAGCATACAAGTCTAGAAAGGGATGAAAAGAGCCATGAAGAGAGCCATTCTACAGAGATTTAAATAGTTTCAGAAGGGATACATACAAAACAATTGCCAACATGCTGATGTATGACCATCCAAAAGAGATAATCTAAAAAGCAGATTGCAAGATGTGAAGAGAGATCTCCAAAACCCCTTAGATGTCATCACACCTACTACAGGCTCTTGCTTGTTCTTCCCTGACTGCAAAAGTTTACTTTCATGGGGCATGTGCAAGAAGGAAACCTTTAACGTCTAAAGCCGGGTTCACGGCACTTATTGTCCATCTTTGCCAGAAAATATACAATGTGAAGGAAAACGTCAGATGGGCTACCCACACAGTGTAGCCCATCGCTGTCTGTATGGGGCGGGCTGAACCAACCTCAACCCCGCACGTCCTCCTGCTTCATGGCTGCTGCCGTCTTTCTGGCTAGTGTGCTCCGGTTGGCATTTTTGCTCACTTGCTGCTCAACCATCACATAACTGCCTGGAATAACTCAGCCTATGTGCTGAACACCTTGTTCTACCTCAATCACACCGTGGTCAGTTTTTTTTTGTTGTTAGATTGGTTATTGCACTGTTTCAACTCATCCAATCACAACAGCATTGCAGTAGGAACAATCACAATCACACCTATTTTCCCTTTACGGACCTATTCAACTTGTCACTGGGATATTGTGTTATCCCTTATCCTACATTGGACTTGTCCATTAATTTAATGGATTATTGAATTATGGACTATTACTTTCTTCACACATACAAATAGACTATTGATCACCGAAAAAGGTTTTTAGATAGATAGATAGATAGATAGATAGATATCTGCTTATTACATATATGCTTCAGTCACCTGACTTCTATTAATGACCTGATACAGACATTTTGAGCAACTTTTCAGGTTTTTAGCGTTTTATTCACAGGCACAGGCTATATATCCAAAATTACTTCTGGTTGCCTTATTACACACTTTGCTGCCGTCACTCCCCTCGCCTCCATAGCGCGTTATGCATGAGTTTGAATCGGTGGACTGTGGCCGTTCAGCGGGGGAGAAACACCGACCGGTGATTTACCACTCCCATTACAAACAACCTACAGGAAAATAGTGCAGTGTGACTGCAGCTGTGACCAAAGTCTGATTCCTGTCCTCTTTTAACCAACCATGAACACTTCCGCCACCGCCGTCTGTCCCTCTTCATCCTCCTCTACTCCCGCTTTCAACATGGAATGCGACTGTGTTGCAGCAACAAGTCGTGGAGTCTGACATCTTCTTTCATGCAGAATAAAAGGATATACTACTGTAAAGTGTTTGCACAGCACAAGACATTCCAGTCCTGCACGACTTTTCTTTAAGTCGCCAGGCATAACAAAAACATAAAGGTCAGATTGATGTGTGTCAGACAGACCAGGAGTTGTGGAATAACATTCTCTGGGCAGATTAATCTAAAAATTTATTATTTGGACACCAAAGCAAAGGACATGTGTGGCCTAGGCAAAAATAACCTTATATCAACTGAAGCATGGCAATGGGAGTAGGGCTGGACGACATAGAAAAAAAACCATATTGATGAAATAGAAATATTGATTAATATTGATAGTTATCAACAAATTCAAAATATATATTTCAAGTGCAGCCCTGACCATTTCATTCTGTTGCTTAGCGACCTATTTTTAGATCCAGAACACACAGACACTGAATTCAAACTGAACCCTTTATTAAACCAACTTTTTACCAAACCTGCAAGTTTTTAACAAAGATAATAGAAAGTGTGCTCTCTGAACTCTTTAAAGTGGGTGGAGCTTAGTGATGGAGAGTTCATGGGTCTACGGTTGTGATTGGTTGGGAGGACATAATGACTAATATTAACCTACATGACTAAAATACATAAGGAAGGAAAACTGTTATTCTATTGAACTTTTTATGGACCCTTTTTTTCTATCATCGATATACGTCTATCGATCAATATATATTGTAATTAAATTATCGTCCAGCCCTATATTGGGAGTGTCATGAACAGGGGTCCCAACGCCACAGAAGGAAGACGTCATAGAAATCATGATGAAGGTTACCGTTTAAGCCTGTCCTTAAGGAGAACGAGGAATTCTCAGTGAAACAACTCCAGCTGCAGCACAACGGGACCCTGTAACATGATAACGACCCAGAAAACATACCAGTACACCGACCAAGGACTGGGATAGAAACCCTAAACTGCAGTTTAGAACCTAAAAGTTTAAAAAACAAATTACAGTATTTGTGAGAGTTGCTCATAAACAACAAACTGCAGAGAGTCAGGAAGGCGACCAAGATCATAAATTTCCAGAAAAGAAACATAAACAACTGTGTGTTTGCAGTAAATCGTCACCTCAGCCAGCAGGGACATGATCTCACTCTCAGACAAACTTCCCGGTAGGTTTCCTCCTCCTGTCTCACGCTCCTGGTTTGTGTACATTTTGCGCGAAAAGAAGGACAAACATGTTTATACATCAGCAGCTGCACGAAGGGCCGAGTCTCACAGGAGCGTCTGCAAATGTGCGAACTCACAGAAAGGGTTCATATCTGCGCAGAAAAATCCTACATCAGAGCCCAGCAGATTTTTTCAACAGGCCACCACGTGTGTGAGCGGGAATGAGGCGTCTGATAAGAAGAGCGTTCGTGGAAAATTTATTTTTAAAGCTTTTTGTACTTATTTGTCACTTAAAGCACAAATATTTCACTACGTTTTGGAAAAAAAAAATCTGTTTAATGAAAGAAAACATAAAATAGACCCACCAGTGTAGAACAGTGGAAGATCATTTATCTCGTCAATATAAACCCAAGCTATCTCAATGTGTACCTTAAGTAGGAGGATAATAGCCCTTTGAAATAGTGTGGATTATATAGTGCCTGACCATCCCCCCAACATTTCTCCTTTCCTCCCTCCATCCATCCCTTGTATTGAACTGTATTTATGTCCAAATATTGAATTGGGATCATAAGAGTAAACTCTCTGTAGCATTAAATTACCCTTCAGAAGAGACACTAGCTTCTTTTTCTCCCCCGGTCCAGAGAGACTGCCGGTTCAACTTCCAGCCTGCAGGAAGCCACAAGCTTAGGTTTGTGCAATGAGAAAGAGAGCTGCTGGAGACTGTACTTCCCTTTTTTCTTTTATAATGCAGAAATCTTAACAGTTCAATTGTAGACAATTTTACATAATCATCATGTTACACCTTTCAATAAAATCTTGAATAGTTAGAAATATGATTAACTTTGATAAAAATAAATACTTTTCGTACAGGACATTGTCATGATTTTGTTTACCGATGAACTTCAGGACACACACACGGGACTAAAAGTTTGAGAGTCTTTATTGCAAGGTTGATGGGTGGAGGTCTGATGAGGAGCTGGTTGCACAGAAACTGAGTGAAGGTGATGGCAGGAGCTGACGGCCCGGAGACAGAGAGTCCACACTTCCTAAGAGCTGCTCGGCTAGCAGGCCTCATAGCACTCAGGTTAGCAGTTCATAGAAGACACCAGGGCACAGAGCTGAGCTTCACCAGGGCGGCTAGTCAGGTTAGCAGAACTTGAGAGTAACCGATGCCCAGAGCTGAGCTTCTCCAGGGCGGCTAGTCAGGTTAGCAGAACTAGAGAGACACCGAGGCTCAGAGCTGAGCTTCTCCAGGGCGGCTAGTCAGGTTAGCAGAACTTAACAACAGGAGCAAAACAAAGCTTCCAAGGCAAAACGGGGACTGGTATGGAGAGGTGTGGAATGATGACGGCCCAGTGCTGAACTGAAGACAGAGGGAGGTTTAAATAGAGAACTAACAGGTGAAACCAGGGTTTGACTAATTAACCAGCAAATGATAACAGGTGTGACTGGCTGCTGAGGAGGTGAGGTGAAAAATTGACAGAAAATAACTGATGACTGAAAACAAATAAAATTAAACCTAACTCAAAAAAGATGAAAAAATGAAAATAACAGAAAAACAAAGCCCAACCAAAACTCAACCATGACACTACCCCCCCCCTCAAGGCCGGTCTCCGGACGGCCTAACATACCAAAAAAACAAAACAAACTACAAGGTGACCGAAACAGGGTGGGAGGAGGGTGGTACGGATGGCGGGCTAGGGTCAAACCAAACAGATCAAAGCAGGGTGGGTGGAGGGTGGTACGGATGGCGGGCTAGGGTCAAACCAAACAGATCAAAGCAGGGTGGGTGGAGGGTGGTACGGATGGTGGGCCAAAAACAAAAAACTACCCACTCAGGGCGATCTGAAACAAGGAAAAACAAAAGCGGACTAAAGGGGTTACTAACAGCCCCTGGTAGGCCAACAAAGGGCATCTAACCGACGCTGACAGGCGAACATCGCCACAAGGCAAAAACGGGCAGAACAGGCGAACATCGCCACAAGGCAGAACAGGCGTACGACAACGCCAGAGGGAAGAACAGGCGTACGACAACGCCAGAGGGAAGAACAGGCGTACGACAACGCCAGAGGGAAGAACAGGCGTACGACAACGCCAGAGGGAAGAACAGGCGTACGACAACGCCAGAGGGAAGAACAGGCGTACGACAACGCCAGAGGGAAGAACAGGCGTACGACAACGCCAGAGGGAAGAACAGGCGTACGACAACGCCAGAGGGAAGGAACGGGCGCACGACAGCGCCAAAGGGAAGGAACGGGCGCACGACAGCGCCAAAGGGAAGGAACGGGCGCACGACAGCGCCAAAGGGAAGGAACGGGCGCACGATAGCGCCAAAGGGAAACCTGCCGGGGCGTGAGGGAAGCGCCGGGGCTTGGGGAAGAGAACGTCGGGATGTGAGGAAAGCAGGAACATCTAAACGCCTAGGAACAAGAACGGAGGGCGTACTTACACGCCGGGGAACCGAGAACAGAGGGCGTCCTAACACGCCGGGGAACCAAGAGTCAGAGAGCGTCCTAACACGCCGGGGAACCAAGAACAAAGGGCGTCCTAACACGCCGGGGAACCGAGAACAAAGGGCGTCCTAACACGCCGGGGAACCGAGAACAGAGCGCGTCTAAACACGCCGGGAACACTAAATCTAAATGCCAGGAATCTAAACACCAGGGAAACAGGAACAAAGGGCATCCTAATACGCCAGGAAACAAGAGCGGAGGGCGTCCTAAAACGCCAGGAGACAAAGGGCGTTCTAACACGCCGGAAAAACACGAAATCTACAGGGGTCAGAGGGCGTCCTAACACGCCAGGAAACAAAAATACCAGGAACTAAGGGCGTCTAAATTCTGGAGAACGGAGGGCGTCAAACACGCCGAGGATCCAAGGGGTCTAAATTTGAGAAGGCCGAGGAACAAGAAGGCCAAAAACTTAACTAAGCCAAACCGAAGGAGCGTGAAACAGCTCATATCAGGGGTCAGAAGCCTAAGCAAGCGCTAGGACTAAGGAGCACTGGGAGAGCGCAGGACAAAATAAAGAATTTAAACTAAGAATTAAAAAATAAAGGCAAGACTAGAACAGGGATAGCACCACAAAAGAAAAAACTAAAGCTAACCCTTGAATCAAAACAAAAACACTAAGCAGAAAACTAAAACGATACCAGAAAATTAAAACTAAACAGAGAAACTAGGACCCGAACTGGTAAACTACTGTAAAAACTAGATAGCTAAAGTAACACAAAGCTGAAGCTGAAAAACTAAGGTAAAAAAAACAATACTTAAGCAAAATTAGGAGACTAAGGCTAAACTAGAAATTAAGGCAAAACAAGAAAACTAGAACATGAATAAGTAAACTAACGAGAAAACCAGAGAACTAAGGCTACAAATGAGGAAATAAAGCAAAGCTTGGAAACTAAGGCAAAATCTAGAATCCTAAAACGGAGCAGGAAAAACAAAAGCAAAACAGAGACTAAGAACTCTAAGAAAACAAGAACCCCTAAATAACTCTAAAACCCCAAAAATCCTAAGTAAATCAAAAACTGAAATCGAGCCCAAAACAAACAACAAGGCACTGGCCTTAAGGGCTCAGGCAAAAACGGCTGCTAAGCAAAAAAAAAGAAAAAGTCTTCGTGGAGGTCGTCCTGGACGAGGCAGGCGGCGGAGCAGCATCGCCCGATTAAACCCTCGAGGAGGGCGGCCCCGACGAGGCAGAGTCAAGCGGCCCGGAGACCACGGTCGGCGGCTCCGGCCGAACAGGAAAGTCAGAGACGGGCGCCGTGGTGGACGGCCCCGACGAGGAAGAGTCGAGTGGCTCGAAGTCCGAAGTCTGCGGCTCCGGCCAAACAGAGGAGTCAGAGGCGGGCGCCGTGGTGGACGGCCCCGACGAGGCAGAGTCAAGCGGCTCGAAGTCCGCAGTCTGCGGCTCCGGCCAAACAGAGGAGTCAGAGGCAGGCGCCGTGGTGGACGGCCCCGACGAGGCAGAGTCGAGCGGCTCGAAGTCCGCAATCTGCGGCTCCGGCCAAACAGATCAGTCGGAGGCGGCACCAAGCTACAGGTCTCGGCGGAAACCGAGGCCAGAGGCGGATCCTCCTGGACCTCCTCACGAGGCTTGGGCGGAGGCAGGTCCTCCTGGACCTCCTCACGGGACTTGGGCGGAGGCAGGTCCTCCTGGACCTCCTCACGGGACTTGGGCGGAGGCTGGTCCTCCTGGACCTCCTCACGGGACTTGGGCGGAGGCTGGTCCTCCTGGACCTCCTCACGGGACTTGAGCTGAGGCAAAGCGGCTCCCTTGGAGGCCTCGAGCTGAGGCAAAGCGGCTCCCTCGGAGGCCTCGGGCTGAGGCAAAGCGGCTCCCTCGGAGGCCTCGGGCTGAGGCAAAGCGGCTCCCTCGGAGGCCTCGGGCTGAGGCAAAGCGGCTCCCTCGGAGGCCTCGGGCTGAGGCAAAGCGGCTCCCTCGGAGGCCTCGGGCTGAGGCAAAGCGGCTCCCTCGGAGGCCTCGGGCTGAGGCAAAGCGGCTCCCTCGGAGGCCTCGGGCTGAGGCAAAGCGGCTCCCTCGGAGGCCTCGGCTTGAGGCAAAGCGGCTCCCTCGGAGGCCTCGGCTTGAGGCAAAGCGGCTCCCTCGGAGGCCTCGGCTTGAGGCGGAACAGCTCCCACGGAGGCCTCGGCTTGAGGCGGAACAGCTCCCTCGTCGGCCTCGGCTTGAGGCGAAACAGCTCCCTCGTCGGCCTCGGCTTGAGGCGAAACAACTACCTCGTCGGCCGACGGGTCTGTTTTAGGCAGCTCGAAGCTTTCGGGCGGAGACTGAACCAACTCTTCGGCTACTTCGGGCTGTGACGGGCAACAGGCTTCGGAGAGCGGCGCCGGGCTACAGGCTTCGGAGAGCGGCGCCGGGCTACAGGCTTCGGAGAGCGGCGCCGGGCTACAGGCTTCGGAGAGCGGCGAGGTTGGAGGCGGATCCTCCTCTTGAACCTTGACGGACCCTCCGCGCCGGTGGTTACGCCGTCTTCGCCGGGAGGGGACAGATGAGGAATCTGAGGCAATCTCGGGGGTGGCAGCTGGCCAACAGGGCAGAAGGTCGTCTCGGTCTCCGTAGTAGAACTCCCACAGCTGGCTCTCCTCGACGCGTGGGGGTCTGCTAGGTGGAACGATGTGCCTTACTCGAGGGGCCAGCTGTGAGTCATGGAGATGATGACCGAGACGACGAGAGGCTGAGCGGCTTCCTTTCCCGGGTTCCGGGGTAGCCGTAACAACGCCCACGTAAACCACCTGGGGAGTGGAGTCAGTCCGGACGGGTGGCGCAGGGTCCCGGGCGGAAGCCATCTTGGCATACCTCTCCCTCATCTGGCGTTCGCACATCTCCAAATATGCGAGGATCTCCGGGTCGTCAACTCCAGCAGGTAAGCCCCGCATGGCGCCTGAGTTCACCTTTTGACTGGGCCGTACTGTCATGATTTTGTTTACCGATGAACTTCAGGACACACACACGGGACTAAAAGTTTGAGAGTCTTTATTGCAAGGTTGATGGGTGGAGGTCTGATGAGGAGCTGGTTGCACAGAAACTGAGTGAAGGTGATGGCAGGAGCTGACGGCCCGGAGACAGAGAGTCCACACTTGCTAAGAGCTGCTCGGCTAGCAGGCCTCATAGCACTCAGGTTAGCAGTTCATAGAAGACACCAGGGCACAGAGCTGAGCTTCACCAGGGCGGCTAGTCAGGTTAGCAGAACTTGAGAGTAACCGATGCCCAGAGCTGAGCTTCTCCAGGGCGGCTAGTCAGGTTAGCAGAACTAGAGAGACACCGAGGCTCAGAGCTGAGCTTCTCCAGGGCGGCTAGTCAGGTTAGCAGAACTTAACAACAGGAGCAAAACAAAGCTTCCAAGGCAAAACGGGGACTGGTATGGAGAGGTGTGGAATGATGACGGCCCAGTGCTGAACTGAAGACAGAGGGAGGTTTAAATAGAGAACTAACAGGTGAAACCAGGGTTTGACTAATTAACCAGCAAATGATAACAGGTGTGACTGACTGCTGAGGAGGTGAGGTGAAAAATTGACAGAAAATAACTGATGACTGAAAACAAATAAAATTAAACCTAACTCAAAAAAGATGAAAAAATGAAAATAACAGAAAAACAAAGCCCAACCAAAACTCAACCATGACAGACATCAAATACAAAGAAAATAAGGAATAAACAATAAAAGCAATGCATAATAACTATGCTAAAATACAGATATGAAATGCTTAACACAAAAACATGTTTTAAACAATCAAAAAAAAAAGTGTTGAGTGGGTCTTCCCAATGGGTTCTTCTTTAGTGAAGTGTTTCGTCCCTTCTCCAAGAAGCTTCTTCTATCGGGGAAGTTTTAGGTAAACTCAGCATTATAAGCAGTGCCTTCGCATACTCCCATGCAAAAGAGGACCAGCAGCCTAACGGCTGATCGTTAGTGCTATGATGTCATGAGTCATGTTAAATGAATAGGTTTGGTTTTGAAGAACTCTATTGCGGCGAGGAAAGGAGCTTCAGACTGATGTGCCGATTTTGGACAGCCTTTAACTCATACGTCATTACACGACAGAAACACAGATGGATGATTGTAGTCAAATCTGGGCCTACAGCCTTCTGAAATATGACTACAAAACACTCAAGTTAGACAAATATAGCGAATGGATGAAGCTTTCCATTTCATACATACAAGAAAAAAAACACATATGATGGTAAACTTAAACAGAATTTGGTCCAATTGCTTGTTATTGTCTTCTTAAATAGAGTTGACATGCTGCCAATGATTTAGTTCTACTTACGTACAGTATGTCCTCCATGTATTTGGTACCAAGCTACTGCTAAAAGCCATGGTCTCAGAGATCATCTGATGAGGTGAGAGGGAGACGAAGACGAACAAACTAGCAAAGGACTACACTGCCCTGTTTCTAACATCACACCTAAACAAATTATATTGAGATAACTCACCTGTCCAGCAGAAAGCCTGCAACCACTGCATCCATTTTGAATCCCCCTCCCCCGTGAACTATCTCCACCTAGTAATAATAGCTAGGCCAACGTAGACCCTCCTTTTCTCCTTGTTATTACTCATTTCCCTTTCTTGGTTATTTTCTCTTCTCTCTCGCTGGGCAAAGAGTGTGGATGAGCCTCGATTTCAACAGAAAACGGCAAACAGAATGATCTACGGTTGTCTTTGCTTGTTTTAAGGCTCCTCAACCAACAACAACAACGTCTTCATATAGAACCCTAACAAGTTTGTCCCCTTTCGGCTGATGTAATCAAAAATGCCGATGAAGCATGGCGTCTTTCCCTGGGTGCGCCGCCACCTATGTATTCATTCTAAGCTATGAGGACGCTTTTATTTATGATGTTATATGTAGACTTTGGAAGATTGTGTATGTATGAAAGCCATACTTGATATTTGTGTCCAAAAAGCCAAATTAGTTACGCACTGTCCCTTTAATTGTTTTCATTTTATGAATAGATTTTGTTTTAACAAGAAAATGGCGTATGCACATATCAAAATAAATCATGTGTACAACATAAACAAATCATTTTATTTTTCAAGGTTAACATTTGTATACACGCATATTTAATCACATCACAGCTGGTAATTTAATTGCTCCTTTAGTTAGTTAGTATAACCCAACATAACACTAATGTAATCACAGCAGATATCCAGTCATGGTCTTCTGGGATCAAAAGGACAAATTAGTTCTTTTTCTTTTCCTGCATTAGCTTAATATTGGTACCAACGGTCTTTCATTTTAAAGCAGCTGTTCTCCTCCAAATGCAATGAACGGTTAGCTAATGAATACACTGCTTTTCCCACAACACTGACATTAAGACTATACAACAAGACAATCCCTTGAGATTAAACCTCAGCCTGTCCACTTAAAAATGTCGCCGTACACAACGGGAAGGTCAGGATAAGGCATGTGAATCTGTCCTGGAAACCCCTCACGGTGACACCCCAGTTCAGTCGGTTTGCTTCGACAAATACCCAATATGGGCAACAATGACGCTTCTAAAAACATCACCAAAGCCTTATTTTTCTATGCTGTCAGAAAGATTTCTCAAGCATCCGAAAATAATCAAGAGAAACAGCACAGCTGCCCTCCTTTCCTTTCAGGTGTTCAGAAACCTCTCAAACCCTGTCCCGAGCTGACAGCCGTTACCGTAGGAAGCTTATCCAGTTCACAGGCCTGCAGAACAGCATGCAGACCTGAGCAGAGCCATTAATCCACAATGAAGTGTCTCAACATGACTGCAAATAGAAAGTCCACCGAGACAGAAAGAGAAAAAGCAATCGCTCATCAGAAAGAAACTTCCCGCAGCGCTCCGGCTTTAAAACGGGCAAAATTACAAAACAAACAAACAAAAAAGAAACAGTTTGATGCTGTGGATTATTGTGCCGGTGGGCTAAAAGTGGCCACAGGACAGAAACTGAAACAGATATTGCTGTCTGGAGAGCTGTTTTGTCTCAATCTATTTTCTCACACTCTGTCGATGGGAAAGATGAGACGAAAACTCGCCGAAATTAGAAACGGGCAGGGAGAGAAAGGACACCACAAATATTGTGCGGATAATAACGTCAACCTGCGGGGAATAAAAGACTAAAGCCGAGAAACGGGACGCCGTGCAGGGGATAAACTACGGCAGCAACAAAACAAGTTAAGTATTCACCGACAGCAGACACACTTAGACGTGTCCGAGTCTGCTCCATCCACCATGTTCCAAAAACAGTTAACTTTATATAAATACTGGTTAAAACTTCATCAACTAAATTTCTACAATATTTCCCTAGCATTTACACACAATCGACACACCAAACACAGTTTCCAAGCCATGAAGCGGAAACTGTGGGAACACCAGAGTCTCTCTTCATGCTAAGGCAAGTTCTAATTGTCCAACAATTAATTTATTTATTAGATTTACTTGATGGGGCCAGACACACAGTTCACAACTTTGTTTGCAACATTTGTCCTTAGATGGGCTTTTGTAGACGGTATACATATAAAGCACATAAAGATGACAGTAGAACGAAATATAGTCTCGTTAGAATCAGACCTCTCTAAGACAGTGAATTTATACCACTTATTTTGTATCCTGCTAAAGTATTTAGTTTTAATTTATTAATTTATTTTGACTTTAAATGCACCAGCAAAAACAGGTTAGCTGGTTAGCCACTACGTGCGCTGGTGTGTCACGTAATCAAATCAGCGTAATTTGTCTGGCTAAAAGCCACTCAGCTCAATCTAGCGCTGACGGCTTTGGCCTGAGTCGCCAGAGAGTCAACACATTTGCAGGCAAAATTGTTTTGACAACAAAAAAAAAAAAAAAAGAAATGATATATTGAGAATTTAAAAAATAAATTAAAAAATAAATTTTAAAAACCACATTCTTTTTATTCTGAGAATTGCTCAGGATAAAAAGTACGTCAAAAAATCTCATTCTAATCAGACTATATTTCTTCCATGAACAAATCGGGATCAGAACACATTCAAGCTCAACTGAAATGTGCAGCTGCACACATGGTACAGATGTTTCATGGTAAAAACAGACCAAAGTTTGTTCTTGGTATAAATTTACATCCTGTCATGGTTGGCCACCATGACAGGATGAAACTTTGGAGGAATCAAGGTCAGACTTTCCAAACTAAAAATATACCAGCTGTCCAGCATGGTGGCAGCAGTATCATGCTATGGGACTGTTTCACTGCTGGCACAACTGAGAATAAAGAAGGATGTCTATATGTAAATTCTTCAACTTCACCTCTAATCAGCAGTAAATAATGTTATGGAGTGTGCTAGCAGCACCATGATCCTAAACACTCAACCTGATTTGTAATTGGATGAAACAGGCTAATTGGGTCTCTTTAACTTCAACCCTGTTGAAATTTGAATAAAAATAGCGTCAACCTGTTCATATAAACCCTAACAATTCTTCTGCCGATTATTCAGTTGGAATTATTTCAGGACCTTCTGGTTATGGGGAATATGACCAAAAATTAACAGACATCCTTATTTACTAATTCAAATAATCCTTGCCTAAGAATTAGAGTTCCTGGGGATTTCTGTCAGGCTGCTGTTTGCATCCTGAAGAGTCGCCCCCTGTAGGCCTCTAGGTAGAATGCAAGTGCTGCCATTTCAAAGCAGCTTTATTTCTTCTGTCTGCTAAACTCTTTGAAAGAAACCCTTTTCATTCAAGAGGAGCACAAACTTAGAGAAAAATGTTAAACTTTTTATTTCATCATAATCTGTCCTTTAAATTAAAACGGTCTATAAATGTATTCATGCTTTACGTCTGAGTTACATGTTCTGAAGTGACTTATCCAGTGTAATATTTAATTTCCTATTACCTTTATCTAGTCAGAAACTTAGCATGTGGCAACCCATTGCTCTGATATACTTTTTCTGATGAAAATTATTACAAAGCTGAGAAATAACTTGTGCTAAACCACTTTTGTTGGTAAATAGTCTATGAAAGTCATCTTTTGAAGACTAAATATTTCTGGGGTGGGCTGAGCCCCCAATGTCCCAGGATTCTATGAGCACCGCTGGACTAAACAACTAACAAAACAAAGCAAATCTGATCAGGTAATTTGGAAAAAAAGGACTGAACTGCTCACTCTTAAGACCACATTAAAGAAAATGGGGGGAATTTTGACCACTTCAAGACTCCAACAATAATATAGCATGCATTGAATTACAGCAAATCAAAAACCAGTATTCTATCACAAGAAAATATAGTTATAACCAAAAATATGACAGACAAAAATGAAGCCGCCTGTGACAGTCACTACATAGCCACCGTCTGAAACTGTCTCTAACTTACTGCATCACTGCTCTGACATGGTAAACAAGTCTGTCGGTCTTCATTAAACTGAACATTAAGCACCTCAACAGGATTATTTCCCTCCACACCAGTCAGAGGTCATTCGGCAGACATTTCCAGACATCTAATTCGTTTAACTGGAACACCTTCAATCAATGCACATCAACTTTTAAAAGCTTGTGAGGGGTCTGTTTGTGTCATGTCTGCCCGTGATGAGCATTCATACTTCATCTGTGTGCTGATGCTGACAGAGACACAAGTGTTGAGGACCAGCCCTGGCTCTGTTCCTCTTTGAGGACAGTCATGCTTTCCCCCCTTTCTCTCTCTCTCTCACTGTCCTCCCACATTCTCTAGCTTTGCTTCCAGAGCCCTTCATCCTCATCCTGAGACCAGCCTTCGCCGTCTTTCCTCTAAGCAGCAGAAGGAATATAGGTAACAGGAGAGGTAAAAAAGACACGAGGTGTAACTATACTAGACATTAAAACATAGCAGCTCAAGAAAATGCTCCAGAATATATATATATATATATATATATATATATATATATATATATATATATATATATATATATATATATATATATATCATTTTGTTCCTTTTCAAGGAAGTCCAGACTGGAAAAAGTTTTGCATACGACCCCCCCCTCAGCCAAGTTTCTCAGTTCTGGCACTTTTTCCACAGCAGAGTGAATTCAAACTGGTTACATCTGCGGTCAGTTTTCTATCTCAGACCGAGCCAACATGTCAAAGGCTGCATGGAGCCCAAGCTCCGAGCCCCAGCCCCAGCCATGTTCCCCCCCCCCATGCTGCAGTGTGCAGGGGCGGCAATCGATCAGCAGCGCGCTCAGACCAAACCCGAACTTGTCACGGAAAGTTGTTGCGCTCACCTTCCCTCCTTTGGAGCACCTGCGGTACGCGTTCGTGGCTCCCGCGGTTTGATTCATGGCGGCAAGTTCTGCAAAACAGCAAAACGGAGAGCCGGTGAAGGTCGGAGATGGAGCAGGTGAGGCGTGGGCAGTTTGGATGATAGATACCAGGTGCGCTGCGCTGATTGACCGTCCTCCTCTTCGCTCAGTCCACCGCAGAACAAAGTCCAGTTTTGAGTTCTGGTGAAGTCAGAATTTAATCCGAAGAGAAGTTTTTTTTTTTCCGCGCTTTCACTTGTCTGTGTTTATTATGGGGGTGTAGAGGATCTTCTCTACGCGCACAGTTTGGAGAGAGGTTTTGGAGCACCAAGCTGCTCAGGCTGGTGGAGATGCGCGTTTGAATTTGCGCAGAAATGCGCAAGCGCGTCTCCTGTGTGACAGCTCCGCGGGGTGGAAGGCTCAGCCTGTCAACATCAGTGCTGCTCGCCCACTCCACGGCTGAGAGCAGCAGCGGCAACAGGAACTGTGGGCTTTATGGGCTGTAATTATGTATCACTATAATGCCACCCAGTGCAGCCCTGTTTAGTAAAAGCAACAAAACAGTGATCAAGTCCCTAATCCGAGCCATACAGGAACATCTCAATAAACTAGAACCTCACTGAAATGCGTTTCAGTAAATAAATGGAAGAAGTAAAGCTTTCCAAAGCAATTTACAGGGTTTATTTCTGAGGACTGTGACTTACAGTTGAATAAACCATTAAGGTGGTGTCTCATAAAATTAAAAGACCAAGATGAAAAGTCATTTTAATACAGAAGGATTTTATTCTGGTCATGTTATGACCTGCACAACAATGGGGAACACTGCTGACTTGACATTTAGGCTCAAGTCCAGCAGACAAGGAGGATAACAAGCAGAGCCATCACTAAAGAAGCCAGTTGTGTTTAAGCATGATAATAGAGTGAGAGGAAGGAAAAACTAATAGAAAGACAAGCAACTTACCTTTTTCATTATTGGGTTATTTTAAATGACTCTTTTGACTATTTTGTATAATCTATTTCCCTTTTTGGCTCTAGGTTTTCTCAGATTGTGGGAGATAGTTCTATCAGCTTGCTGAGGTAACACCAGACAAAAGTCAATGCATATTCATATATTTTTTTTTAAATTTCAATTCAACTTTATTTATATAGCGCCAATTTATGAAACATGTTATCTCAAAGTGCATTACAAAGTCAAGTCCTCCAGACAGATTGGTCAAAAAGTTTCTTATCCAAGGAAACCCAGCAGATTGCATCAAGTCTCTCCAAGCAGCATTCACTCCTCCTGAAAGAGCGTAGAGCCACAGTGGACAGTCGTCTGCATTATTGATGGCTTTGCAGCAATCCCTCATACTGAGCATGCATGAAGCGACAGATCTTGATGTCCTCCAGCAGCCTAAGCCTATAGCGGCATAACTACAGAGATAGGTAATGTTAACCTAAGCTACTCTAACTCCGAACTTTGTCAATGTAAAATAAAAGCATTTTATGAATGTTTCACTGTGTATTTTGGTCATTTCCATGTTGTTTTGCTCATTCTACCCTACACTTTTGTTCCTGACAGCAAGAAGCACTATGCCCAACCCAGAACCCCTTAAAAATCAGGTAAATTCCTTTGAATGAATCACAAAATAAGAATCCTCTACTCAGAGATCCACGTTGACTAAATATGCAGGCAGGTAGTAGAAAATGTTCTCCTTTTGAGTGCTTTTCTTGGCCCCTGATGGAATGGTGCTCTGGGCGGTGAGTCTTGCCAGTATTAAAAACGACCAGTCGTCTGTGATTCAACCCCTTTCTAGAAGGACAAAAGCACAGCGGCCGGTTTGTATCGACTCATTAGAGTCAAAGTGACTGACACCAACAGCTAAAAGTGACAAACTAGTTGTGACAATTACGATCACGATCTCACCGAGAGGAAGTGAATTAGTTTGCCGCTGATTAAAGCGTAACAAATGGGTGTTGCGAGGGCAGGCTTTCACTGAAGTGTGGCAATTAGCTGGACAGGTTGGCGTAGAGCTGTGACAAGGTTGTTGTGACTCATTTTCACGGCGAGGCTTTAAGGTGCGCAGAGAAGTAAACATGTGGCTGGAAAAAGATGCTGTAGATGGGAGGCACACCAGTGGACGAGTCGGAACAAAAGTGCACCAGGAAAATTACCCAAGAAATTGATGAATGCTTAACGATGCCGAAAAACATTTCTCCTGTCATGTCCCTCATTTATTACCCTAATATCTTTTATTTAATAAAGTAATGCTCAGAGAACGCATTTACATCGCAGTAAACCTAATATTTCAGGGTGTTTAAAAAAACTTTTGAAAATCATTGCCAGGTTTAAAATATTACTAATTACAAGTTATTGCGTCTTTATTCTAACGTCGTCAAATGGTCCGCATGGATCTTCTGCATAAATAATACAAGTAAAATGTATTCTTACGTTTGCTGCGCTGGCCATAGAGCAAGGCTTCCCAAAGTGGGGTTCAGGAGATGATTTGATGTGCTTAAAAGATTTAGTATTTCCTTATATACAAATACCAAAGTATAAACTTACAAGATGCTCAGCATTCCTCAGTTTAATGTTGAGGGAAGGCTGCACTCTTTTGTAAAAGTTCTTTTAAAAATACTATACTTTATTCTCGTAATATCATGACTTTATTCTCATATCCCCCTCAAAACAAAGAAATAAAAAAGAAACAAAGTCCCACCTGCTAAACGGGGGTCACCAGTCTCTGGCACTTCTACATTTGGGGGTCGTAGGCTGAAAGGTTTGGGAACCCCTGCTCTAGAGGCCCATCTCTAGAGTTTAGATGCCTTTGTATTGTATTCTTGAATGGGTTAGAGTGGCCTAAACAACAAAACAAACAAAAACCTTGCTTTGGAAATGTCCTGGTGGGCATAGACAACAGAAACAAGTGATAAAGGATCCAAAGTCCAAAGGCTCTTAAACGACCTTTAGAAAGCTGGAACGCTGTTGCTCAAAAAAACATCTCCAAGAACTGTAAGAATGAAAATGTTACAATGCGTCGTTTTCAAAGTATAATTGGAGGATTTGGAAAGAAGGAGGTTTTTGGTTGTTTTTACAAACTTTTCATCAATCATTCTCTTAGACTGCATGATTTTTGCAAGCGAAGACAAAAGGCTGTACTCATAAACAGAACCTGTAGCCCTGATGCATGGTGATGGTAATGATCATTATAGGGTTCCCAAACTCTACGCACCAGCCAGTCACCCCAGCTCCCTTAAATCACTCTGTTGACAGAACCTATCATCGTGCTGTCGGCCGGTTTGGAAGTCCGGCTGTCAGCGGGTTGACATTGGTGAAGCGCCCTGACATGTAAGGACATCTGAGAGTCAGGTTCAACTCTCTGCTGTCAGCTCCACAGTACACCCTGACCAAAAGATCATCTTAAAATGAGGACTGCACTCTGCAGATGATATAACAACACCGGTCTGAGGCAGAAAAAAACACATTAGTTTTACCCTCATTTGTTCATGAATACACTGAAGAATTTCCACTTTTTCCTCTTCCTGGGAACACAGAACATATGCTAAATGGTTTCCTGGACATGCATACAATGAGTGAAACAAAGTAGATTCCTTTTGTATTATTTCCCAAACCCCAATAAATCCATTTACTTTCATGAAGCTCACCTTGTCTTCTAAATACTTCATTGTGCAACATTTCTGACCACACTGACAACTGATCGCATAGTTGCATTTCCTACTTTTCCAGCTGAGAAAATCCACTTGCTATTTTACACTGACTGAAACCAGCAGCATGTTTTTTATTCTCAAAGTCTGGAAGTCGAAGTTCCAAACGAGTCCAACTCCTTTAGTTTTTTTTTTCTCTAATGATTTGTTCTTAAAAACAAAACCACCTGTCAAAGCGGGCTTTGGTGCATTGCTGCAAATGTATTTGTACTGGGCAAAATAATGTCGTAAAAAAAAGTACAGTGCAACCCTGCAATCTCTGAGTGTTGAAATTAAGTAGCAGGGGTATAGCAGCTGAAATACACTCACTAACAAAAACAGTTCAGCTGCAGGTTTCACACATAGAAAATAGAATCTGAGTAGGACACGATTTGGTATGAAATGATTTAGATAATGCGTATTTAAATGATCTAATTTGCAAGAAAATGGGAACACATGCAGGGCTGTGAACAATATCTTTACAGATTTGATCTGTTTTTGCTTTTTATTACACTTAAGTATCGTCAAAAGATAACCTGAGTACATATATAATAGTTCTTTTAATTTTGTTTTTCATGAGGGAAATAGTTGAGTCACCTTTGGCAACAAGAACTGCCATTGTGTGTTTACTGGCAGTAATGAGTTTTTTTTTCAATCCAATCCAATTTTATTTGTAAAGCACTTTAAAAATTTCCCAAGGACCAAAGTGCTGTACAGTAAACACCAGGGTAATAATAATAAAACAAAATACACCGATTCAAAGACATAAATTACATAAAACAATAAAAGCAAAAAATATAAACCTAAAAAGTGGACTTCAAAAGTCTAATAAAATTAATTTAACCTCAGGGGCTAAAATCAAAATCTCATAGTGTTCAAAAGCCAAGGAAAAAAAGAAATTTAAAATCAGAGAGAGAAGTAGCCTCTTTAGAGCACAATGGTTGGACTTTCCAAACTTTTTGGAGTTGCAACAGGAGCAACTGGTCAGCTGACCTGAGAGAACATTTATGTGGAGGTGTTTGGAAAGCAGTTGAAAACTGCATTTTTCTATTTAACCAGGTTGTCTTTGTCTAATATTAAAATGTGTTTGCTGATCTAAAACATTAAAGTGTGACAACAACGCTGAATAAATCTGTAAGAGGAAAAGTGCTTTTTTACATCACTGTACTGGTCCAAACATCAGGCAGCTGTGACATCTGGACAACCCACCACCTGCAGGGGCAGTTGGACGGTGCAGCTACCTGGCTTTATGTATACCCAAAATGCTTGGCACAGCCTCGGGTAGGGAGCATTGCTGCAGTGTTTAGATACATAATATGCAGAAAAGTACCCTGTTATCAGCTTGGGCTGCTGGTAGCAGTTGACTTGCTCGCCAAGCACAACAAAGAGCACATTTTAAGGTAAGAATAAGGTAGGATAATGTGCTGTATTTGTCATTACACATACAGGGTACATACAACGAAATGTCATAGATCAGAGGGAGGCTTACCCTAAGCCGCTGCAACTGAGCACTCTTCCACTAAGGGCTGACCTGATTTGAACAATCAGTTGATCGTTAAACTTGCAACTAGAACACAGTTAAGTCTCCTGATTGGTGTCATCAGTCATGGCTGCGAATAGGATCCACCAAAGCCTTGATTTATATCTTTTTAAAGCACTAAGTCATTGAATACTGAATGCATTATGCTAATTCGTCTGTTAATTTAGCACCTCTGCTTTGTATTTTTTTTCCAGTTGGAAGTAAATGCAATATATTTTCCTCACATCAAATGTAGAAAAACTTGCAGTGTCAAACTGATTCACATGACAACAATCAACTGAAAACGGTTTTTAATGTTTTTGTTAATATATTGTCATGTCAATGTTTATATTATGATCTCTGCGGGCACAGTACTGGCGATAATAATAAAACGGAGATGGGGCGGGAAGGTGCGTTCGGCACAGGTCTACTGCAACCGGGTAAATAACTTTTGTTGCGATCGATATCAGGGACAGCTTTTTCCAGTGACAGGTCATCCAAAACAGGCTCTGTCCTCAGAAATCGTGAACATCTGTTCACCCTACTGGAGGGTGGAGTGATACTACACACTTAGGAAGAATATGCAGTGTGCCTTATAATCCGGTTTGTCTTATATGTGGACAAAGACACATATAGACACGTTAATTCATGGTGCACCTTATGGTCCGAAATATACGGTAACTCCCTTAATTTTGTTACAAACCGCAGATCTGTGGCTGTGATACAAGATGTGGTTATACATAACAAAAAGCATGTTTTAAACAACATATTTCATAAATGTATGTGGCGTGACTTGTGTATGGAAAGAAAAGACAAAAAACACATTCAAGCCTGAGCTTTCTCTGAACACCAACAATAATTTCTTCATATTTTTGCATGCTGTGCATACACACATGTATACGTTTTTAAAGGGCTGGAAAAGTGTTCTTTAAAATTTCCAGGTCATTCCAGTGTCTTACACTAACTTGCTTGCAACCAGCGCTGGACCTTAAGACCCTTGAAAAAGGATTGTTTTGCACAGCTTCTTGCAGGTGTTTTTACTCTATAACTCCGGGGTACTTAATTTGGCAAAGTGATTCAGCCTTAATTTGTGAAATACAGCAATACCAGATTAATAAGCATGATGGTCCATCTGTTGGGTTACTGCATTGTTCTCACCAAGTAAAAACTCAGCTTCAGAACCAATTTCTGCCCAAAATGGTGATCTGCACCATGTAATCTACTTTGTTTTCTTTTTTTTCCTTTTTTTTTTTTAACAGTGTCCTGTCTGGCAATGTGGCAATAAGAATTGTTGTCTTAATGTCAAAAAGAGCCCAACAGGTTTTACTTTCACAAGTGGAGCAGTACGGCTTTCGCCATAGTGCTCCGCTTGATTTATGCATGCAAACAGTTTGATTCTATTTCATGCAGGGAGTATTTCATATTATATGGACACTACAATGAGAAAGTAGAAGAGGAAAAGAAAAACAAGAAAAGAAAGGAGAAAAGGTGAAAGAAAGAAGAGAGCACCGAGGCAGGGGCCACAGGACCACAGGACCACACTTAGCAGAGACTTGAGATGTTCTTGGGAGAGGGAGCAGTTCAGACCTGAACCTGACAAGTAAACAGAGAGAAAGAAAAGACAAAAAACACGTACACAGTCTCATTGACACCTTCCCACCCTAGTGCCCCCACCTGCAACGCACAGACACTTAAAAAAAAAAAAAAAAAAGACGGCGTACACAAACTCGCACATACCACTCACATCCAATAATCCCAGGTCAGGGCACCAGCACCACAAAGGGGTACCAGGCCCCCGGACCCAGTAGGTGAACCCTGAAATCAAGATGGGGGGGGGGGGGGGGGGGGGGGGGCTGGTGGCAACACCACAATCCAACCTACCCGGTTCCTGCTTTGGTCCCGACCCCCCATCCCGTACCCGGACCAGATGACCCCTGGCACAAGCCCCCCGGGGATGGGGATGACCCCCCCCCCCCCCCCCCCCAAATAACTTTCAATTGTTATCCCCGGTTATTGCAACCATAACCTGCAGAAAATATGGGTAAAGTTGCTCCCTCTGCGTTTACTCTTGTTGGCTGCTGTGCCAGCCTTGCGCAGGACAGACCCATCCAATATGGCGGCGACGCAGAATGCACTCCAGCATGTAATGAGGCGTCTACATGTATAATGTCAACGAAGAGGCGCTACCGCTGATACTGCTTATGTGCCAGAGCTTACCCATACATTTTTTTTTTTTCATGACAGCGGATGTTGTTGTTTTTTTGTTACACTTGTTACACTTTCGGAATAGATTTTAAAAAATAGTGTTGGTTCTTCTGCAGCGACTCTCCTACCGTTTCCACGGGAACCTCTGGGCTCCTCTGCATCATCTCCACCTTGTGACTGCATCTCTGCATAAGTGTTATCTTACTTATGAGAAAAAATAGGAGACAGGAAACATTGATTCCAAGCTAACTGGTAGCCACACTGCCCCGCTCTCGCCGAACGCAGAGAACACAGGAGGCTCCGCCTTTATTGCTTTTTATAAACACGTACGTAACCTTCCGCTCTACAAAGTAGTGCCATAACATATACAACAGTGGCAAGCATCATACTCAACACCCCCACTTGATGGTGCCACAGACTTCAGCCATAACACTGTTCTCCAAACATATAAGAACAAAATTTTCCAATCTTGGCTCTTGTGGCAGATTTTGTGAACACATCTGCGACCATGTTTTCTGTTGGACAATAAGCCAAAACAATTTTGCCCTGCAAAACGTTTGATCTTATGAAGTGGTATTTAATGTCCACATGCTTGCTCCTCTGGCGATTCACAGGGTTCTTCGCAAGGCGTATTGTCCCTTGGTTGTCTTCAAACACCTTTGCTGTTTGTTCAAAACTGTGGTCCATGTCCTTTAGTAGTTGGGATAGATAGAGCGCTTCTTGGATGGTAGCTGCTAATGCTACATACTCAGCCTCACATGTTGACAATGAAACTGTTTGCTGTTTCTTTGTTTTCCATGAAACAACAGCTCCACTTGAACTCAGACTAAAACAGTAGCCTGTAGTGCTCTTTCTGTCAAGAACATCGTTGGCCCAGTCGGCATCAGAGTACCCTATCAGCTTGAGTTCAGTGTCACTCTTATTATAACACAACTCATAGTTCTTAGTCCCTTGTAAGTATCTGTACACATGTTTTAAAGCTGTCATATGTTTCTCTCTAGGATCAGACATATGTTGCGACAGTCTGCTTACAATCCAGCTTATATCAGGCCTTGTGCAGGTCATGACGTAGATGAGGCTGCCCAGCATTTCTCTGTATTTTCTTTCGTCAGTTTGTTCACCTTCTGGAACCAGATCACATTTGATTTCACTAGGAGTGGCTCTGGGTTTACACTCAGCCATACCAAACCTTTCCAGTATCTTCTCGATATATTTGGACTGGCTCATTTTGATAGAGCCTTCTTTTTGTGTGAAATTGATCCCGATAAAATGTGTGAGATGGCCAAGATCTTTCATTTTAAACTTTCTTTTCAGTTTCTCTTTGACCTCTCTTAAACACGTCTCATTGCTTGCAGCCACAACTATGTCATCAACCCACACTAATAAAATCACTTTTCCTTTGTCAGAAAAGTTTGTGTAGATACAATGATCAGCTTGGCTCTGCACAAACTCATTCAATATCAGGAAATCATGGAGCATCATATTCCAGTTCCTCCCAGATTGTTTGAGCCCATAGATAGATTTGTTCAACTTACACACAAGTCGCACGCCATCCTGTGATTTAACCTGAAAACCTTCGGGTTGATCCATGTATATTTCATGGTCAATGGGTGCATGTAAGTATGCGGCTTTAACGTCCATCTGGTTAAGTGTAAGGTCATGTTGTGCAGCTAATTGCATCAACACACGTAGTGATGTCAAGTTTGCAGTCGGAGAGAATGTCTCTGAATAGTCAAGTCCTTCTATCTGGCTGTATCCTTTCGCTACATACCTTGCTTTATATGTCTCATTCCCTTTATCATCCTCCTTGAGAGCATATACCCACCTTCCCCCCACTGTCTGCCTACCCTCTGGTAATGGTAGAAGTGTGAAGGTGTTGTTCTCTTTAAATGAAGTCATTTCATCTTTCATTGCCTTTTTCCACATATCAGATTTAGGCGATTCTAAAGCTTCTTTATAGCTCTGTGGCAGCCCAACTGTAGCTCTGTAACAGTAATCAATGGTTAAGTTACTGTTCTGCACTGTACATTCATAGTCCTCCAAATACTTAGGTTTCTTTCTGACTCTACCTGTAGTACGTGTAGTTTGTGTGTCAGTAGTTGAGTCTGTGTCCATTTCTGAGTCTTTCTCAATGTCTGTGTCCGTCTGTCCTGTTACTTCAATCAGTGGTTGACTGTTTTCACTAGGTGTATTTACCCACTCTATGTAGTGGTCCTCCGATTGGTCCCAGTCAGTCTGTGTCTGCCCCTCAGTCACATTCTTTTCCATAAAGTGGACCAGTCTGTGTTTCTGAACCTTGTTCGTCTCTGGAAAATAAACCAAATAAGCAGGTGAATGACGATCAAAACCAACAAAAATTCCCATTTTGCCTTTAGGATCAAGCTTCTTTCTGTTTTGTTCATACACCATACATTCGGAACCAAACTTTTTCATCTTTGACAGATCTGGCCTCTTTCCGGTGAAAAGAAAGTAAGGCGTTTCCCCGGTTCTCTTACAGTAGCACCTGTTCCTTATGACTGTAGCTGTCCTGGCTGCATAAGGCCACAGTTCTTTGGGTAAACCTGATTCAATCAGCATGCATCGGACCATTTCAAATAATGTGCGCCAATTCCTCTCTGCAGTCCCATTTTGGTGGGGAGAGTAGGGGGCTGACCTCTCATGTTTGATAGCATTGTCCCTCAACAATGACTGGTACTCCTCTGACACAAATTCTGTCCCGTTATCAGATCGGAGGCGTTTTACTTTACCGTAAGGCGCCGTGTCTGCAAAGAACTGCTTAGTTGCCTCAACTGCCTTGTTTTTGTTCCTAAGAAAGTATACATAAGTAGCCCCAGAAAAGTCATCAGTGAAAGTGATGGCATACTTGTACCCTTCAAATGACTCTGGTGAAATAGGTCCACCCAGGTCTGTATGGACTAGCTCTAATGGCTCTTTGGCCCTCACATCACTTTGCCTGTTTCTGCTTTGTGAAAATTTACCCTCTAGACAAATTTCACATTGATTGGGTCTGGAGGTTTTGTCTTTGATTTTCATACCATTTACAACTGTTTCAAGTTTTACAATATCATCATAGTTGCAATGACCCATTATTTCATGCCATGTTTTTAGACCCAAAGATACATTGCAGGAGTCCTCACCATTTACATTATCCTCTGTGATAACGTCTAAGTAGTACAATCTGTCTTTTACCTTCATTTTACACATTGTGCCATCAGGAAGGATCATTTTGTTGTTATTCTTCTCAAAGTTGAATCTGGCTCCTTTTGAAGTTGCTGCATCCACCGATAGGATGTTTTGTGGGTATCCTGGAATCAGGAGTGCATCCGTGAGTTTGACACTCACAACTTTCCCGTCGCAGTTGGTCAGCTTGATCTGTGCATCTCCTTTCCTCAGGACACTGCCGGTGATCCGGGTCCCATCCGCTAGCTGCATGATGTGGTTCTTGGGCTGGAAAGTCTCATCAAATTTGATGAAAGCACTCTCATCAGTCATGATGTGGGCAGATGCACCACTGTCCACCAGTAGACCTTGCTGCTGTGTGTTGTGGGGTTGCCATTCACTCACCCGAAGCACAAACGTCTCTTCTTCATTTGTGGTTTTATGCTTGTCCTTGACACGAACAGTCCGTTGTCCAGTGTCTGTGACGGCGGCCACCTTGTTACTGTATTGTGCGTTGGTCCCCCTGCGCTGAGTTTTCTTCTCTTTGTTTCTGCAGTCTTTTGCTTTATGCCCCATTTTCTCACAAATAAAGCATTCTCCGTTGAAATATTTCTTCTCTTTAAGCTTAGGCTTGGACGCTTTATAGTTTGCAGTCATTACTTCATCTGTTCGGGGCCTGCTACGGTAGCGCAGTGTGCATTCAAAGCTCCTCAGCCTCGCCTTGAACTCGTTGAAAGTTAGCGTTTCTTTTGTCTGAGTGACATGCACAGAAAATGGGTTGTAATCATCCGTGAGACCTTTTAACACCATCGCCGTCAGAAGTGCATCACTAAGGGTCTCTTTAGCTCTGTTTAATGCGGCCACTATCTTTTCAACACGGGCTAGATAGTCCGCTAATGCTTCCCCTTCAGCCATTAGCACATTGGTGAGCTCTGTGTATAGCCCGACAATTCGCGGCTTTTCTTCTGACTCAAAATGGCGCCTCAATATTTCTAGGCTTTTCTTGCCGTCATCTGGTGCTTCATACAGGATGAGCGTTAACGTCTTATCGTCCAAACAACCACACAGTTCTGCATACGCCAGTTCATTTCTCCTACCGATCTCTGTAGCTTCTTGTGCATCGGCTCCCGCTGTTGGCTCACTTCCCAGGATAGCATCTTTGAGACCGATGGTTTTTAAGTATGCTAAAAACCTTGCTTCCCAAATGTGGTAGCGGGCTTCGTCTCCGTCAAACCGAGGCGGCAATCCCCTTCCGTGCATTGGCATACTCGGAACTTGCCTGGGCCCATAACCTGTTGGTTCTTCTGCAGCGACTCTCCTACCGTTTCCACGGGAACCTCTGGGCTCCTCTGCATCATCTCCACCTTGTGACTGCATCTCTGCATAAGTGTTATCTTACTTATGAGAAAAAATAGGAGACAGGAAACATTGATTCCAAGCTAACTGGTAGCCACACTGCCCCGCTCTCGCCGAACGCAGAGAACACAGGAGGCTCCGCCTTTATTGCTTTTTATAAACACGTACGTAACCTTCCGCTCTACAAAGTAGTGCCATAACATATACAACAGTGGCAAGCATCATACTCAACAAATAGAAAAGCAACAAAATGTTTCAGTCTCACCAAAAATAAATAAAACTCAGGTTGCAGGTGCACTACTTTACAGCTGCTGGTAGCGAGCACTGCTGCAGCATAAGATGCAGAAAAATATACTGTTATCATCTTGTCCCTGTATAGTTGTTAATTGGTGGTAGATTATTCTTAAAACTTGAGTTCCATCTTTTAGTGTTTAATGGGATGCAGTTTGATACAGTTTGTGCTGACCCAGCTTCACGTTCAGTTCACAACCGCTGTTTTCCGCTGGGGCTGAGACAAAAAAGTCCGAGACCAAAAGATTTGCTCAATGGGCTGTGAATTAACAAATTAGTCCACATCGAGAAGCTGAATTTGTGCTGTCTAAATGTGTGTTTACACTCCATTTGCCACCAGTGCTGACTTACGATAGTTTGCCTGCTTGATATCTCCAGCCCCTGCTGGGAACAGGACCCTGCATGACAACCTTATTGATTGGAAAGCAGGATTTCTTGTGCGGAAATTTTCATTTAAAATTAGCTGGTGCTGCTCGAGGCCGTTTAATTAACGGCCGATCTGTTCACAGTCATTTGTATGCCTTCTGGTATTTTCCACTATCACACAGACTTTCAAAAGAGACAGACTTTCAAAAAGATCTGTAGGATGGATTAATAAAACTGCTAATGTGATATACAGTAATTAAAAAAGGGCTTTATAATGAAGAACAGCAACAAGACAGCGCCGTCGTCTGAATTCTGATGGACTGGATCTCAGTAAAGCATTGACCGAAGTTAGTTTCTCATATGCACTCATTGACATTAAGTTATTTATATATTCTAACACAACACAATAGAGTTCAGTTTGCACAAATTTTACAACAAGGGTCATCCCAACGTATCTAACAAGAAAAAAGACCCAAGTTGATTTCCAACGCCTAATACAGAAATATTTAATTAAAATCTACTGTAGTCTAATTTTAATACAATGGAGTTGATTCATTAAGCTTTACGATGCCATTAATTTGTGTATTCAGAGAATCCAGCAAGTTGCAGTTTTATAAGATAAAACTATACTACTGTAACACGGTTATGGTTATTTGATAATGCTCTAATCAACTAAACAAATCAGTTTAAACAACCCGGTGGTGTTTTTTCCAATAATAATAATAATACATTTTATTTCAAGCGCCTTTCAAAACACTCAAGGTCACTGTACATGTAAAAACAATAAATGGTAAAAGCAGTCGTCATAATTAAAAGAAACAACACAAATTACACAGAGGAAAGTAATATAAAATCATAATGAAAAGGCAATCTTGAACATGTGGGTTTTGAGTTTTGATTTGAACACGGGTAAAGACTCGGTATTGCAGATGTCATGGGGGAAAGAATTCCAAAGTGTGGGCGCAGAACGTGAAAAAGCTCTGCTCCCCATGGTTTTAAGACAGGCTGAAGGAACAACTAAGTGAGTGGTAGGAGAAGATCTAAGTATGCGGGAGGGAGTAGAAATTTGAAGTAAATCAGAAATGTATGGAGGGGAGAGATTGTGAATAACTTTAAAAGTAAGTAGGAGGATTTTGAACTGAATTCTGAACTTCACAGGTAGCCAGTGGAGCTGCTGCAGGACTGGGGTGATGTGATGAAAAGAGGGGGTTCTAGAAATGATGCGAGCTGCTGAGTTTTGTTGAGTTTTGTCCATCCTCAAACACTTTATAATTCTGTGCCCAGCAATCTCTCTTTTTGTTTTCAGACATCATTGTTAAAGAAATTCTGCCTCAAAAGAGGTACGGTATCGTGTGTCCTATTTTGGGTCCATCCCAAGCCCGGATAAGCGACCTGTACTGGTATAGCGCTTTATCAAGTACGACGACCCCAAAGCGCTTTGCTCTACATTCAGTCATTCACCCACGTGCTAGCAATGGTAGTCTACAATGTAGCCACAGTCGCCCTGGGACAGACTGACAGAAGCAAGACGGTTGGAGCGTGGGTTCAAACCAGCAACCCAATGGTTACAGAGCAAACTCCTAGCTCCCTCACCGCTGCCGCCCCCTGACAAAGGACACCAGCAATAAAACTTTTGCCAAATTTACCATGTGAGTCAACGACATGATCTTCAAGACACTGGGATCTACAGTACTGTGGGAGCCGAGGACAGGTGGGGAAAAGTCTGGAAAGATGGAGGTCAGCCCTGGAAAGGAGAGGAATGGGGGTTAGCCGTAGCAAGACAAGATACATAAGTGTGAATGAGACGGACCCAAGTGGAGCCGTGAGTTTACGGGGAGCAGAGCTGAAGGTGGAGGATTTTAAGCACTTAGGGTCAAAAGTCCAGCGTAACAGGTAAGTGAAGAAAAGAGGTGAAGGAACGAGTCCAAGCAGGTTGGAACCGGAGGAGAAAAGTGTCAGGTGTGTTGTGTAAAGAAAGATCAGCAAAAATGAAAGGAAAGGTGTACAAGACGGTTGTGAGACAAGCGACGTTGCCTGGTTTAGGTATAGTGGCAATGAGGGAGGGAGATGAGGCAGAGCTGGAGGTAGCGGAGATGAAGATGTCGAGGTTCTCTTTTGGAGTGACGAGGATGGACAGGGTTAGGAACGAGTGCATCAGAGGAACAGATCATGTTAGATGCTACAGGGGGATGAAGCCAGAGAGGCGAGACTGAGAGGGCTTGGACATGTACAGAGGAGGGATAGCGAGAACATCGATGGCAGGGTGCTGAGGCTGGAACTCCCAGGCAGGAGGTCTGGAGGAGGACCAGAGAGGAGCTCTATGGATGGAGACAAAGAGGAAGAAGATGTCCCTCTTGCTTAAAGCTATTGTTGAGCAGAAGAACTAATGAATCGCTTAATCTCCAAAGAATACACTACCAGTAAAAAGTTTGGACTCATCTTGGTCATTTAATGGCTTTTCCTTATTTTTATGACTTTCTACATTTCAAATACATGTGAATCTATCGATGACTCAAAAGTATATAGAATTATGTATCAAACACAAAGTGGTGAAATAACTCAAAACATTGTGTATATTTTAGCTTTTTCTCAATACCCACCCTTTCTTTTAATTACTGCTCATCTCTCAATGAGATGCATGAGGTCAGTCACCTGAAATGGTTCTCCAGCTGTCTTGAAGATGTTCCCAGAGGTAATAATAAAAAGAAAGGCAAACCATTGAACGGGAAGGTGAGTCTGACTGGTGGTGTAACTCGAATTAAGCTTTGTAAAGGTCTGTTTTTGTGTCTTGCTGTGCAAAAAACAAAAGTTTTGGTCAGTTTTTCATTAAAAACTGCTTTCCTTCTTTTCTATTGGCATCTCATAAATCATATCTTTTTGCCAACCTATTGGTATGCAGGTCTTCGGAGATTTATGCCTTCTTTCTTCATCCGGACTGTATCTTACATATTTATTTGCGGCGCTACTTTCTGCTTTGCTACAGCCAGACTTGTGCATAATGATGTTTTCTTGGAATAATCTGATTCTGAGAGCTGCTCTTTCTTCACAGAAAGTATTCTAATTTGATCACAGATGGGGGGGTTCTCTTACTGTTCAATGTTTTTGTGAAAACAACTTTCTGGATGCTTCAGCAAAAAACAAACAAAAAGACAACAGGAGCAGGAAATATTCAAAGTACCGATACTATATTGCAGAGCTGGTAATTTGACTTTTATTGATTTTTTTTTATGGCAAACTGATTCACACTTTCAGAACCTTTCCACATTCTGTCACATTGTAAACACAAGCTCTACTGTGTTCTATTGAGATCTCATGAATACTTAAAAAAATACATAATTGTGAGGTCGCAGGGAAATTTTATATGGTCCTAGTATTTTTTTGTTTCCATATAAAAATCAGAAAGTTGTGGTGTGCCCTTCTACTCATTCCCTTGAGTCAATACTTTGTAAAAACACATTTGGCTGCAATTACAGTGGACCATTCTTTTGGAATATGTCACTACTTACATAGATAGTGACATTTTTGGCGATTCATATTTGCAAAGTTACTCAGGCTCCAACTGGTCTTCTGAGTAGCATTAAGATCAAGACTTTGACTAGGCCGTTCTAACACATCAATATCTAAACCATTATACTGTAGCTCTGGCTGTGCATTTAGGATCAATGTCTTGCTGGGAGGTGAAGGGGAAGAACTTCAACCTGAAGTCTCAGGGGGATTCTAACAGATTATCTTAAAGTATTGCTCTGTATTAAACTCCATCTATCTTCCCATCAACTCTGACATCCATTGCCTTGCTGAAGAATAGCATTCCCACATCATGATGCTGCCACTACCATGTTACACTAAGGAGATAACGTGTTCATGTAATAGTCACACACAGATGAAAGAAAAATTAGGAGATTTTGTCTAGTGGTTAGAGAGCAGGGTACCTGCATCCTGGAGAGGGTGCAAGTTCCCAGGTTCTAATCCCACAGACTGCCACTCTGGGTCCCTGAGCAAGACCCTTAGCCCCAGAATGCTCCCCAGGTGCCTCACAGTGACAGGCAGCTGCTCCCTAAAAGGGGTTGGGTTGAATGCAGTGGGCAAGTTTCATAGGAACTATGTGTGGCAATGGCAATAAAGATAATTATCATAATTATTGCATTGTTGTTTGATGGCATTACCTTCTAACAAACACGCAACAGAGGTTTTTTTGTAGAACTTTCTGAAAACCCTGTGTGATTTTGCTTCACAATCACAATTATGCAACATTTTTCATTGATCTGTCACCTAAAATACTTGAGATGTATGGTGGTAATAAGACACTGTGGGATAAATTAAAGGGCCATCAATACTTTTTCAAGGAACTGAATGTCTTCCCAGGGGGTTCCAATACTGTAAAATAAGTTTCAGAGACTCACTGTGTGCTTGAAGCTTTAAAACAGCATGAAAGCATAGATTTAACATAAATCCCTCTGTGAACGCTTCCAGAAGAACAAAAACACGACAACAGCAACAACAAACGAAGGAAAATAATCAGATACATCCTAAAAAGCAATCTTGATGCGACACACTGTGGTAAATCTGTATTAAATTCAGTTAGTGGCTTAGAAATTCAAAGCACCCCCATAGCTTTAATTTAACATATTAAACTGGCTGCTGTGTGCATGAGAGTAGCAGATAGAATGGAAGAGACTAGAAACATCCTTAATTGTCCCTCAGTGGGAAAATCCAGGTGCCAGCAGCAAAGTGAAAAGCAAATCAAAGCTTGCAGATTCACACAAAGGTACAACTATAAAACTAAAAACAAAAGGTATTGTTGAGGAAGGCATGGATGCCAAAAAAAATTAAAAATAAATCCTGGACACTGACGAGGCAGCCTCTAGCTCTTCCTGTCTCATTCATTACAGTAGATTGTAGATTTGGCAACAAAGGAAGAAAACAATTATCAAAAACAAAACACTTGAAATATACATATATTTATTACAATGGGAATTCCAAGGGGAGACAAACAACATTATCATAAAGCTCACATAATATAACCCGACGTCCGCTCGTCCCTGCTGATTGTAAGCAAGTGTCTGCCTGAAACTGCCCAGGGGCGTATCTTTTGATAGCCTGACCAGTCCCTCCCGGTGTTACACACACACACACACACACACACACACACACTCAATATGGCGCTTATCTTCTCCCAAGCAAAGCAGATCCGCATTCCAGTGTCAACTAAGAAACTAACTTTTAATTCACTGACCAGGTGTTTTTAGGATTCTACCTAGAAAAACATTAAGAATAATAAAAAAGCTTTCAAACAGTAAACCATCTTGAAGGGGCACTATTAAAACCTCATGTGACTCTCACTTTCCTGGTATCCCACAGTTAAATTAATTTATTGCTTGTTAGTGAGCGTGGAGACTCCGTCCTCTTTTCACTCCAAGACACACGGTTTAACCATATTATTTTAAAACTTGTGTTCTTCTTTATTGCTTTAAGAAAAATACCTGATTAACACAAACACTGATTATATATTTTCATAACAACACTGATAAACCTGAAGAGTCAGTGTCAGATTATGCTTCTGCATGAAAAGATGACTTTACTTAACGTTTTTTATACATCTTTGCCAAAGGACTGAATAAATATGGAGGGTGTTTTATACCCTCAGATATGGCGTGATAGAAAATGGAGCGAACACATCTGAGATGGATGTGCAGGTGTATCAGATATGTGTCAGCAGGAGGTATGGGAAGTAGCCATATCTGTGTCCAGTGTAGCAAAGAATAAATCACAAAAAGGCAGCTCTGATCCAGATATAAATCTTATCTTCAGCTTCAATAAGAACAGCAAGAAGAAAGAACTGCAGCTGAGATCAGTCAGTGCCAGAAACGAAGGCATGTTCTGGATCTTTTATGTATAGTAGAAAGAGAAAAAAAAAAACGGTTTATTGTTCTTTATTATTCTCATCTTGTATCTTCTTAAACTGCACCACCTGAAGAAAATTATAGTTCAGTTTAAAAATAGATTATTTTCAGACATCTAGCCTCTGTTGTAGTCTGACTTCAAAAGAATCAAACGATGCTTTTCTTTGCTGGAAAAAAAGTAAACATTTCTATTTTTCATGCTTCAGGTAAACAGCTGACTGGGTTTTCTGTTTCTGGCCTTTTATGTTTCTGCGAAAATGATTATTACCCCTTGAACTTTTTCACAATTTACTCTGAAACCCCTACAGAGTCCGGCACAACCAACTGCTTTCATGGGTCCCCACATTACTAAAGACACTGCTAAAGTACGCCTGCCTGTAAGGTCATCTCACTGTAAATCCGGCTGTTCTGTGAAGGTCTCAGAGGTCGAGAACATTAGAGAACAAACAGAATGACGAGACCAAAGAACACAGCAAACAGGTCAGTGTGAAAGTTGGGGAGAGGGTTATAAGATTAATACCGTAATAACGTGCCGGACACCTACAAACTACCAAGACATGCCTGTCAGACTAAACTGACAGACTGGCAAGGAAAGCATTAATTAGAGAAGCAGCCACGATGGTCAATGGTAACACTGGAGGAGTTGGAGAGCTCCACAGCTCAGGTGCATTTGACAAATCTTTCTTTTATTGAAGAGTAGCAAGAGGAGGTCCCACGTGTGGTTTGCTTTAAAGGTATACTATGCAACCAGGGTTGATTTTCCAGCGAGGCTCCCCCCAGAGGGCGAAAGTAAAAGTTCACTGTCGTAAAGATGCTCAGCTGTTCTGGTTTCTCCGTCAAGCCAGGCGCGGTTGTTTTGAGCTTAGCAGACAGGCGAACGCAACGAAAAGTCAAAAAAACGGCAGTACAAACAATGACTAACACAGTGAAAGTATGAACATCAGGGTTTCCCGCAGCGCTATCTTGTCGAGGCGGTCGCCTCGCCAAACTCACGCTACCGCCTCGCCAACATTCAAAAAAAATAAAATAAATAAATAAATAAATAAATAATAATAATAATAATAATAATAATAATAATAATAATAAAACTCGATATGCTTGCATGTTTATTTGACGTTAACACGCAGTTCTTTGTTGTTGCTTTCATGCGTGCATATAGTGAATGGCAGGGCAAAAACACATGGAGTTCTCGCCGTAAAGCAAGACCGACTCTCGCGGTGTTGCATGAGACTTCTGAGCCTGTGGGTGCGGGCCGAGGGCTCTTGCAATTGCAAGTGCGGTATTTCCCCCACAGACCACCAGGGCTGCCGAGAAAACCTTTGTTCGACCTGAAATGACTCATTTAATCATCCAAAATGGTATGGAGCACATTAATTAACTGAAAAATGTTGCATAGTATGCCTTTAAGCCACAAAGGGGACACCGCTAACACGTAGAAGGAGCTGCCTAGCTGGATTATACGATAACAGTACATTTTGAGCTTGATACAAAATGATATATGTGGCAAAATAAAACCAAACAATGCTGCTAATCTAGCAGAAAACACTCTTTTAACAGTAAAATATTGTGGTGGCAACATCATGGTGTGGAGTTGCTCTGCTTCAGCGGACACAGGAAAGACGGGCAGAGTGGATGTAAGGTGAATGGCGCTAAATACAGAGCAATATGTTAGAGGCTTCAAGACTGGAGCAGAGGTTCACCTTCCTGTGAGACGATGACCCAAAACACTTAACTGTAAAGGAATTATTTGAGAGAAAACATATTAATTGGTGGTAAGACTTTAAAACAAAACTATGTTAACAGATGTTTCCTATCCAATCTGGCTTATAAAAATCATTCAGGTTAGACAGAGATATTTTGCAAAGAGAAAGAGACAAGAATGTCACAATATATATATATATATATATATATATATATATATATATATATATATATATATATATATATATATATATATTGTTTCTCGTGTAACAAGACCGAATGTGATAAAGTTCAAAGGATACAGACATTTTTGCAATGCATTGTATTTGCAGACATAATCAGTGCTGATGGGATTGGTTATAAGATTAGCTTTGCAGAGGATCATTGAACATGTCCTCTGCAGCAGCGCTCTCCTCTGCTGTTTCACAATCATGGCAGTAAGGCTGTCGGTAAGCGAAGACGCCGTTGTAAACACCGACGCAAACAACTGTATTTCATATCTCAAGCCGGGGCTGATATTATCATACTTCTCCGCACAACCAGAAGCAGAATCGCCCATTTCCCCACCAATATGCTGAGAGTCATAATTTATCTTTCCGGGCCATGACACCGCGATATCAGCACCATCAATCTGCGGCGTCGCTGCAGAAGGTTAGTTATTACCTCAGTTCAGTCAGCCTTTTCTGTTCCGGTGGCGAAGCACCGTGAGAACTGTCAACACACAAAAGCACATTATTGGTGTTAACCACCTTCACACACGAGTGGCTGACGGAGAGGTGCGACGTGAAGATGGATGGGCTTCGGTTTTTATTCAATGTTGTTTTGTCAAGTATAAAGTGAACGGCTTTGAAATTAAAATTATTCTTATCTCAAGTCCTGAACTCTCATCTCTTTCCCTGCAGGTCAATGAAGGGTTTGGCAAGATGATAGTGAAAAAAAATGACATCAATCAGGTCTTCTTGAATGTCTTTGTCTGGTTAAAGATTGCGGGAAGGCTGGAGCCTATCCTTCCAAGTAACAAGAACCAGAGAAAATACTCCTGGACAAAGTGATGGCTCTGTGCAGTAGCTCGTCGTGTCACTTAGGACATCCGAAGCCCTTTTCAGATCATCCTTTCATTCTGTGATCTACATGTGCACATTCCACCTCGCAGTCAACTGAAAGGTCCCAACACAGGTCGGTGGGTTAAAGTTGACCCACCCAGCCTCTCATCCACTCCAGAGGTGATAATAAACCTGTAATCGCTAAAAGTAGTAAAGTATTGCTGAACAAATGTGTCGTAGTGCAAAGCAAAGAAAGCAGCTGCGACTGCTCAGTCCACCGGTGTGCACGGAACGGAGACGTCGCATGATCCTCTGGTGTCTGTTGATCGCCTGAATCTGATGAAGACAGTGATATGCAAAGGATGGAGTGCAACAACTTTGCGTGTAGTTGATGGACATAATGCGTTTGGACAGCATGCATGAGGATTGGTACAGAGAGATCACCCAGACAGGTTGAGGCTGCAAGTTGTAAGGCTTTTGATTCTGCAGTCCTAGCAACAAGATCAGAAAGCTCACGTGGCCCATTTTGTGTGATGTAAAAGAACAACATGATCCATAATGGATGACTCATGCTCACATACACAACTATCTTCCAAAAGGGGATTATGTCTATTAGTACTGCTTCCTTTCTGCTTTGTCTACCACCAAAATGTCTGGTTGATTAGCCATGATCTGTTTCTCAGACCCACGGGATGCCAGCCTTGAGGGCCATGTGTGCTCCCTGTCTCTGGTAGGCAGCTCTGACTGCTTCCAGTGTTAAACAGCGGACGAAGTTGTGATAACGTGCATTCTCAGAAATGGACTTAAAAAAAAGAGGCACTGCAGTAGACAGATGTGGTCTGTGCGGTCGTAAAAAGAAAATACAGCACAGCATGTGCAGAAGTTCTGCTATTAATATCATTATCTTTGTCATTTTCTTCATTGCTTAAGCTCATTATACGTGAGCTGTACTGTGCCGCACAACTACACACAAAATGAATACAGAAGAAAGACCAAGGGCTCTGTCCGTATTTTTCTACATATTTATCACTGTGCATAAAAGGCTGTTGATTCTTAACCACTATGGGTTGTCTCCTGTACTTTGACTGTCGGCCTGCAGGCCGTACTCGGCACAGATTTTCCTGCACTGTGCACATGATTCCAGCTTTCCGTGTCCCCATTGCTTTTTGGCATCTTCCACTCAGCTAATCTGGGTTAGACTGTTTCAGGGCATATTAAGTGCAAAGCCTGCATCTTGGGTCTGCTGTGATAGACAAAAATCTCTATTGTATATCTTGTACTTGTGCCTGTTCCTGTGCTGCCTGGATTAGTGCCTCAGTGCTGTCATTCAGTCCACCTCTCCCAAGCTTTTGGTGGGACTTATTGATATCAGACATTTTCTCAGTCTATTAGAGGTTTATGTCGTGCAGAGGCTTGCATCGAAACTGGTACTCCTCTTGCAAGATGGTCTTTACTGCCGCAGACATTCATTTAGTATTACTCGACCTGAACCTGGTGGTCATGGGTTAAAATAAATAGTGTGGCAACCTCTTTTGGCCTATGGGAAGAGAAGGAAATCCAAGACAACATAAGCAAGTCTCATCATGAGAACTTTACAGGATCTCGATTCAAAAGTCAGCTTTTGCAATAAATGGAATATCCTGATCCAAACCAGATCATTGGGGCACAAACTGTGAGTAAGCGAGGCAACAATCCATCAGTGATAGTGTAGCTCTACAATATTCGACTCCGTTAGTGAATAAGATACATAAGGGACATTAACACCAGCATGTGTTTGATGTTAGTGAGATAAAACATGGTGTTATTAAGGCAAAGTGTGATCATTTTTTATCTCACGGGCCGTTATCGTCCTTGAAGCTTAACGACTATTCAACAGCTGCTTGATGGTTTGCCATTTCCAGGAGATTTCATTTCAAACAAGACCTCTCTATCTGACAGAAAATGCATGATTTTCAGACTTTAGGAAATGTTGTAATTAATATTATCTGCCGTGCAGAAGGAACACCTGTGGTGTAAGTGGGATTTTCTTTTAGCGCGTGTCTATGAGTTATTTAAAAGAACGTGTCAAAACAAAAAGTTATGTATTTCTTATGCAGAGGCAGCAGCAGTTCTGCTGGGGAGTTTGGATTACTGTTGCATTGCACTTTGACTAAGACTCTGTTACCAGCTGAGCTGCCAATCCTCCTGTTTCTCTGCTGGAAAAGCTGCAGATGAAAAAAAAGAGAATCTGGAAACAAAGTGATTCCCACATGGATCCTTTTAAAAATTAAACCCAGTGTGTTGACACAGTTCAACAAAGAGTCTTGTCACAAGACTTTTCTCAATAGGATTAAATTAGGGATTACATTTTTTTTTTACTTCGCACATGCAACAAACCCAGTTTGGTAGGATTTCCTACTAGATAATGATGATGATGATAGGGTAACAATGGGGTAATGTTTGTAATGAGTTGTAATGATTTGGTAATTTATTAAACTGTATTTACCTGACAGCAACACTTTGATAATGGAGTAAGCAATTCATACTAATAATGTTGTAATATTTAATTGCATACCTTGTTACAATGTAATTACAAAGTGGTAAAAGCTTGTAATTGGATGTTAACAATGGATAAATTGTACTGTCAATGAGGTGAAATTATGTAACTAGCAAATAGCTTTCATTTCATCACAAAGTAGAAACATCTAGTAATATGACGTCAATAACAACAATATGGTTCAATTGAGTAAACATATTACTATGGAACTAGCATTTGACAACAATGCTGTAATTGTTCTGTAATTATATTATAATAATAAATGTGAATCCTTTCTGCTGCTCCCTTAGTCAGAGGCCACAACTGCAAATTGTTACAACTTGCGCCCTTCATGATGCAAGGAGAATTCAAACCTGGGTCCCCTGTTTCAAAGACATTAACTTAGCCTTCTACACCACTGCAGAGGAATGATGATGATGATGATGATGATGATGATGATGATGATGATGATGATGATGATGATGACAATGATGATATTGTGCTGTCTAATCAGCAATAACCAATACTGTACTATTCTTACGTATGTAAATATTTAACCGAGTTATTTGATTACATGAATATTTCATTAATAAAATAGCTAATTAAGTTATTCAAATTTAAGACTTAGAAAAAAATCTGTTGAAATTACCAAAAAAGTCAAAAAGATTAATTATTAGACAAGTTAATCAAATTACAAAAGGATGAGGATCTGAAAAAAACGTGATTGCAAAGTGAGGCCATTAAAGCCTCAGTATGTGCTAAATTAATTATAAAGGACCTCATTGTCAAGTGTAATAACTACTACAAAAGCAGTCGGGTATCATAAATGTGGCAATGTAAACATGTCCTCCACGTATTTGGTATCAAGCTACTGTTAATAGCTAATAGGTACGGTCATCGTGTGAAATGGTTTTCAGCACTGTTGCCAAGTCCGCTTGTTTTTCTCTAAAGTCACTTGTAAATTCCATGGGTCGCGGTTTTGTGGGCTCATTTTTGAATGTGCAGTTGCTTATTTGGGTTCTAAAATAAGAAGAATATTACAATAATTTTAATACATTGCCTGAAAAATAATTAAGGCAATGTAATAATAAAACAAAGTTTTACCAAAACAACGGTTATCAGAGGCACAGAGTGAACGAGGAGAATGCTGAATTGAAGCTGTGTGTGAATAAAATTCAGGGAACTGTTTTAGTGCAACAGTTACAGAGAAGAAAAAAATATATTAAAAACATATTTCATCCCACTACGTAAATAAGGCTAGGATACATTTACAATGAGAGAACAGAGAGGCTCTCCTCTCCTTGCTCTGACTGCAGGCAACTTTCAGGACATGGCAGCTGTCTGTCTGTCAGGGAGACAGCTTGGAGAAGCTTGTAGAAGTGCTTGGCTTTTTAAAAGAAGGTCACTGGATGAGTCTGAAAAGTCGCTAAATCTAGCGAGAAATTCTAAAATTTGGTAGCAGTGACGAGATGTTTCTTTAGATTAGAAGTATACCCGCCACTGGTCTTGCACTTCGCCTCATAAATATTGCAGCGAGCGTAATCTGCAGCGCATTTTGAAAAGCGAAGACAGCGCTTTCTATCAGCGGCTACTGACGTCATCAAGCTCTTGTGTGTGCAATGCTGTGTTCATGTTCGGCATGGGAAGTCACCCACTCTTCTACTCCCTCAGTGTCACAGTGATGCGTTTAGGTATTGAAACATGGTAGCGTTTGATTTTACGTTAATCTGTACCCGGTAGTACTGAAAGTATTTGATTGGTACCTATAAAAGTCCCAAATTCGGTACCCATCTCTACGAGTAGGAGACCCTCTCCTGCTGCTACACCGTGAACTGGCCGGCTCGAATATCCCTCCTCATACACACATACACCCGGAGAGGGAGACGAATAAACTAGACGTCTCTGCCGGGAGGACAGAGTAGCTGCAGGACCAAACTGCCCTCTTTCTGACATAATGCTAAAAATGCCACTGCTATGTTAAATTAAGTTAATTCAGTTAACTTACCCGTCCAGCAGAAAGAATGCAACCTCTGCATCGGTTTTGAATCCCCACTCCCTCATGAATTATCTCCACCTGGTAATAATAGCTACACCCATATAGACTCTCGTTTTCTCCCAGTTACTACTTCTTCATCTTTCCTTGTTTACTTTTTCTTCCCTCTAGATCGGCAAAAAGTATGGATGGTCCTCCATTTCAACAGAAAACAGCAAATAGAATGATCTTTGTTGTCTTCTACTCCTCCGCCGACTGCACGTCTTCATATAGAAGACATAAACTGACAAGGCTGACAAGGTTGTCTCCTTTTGGCTACTGAAATTAGAAATGGCGACGCAACATGGCATTTCCAAGTGGGAGCACTGACAACTATTTATTTATAAACTACTAAATCTAAGTTAAGAGAACTCTTTTTATTTTTGATGTGAGGTTATTAGACTTTGCCAGAATCTGTATTTATAAAAGCTATACATGATTTTTGTTAGTTATAAAGCCAAAGTAGTTACATACTGTCCTGCATTAAAGATTTAAACTTGCAACATAAATAGAAAATATGATGGTAAACATAAAAACAAATGTTAAAGATACATTTGATTGCAATACAGTCAGAAAGTTTTGAGTTTAAATCTCAGCTGGTGTTTTACTGCATGAATTGTGCATGTTCTGTCTCTGCACACTTGTATATTCCCTTGGTACTCCGTCTTATTACTCCCTGCAACCCTGTGAGGAAAGGCAGGTATAGAAATAGGCTCTAACAGGTATGAAACCTGGTTCCGTGTTCTGATAACCTGTGTTTTCTGTGAACATGGGCATAGCTGTATATGGATGAACACAAATCCTGTATTCAAGAACACGCATTTCGACATTCACCATCATTGACAGCAATGCTGCAGTGTAGGAAGTCATTTTCTTTGTGCTTGTTTAGCTGTGACCAGATTTTGGGAGTGGGAATTATGTGCTTTAGAGGTACAGTATGTGTTTCGCCTTCTGTAGGTGGGAATCAAACTGGCAGAGCCTGTTGACTTCCAGGTTTTCTATTCTGTAGCTCTCTTCTGAGGAACAATTGTACCAAAGAGAATATGATACAACTGGGAAAAAAAGAGGGAACAAATAAACTGCTTACAACAGCCTGATTTCCACTCTACCCAAAAAATGTCTTACATGTTTAGGCCAATCTAGTAAGAAGTCATAATCTGGGGTAGCCTAGGCCGCCTCAGACAACCCTGTATTATTTTCTATTATGAAGCATTCAAAACAGAAAAACATATTTTTTTTTGTTTGTGATGTTTAGTTTGAGTAAAAGTGTTTAACTCCATGCCTTTCTTATATGTTTTATATGTAGCATTAAATCCTTCCAGCCTATTCTTGTTAGAAGGTCTTTAATGTTGTCAAAGAAATTTGGGTTATGTTTACAATAATGGGTTGCTGCAACCTGATGTTCCCAACAATGCATCATCACTCCTTTTACTGTTGTGGTTTGAGGTAATCCGTGACCCTACATGCAGAATAATCAACAGGATACAGGTGGTACGATGCAAAAGGAGGTTATTGCAAAAATTAACAGGAGTCTGGGTTTGTATGGGAAAGTTCAGTGCAGGCCTACGGGTTCAGCAGCGTCTGGAAAGGAGGAAATGAGTTGGCAATGGTGAAGCTTCAACTGAAGTGCTGGATGGATGGCTTGATGAGGAATTGCTCATGGTTTTCCTGAGTTTCGAGACAGCGCTGAAGGAGATGTGGTGATCCTGGGGTTTGTCTTAGAGGGACTGTGGACAGGATTGTCTGAGGGATCTGAGGAGTTTCCATGGGGGTAAAGAACTGGTGAGATTCTGGAGGTATAGGAAGCGGATGGAGTGGATGCTGGAGAGCTGACAGGCCGGAAGAGGAAGGAGCTAAAGTATCTGCAGTGGACAACAAGGGAGAAGCAAGGTGCTAGGAGTCAGTCGTAGAGTGTGGCTGAAGAGATCCAGGGTGAAGGCACTACTGAACCTGGGAGCACAGCGACCAGGGTAACTTGAGCAAAGGGTAAGATTAAGTCAATTCAACTTTATTTATATAGCACCAATTTATGATACATGTCATCTCAAGGCACTTTACAAAGTCAAAATCAATCAAATTATACAGATTGGTCAAAAAGTTTCCCATCTAAGGAAACCCAGTAGATTGCATCAAGTCCCGGCAAGCAGCATTCACTCCTCCTGAAAGAGCGTAGAGCCACAGGGAGAGTTGTCTGCTTTGTCCATGGCTTTGCAGCAATCCCTCATACTGAGCAAGCATGAAGCGACAGTAGAGAGGAAAACTCCCCTTTAACATGAAGGAAAACCTCCAGCAGAACCAGGCTCAGTGAAAACGCTCATTTGCCTCGACCGACTGGGGGTTAGAGAAGACATAGACACAAAAATGCAGAAAGATGCTTTCTTTTCACAACAGGAAACTAATTCTTGAGAGGCCACAGAGAGGTTGACTGTACCACATAGGTTGATCATCAGGAGAAATGTGATAGTCCTGCAGCGCCTTTTCTCCCCAGCAGTAGATCAAGGTGTGCTTGTCTGCTGCTGGTTAGCCATGTCCACCAACAGGGTTCCAAGAAACAGACTCAGAAACATTCACATGACAGACTAATGCCCCTGGATCATGACATATACAATCCTTATACGGTGCCGATGGAACGTCATCTCTATTTTACCTTATTTAACGTGACAAATCAACACAGACCAATTCAGTTCTTTGAATTACAGTGGACAGATGATTACACTGAGTCAACAACTGTGCAGCAATCTCCTATACTAAGCAATGCATGTGAATGTTTGTCAAGTAGCTTTCAGTGTTGTTTTACAAATAAAACTATAAAAACTTGGTTTGCCTTTGTACTAACCTCCCACCTTCTAAACCACTACATAATAAGAGCATTGGCTGCAAATCTTTTGTGGTTTGTCTCTACCAGCTCTTTTACATCTGGAAGTGGAAGCTTTTGCCAATTGTTCTTTGCAAATAGTTCAAGCTCAGGCAGAAAGGCTTGATAGCTTCTGTGAAGATCAGTTTTCAAGTGTTGCTGTAGATTGTCCTTTGCAAATATGTGGCAAAGTCATAAAATAAAAGTCATAAAATTCGTCTGAGAATAAATTATAGGCTTTGTCTGTTAGTTAAAGCACGTTCACACAGAACACGAACAAGGCCAATGAAGCAAGTGATTGACATGTTATCCTTATGTAAAGGCGAGTTCAGGAGTGAATTAACGGTCACTTATGAGGGATGTGAACGCCGCAAATTGTCAAATTGGTCGAACAGAGCAGTAGACCATGATGAAAAAATCTGAACTTTTCTTTTAATTCGTGTCGAATCAAGGGTGCTCCTCGTCCATTTAAGCGTGAATTTTTTTATATATATGTTACATGTTTAGACAGTACAATTGGGCCATATTTCAATTGAGCGAGTGGATTTACTGGCAGAGGCTTGTAGTTCGGGTCCTGGAGGTTGATCCATTCCCCGATGTGGGGTAGCATCTCCTCATGCTGGGTCATGGAAAGATGGAAGTAGCACTAGAACAAGCGAACGGATAGACGCTCCTCCTATTTGATGATGTGGTGAAGCCAACAATGCAAAAAAAACTGCCTCGTTTGCGTTCGGTGCGAACGTGTCTTTAGAGGGACCAGATTTTCTTTTGGAGTAACGGTTTAAAAGAGGTTGAATGCAAATGTGTATGTTCTACTGCTGTGATAATAGTGAAAGTCTTTTCCCTTTAGTTTATATTTAAGATAGGAGGACTGTTTGATGACAGATATAAAAAGAGCCGAGAGCAGGAGAGCAGATCAAACAGTGTCTGACTTATTTCCAGTTTCTCGGGATGATAAGACATAGATTTATATATATATATCCTTCAAAAGGTAAGTTAGAAATGCCCTTCTTGAGATAGAAAGAAATACTTTTCTGATTCCATAGACTAAAATTAGACTAAAGCAATGCTTTTAAGCAAGAAGAGCTTTTGTGAAATCCAAACAGCCTTTTATCAGCGCCTGAAATGGAGCCTTTTGTAAGATAAAAACAGTGCCGCCTCCTCTATAACCCCCCAACCCTTCGGCTGCGGGATCTCCTAGCAGGGCATTTTAAAGGCTCAGCAGTTCTCATGTGTGATATTGATGAGAAATCAAATGATGGAGTCATCTGTACTGTAGCAGTGATGGATTATGCAGAGCGAGCTCTCCGCTAAGCAGCCGGCTTAAATTAAGCACCCTTTCTGGCGAGATGAATAGCCACAGGCTGCCGTTGGAGTCCTCTCCACTGTGACCACTTTTATTGGCAAATCATAGTGATGAACCTTAATATGCATCTCTGGGCTTACATGCTAAGTTGAACACAGAACAGGAGATGTAACCCAGGGAAATATTCATAAGGTGTGCAGAAGGACAGAAAATGAAGTGTCAAAAACTGGCACTTAGAAACATTTGTCTCTATAATGCTGAGAAGATGTTTCCCAGAATTGTTTCCTATTGAGAGACTGCTTACACTGAACACAGTCAAGGTGTTACCGATTTCAAACAGATGAAAATGCCTTTCTTCAGCTTATGTCTGCTTGTGCAGTGGAGTGAAATTATGTCAAATGACACCATCCATCTCAGAGTTTATTCCCTCTGCCTGGAAATCTCTTTATAGTTTCCCTTCCACCCAAACATGGGCTTTTAATGGCCCAATAGGCAGTTCACCTCAATTGGCCCGTTGTTCTTCGCATTTCTCAGCAAGTAATGTGGTGATCTCGTCAAATATATCAAAACACGTGATCTGGGAGTGTTATAAAGGTGTATTCAAGAACATAACAGATACAACGGAGGCAACCGGACTTTTGCTCAGTTTTTCAGGAAACGATTCGACACCCATCCAGGAGTATTTGCCAATTCTGGTGGTTTGGTGGTATCAATGGCCCACCTGTCCCTCTCCTGGGTCGTTATAGGCTATTGCTTGATGTTAGTGGAGTACCTGGTCACCTGAATAATGACAAGACTGCTGACGTAATCTCTCTGGAATGTGTTGGAAGACAGAGGTGTAAACACTGGGGAGTTGGAAGCGCAATCCTCCCCCTCTGTTCAGTGAGTGAGGGCTTTACTCTTTTGACCAAGATGGCTTCTTTCAACCCTCTCTCAAACCGTCTGTTCTCTCTGTCCAAAGTCTGGACATCGTTCACATCAAAAGAGTGCCCCTTGTTTTTGAGATGCAAGTGGACTGCAGCATCTTGCCCTGAACTGTTGGCCCCCCTGTGCTGAGCCATGCATTTATGTAGTTATTTGGTTTGTCCATTGTAGGAGTCTGAGCAGTCCTCACTGCATTTGACTGTATGCATAACGCCGCTCAGCTGTGGTTTGGTTCAACATATACAGTACAGAGAATAACATCGGGTGTTATTCATTGACCTTATCTTAAAGGTGTGAATCCAGTGTAACATCAGGGAATATCTTGCAATGAACTGTTGTTTTCAACCCTAAATCTTTCTGTTGACAAGTAATCATTGATCAGTTTGCACCTATCAGACTAAACTCAGTTTGACCAAACAGGGTGAAATTCTCAAAGAGGAATCAAGGTAACAAGTAGTTAACCTGACAACAGCCAGCTGTATGTATCGCTCCGCCTAGCTCCACTCACATACATCTGGGACACGGCTCATTGAAAATGATTTCCCCAACCAAATTTTTGGTCTGGCCAATCAGGACGCAGGGCGGGTGTTTCATGGATGTGACGTAGTGGAGACGCCACCGTGAGATTCCAACAACAATGGCGGCTCGCATCGAGGAAGCAAGCGTTAGCATTGATGCTGCTATTTCCTCCATGTTGTCCAATCTATCTGATATTGTTTCATTAAAAGAACATCAGAGAACGGCTCTGAAGGCTTTTGTTGGTGGAAACCATGTTTTCGCCCTTCTCCCGACCGGATTTGGCAAGTTTTGTTTTCCGGGGCGCGTACGCGGACGCGCCCCGGAGCGGTTAGCGGTTAGCACTAACCATATAAGGAGACCTTTAGTCCTCAACGCGGTCAGCCCGGGATCGACTCCGACCCGCGGCGCTTTGCCGCCTGTCTTCCCCCTCTTCCTGTCAGCTCACTGTCAATAAAAGGTGTGCCACTACAGTGTGTCCCGCATGGATTTGCTTTTGCGAGGCGGAGCGGGGGGGGGGGGGGGGTGGATGACTTTTTCTCCGCGGAGCGGGGGGGGGGGTGCGGTGGACGACACGTTTTCCGTGGCCGCCTCGCCAAGATAGCGCTGGGTGAAACCCTGCACTAGAGCCAAAAAAGGGTTTTTTTTCCGGCGTCGGTCTCATCAGCGTCACGGGTTAGCTTCGGTGTGACTGGTTGAAATAGCACGTCGATAAAGATGACAGACAAGTGGCTTATCCAATCATATGCAAGGAGTTTTGATAAGGCCCAGCCTTCAGTAAAGGCAATGCCTATGGCGGTGTCCCAGATGTATGTGAGTGGAGCTAGGCGGAGCGATACATACAGCTGGCTGTTGTCAGGTTAACAAGTAGTATGACTGGGACCTATTCCCCGTTTCTACCATTTAAAATTACTTAAACCTTTTAAAAATGTACAACAGTTAAAGTTAACTCAGGAATTTGGATGATTATGCCATATCACTGTTTTACCAGACTAGCTACACAAGACAGGGTCCTTTTGCAATATGTTTCTCTGTGTATTGCAATGGATTCTAGGCCATGTTCCAACGAGGTCAAACAGTGGGTTAAGTAACATAAAACAGTGCTAAACTGGTCAAAGTCTTACACAGGCAACCTCAAATACAGACAGTTATGTAACACCAGACAGCAGAGAAATTCAAACTAGACACGGTGTCACTTTTGAAAGTTTTTATTTAAACAAGAGAACCTAATGACATTCAGAGGTCCTCTGCAGGAACTAGCAAGTGTCTTCCCCTTGGACACAACGACTGAGCAATGTTAACAGCTTGAAAGTCAAAAGATTGTTTTAAAAAAATTACAGTAAAAAGATCTACTTTGATAGAAATATAAAAAATAAACTAACTCAGATTTAAAATTAATATTTTATGGAGGATCATTTATAAAGCTAATAAAAGAGAGTGACGACAAGAGGCAAAAAAGATAAATTCAAAGGTTTGTACACAAGAACAAGTGTGTCAAAATATTTTTACTAGCTACTGAAGTGATGATGGAGATCATACACAAAAAAACATTATTATTAGTCAACTAATCCAAAAAAATAATCGACAGACTGGCTGACTATAAAAATAGTTTTTAGTTGCAGCCGTAGTTTAGAGATCCGCGCTGAAAGACACCCAACGAGATTTAAAATCTACAGAATTTACAAGAAAACTTGGTGTAGACATAAATCTGAACACCCACATAAAGCATCCACATACGCTCTATAAAACGTTACCAGAATTATGAATTTCCTGTAGAAACAAGACAGATAAACTGGTGCATACTTTCATTTTCAGTCGATAAAATCCATCTTTAAAAAAATTGCTGATAAGAAGAGAAAACTTAATCAGGCACCTCTAGCTCATCCAAAAGACTAGGGCCAAAGTCCTGGTAAAAACCTGGAAAAAATGTTATATTCATATTCCAGGCCTCTTTCAGTCACTACACTGGAATCCTGGTCAAGATCCATTAGTTACTTGATTTATTTGTCAGGTAGGAACCATTCTCAGGTCATCCTCGTTCTGCTGGAGCTTTCTTCCTGTTAAAGAGAGGCTTTGCTCTCCACTGTTGTTACATGCATGCTCGGTATGACGGATTGCTACAAGTCAATGACTCGACGCAATCTACTGGGTTTCCTTAGATAAAAAAAAAAAACTTTTGACTGATCCAATTTGATTGAATTTAATCTATAAAGTGCATTGAGACGACATCTGTTGTTTTCAGTTTCTGTGTGTAACATTACGATGAAATAAGTTATTTGAACAAAGTATGTATTTAAAGTATGCATTTAAATTTGATATTTTATTTTACTTCATTAATTTAATTGCTCAAAGGTAAATGTATCAACAACAAAAAAAACCACACTTAAAAATTAACCATCCCTCTTCCCAGTCATTGTCTATGCCCCCTTATCCTTGTAGGCTCATGAGGAGGCTGGTGCCATTTCTCCAGGGGCCACTGGACGAGAGGTGGGTAGTGGTTAAAACTATTTCCAATAAAAATATAAGCAAAATTCGACTTATCTGTATTGACGCTTTACAGTGATATGGGAAAAAAATAACTGTACTTTCTGTCCCTGGTGAGTTTGAGCTTAGTAATGTTAAAAGTAATGCCAGTCGCTCTGAGGTACCACAGCCAGTATCTGTGTTCTTATTGCCTCCATCACCATGAAAACATCCTTTGTTACGCCTCCTTTGATGGGATTAGTGTGAAGCTGTGGGCAGGACTGTGGAAAACTCTATTTTTCACATTGTTTTTTTTTTTTGTGTGTGCATGACTTGGTTGTGAATGATTATGTGGGAGCCGGAATAAAAATGTACACAAAAACATCTGAAACCATCTACAAAATATTTCATGATCCAATCTGATGCCTTCTTCCTGTGGCTTTCTAACGGCATGCAAGAAAAATTTGAAAATGTGCAGTAGGGTATACTGTGTGTGCAATGTGCAATCCGTCGCATAGGTCGATAGCGATCAGGATACTAAGACAAAGCTGCCGGCTTCAGCACAAAGTTTCAGAAATTCGGTGCCCTAGTTTTGCTGTTATCCAAAAATTACTTATGAAAAGTACTCTTTGATAAAACTGTGGCCTTCCATAGCCATTTTTACCAACCCCCCACCCTCCCCTTACCACGTAGCCCAGTGTTTTTTCCCTCTTCAAATGAAATTATTTTCTTTTGTGTCCTTGTAATATATTCATAGCGCAGGAAAACAGGCAGAAGATCAAGATCAAGCGGCTCAGAAAATATCAAATGGAATATATTCATGGGGCGCCATGGTTTGGTTTCTCCCTCTGTTGGGCACACGGAGAGAGCATAAAGCATGTTTTATTTGTGGGATACACACAAACTCTACTCATGGGCAAGTTATATTTTACAAAAGCAAACCAACATGCTATCACTGACTTGTGTTGCTTTTATTTGTGCAATCCTAAATGTAGACATATTAAATTAAAAAACACAGTTATATCAAATCAAATATATCAAATATATCAAATTATTTTGCTAACAGGTCAAGGTAACTAAAGCACATTCAATATCCTTCACGGCAGGCGCTGATTTGTTTAAGGCAAACTCAGCCTGTTACTAATGCTCACCTAGAAACAGCAATGTTTTAAAAAACTGGGAGAACTATAGTTTTGTTTGTATCTTTTTTTTTTTTTACAACAAAGAGAAATCCACTCTGTCCCCAGTTCCTTCCAGCCTCAGAGGACTGCACACAATCTTATGTGCTCCTGTAGCCAAATACACATGCTTTGTTGTGCCATGGCTGGACCTGATAGACTGTGTTTCAATATTTTTGGACGTAAGAAACAAAATATGGTGGCCTGTGAGGCAGTCGCTCTATTCAAGATTGAAGACGGCTTTTCTCTCGAGCTACGAGCGCAGCTTAGAGGCTAGAAACCTGCAGAAAGGGGCAGACATTATTCTAAAGGCTTTCGCACAACAGCTTAGTTTGGGCTCCATTCCACTCTCACTTTCTAAAAGTATTTTTAGTGCTGCAGGGGCAGAAGCGTGATATTTCTGTTGTTTAAATAAATAGGACCAGCCAAAAATAGCATTTTGTCAAAATATGTACTCAGGTACAGTCACACTATGTCAACACATCTTTATTCAAGTAGTAAAAAGTAGTCATCTAAAAGTTACTCAAGAGTAAAAAAGTATTTGGTAAAAAGGCCACTCAAGTACCGAGTAGCTAATGATTTGATTTGGGAAACAATGCGTAATCAGGCTGACCAGACATAGGCGTGTTTCTGTTTCTAGAGCATTTAAGTTCAATCGTTTCTTTCTTTATTCAGTGAAATAAATAGAGGTTAGAGCAGCGGTGTCCAAACTTTTCACCTATTGGGCCAAAAGAGTTCAACCAAAAGCACTCAAGGGCCAAAAAATTTATACAAATAAATAACATAAGTATATTAAACTGTATTAAATTAATTAAAAGTCCCATTTACTATGAAATTAAAGTGGATGTAAAAAGTTGAATTGAGCATTCAATTAAACATTCAATTGTAAGATTTTAACTTGTCTATAAAACATTTACCCCAATTATAAGTGAAAAGTTTCCATCTGCAAAAAGCCACCAGTGCTGGTCGGCCAAATCTTTCATGAACTTCAGTTGGAGGGCCGCACAAAATCAGCACCAGGGGCCACAAATGGCCCCCGGGCCACACTTTGGACACCTCTGGTTTAGAGCATTAGCCGGAAATTGCTCTCAAGTGAGGGCTTTGCTTCCAAATGAAATTAGTCAAATAGTGTGATGTAGTAAAACTACGTCTAGAAGTATTTTTTTCCCCCAAAAGTTACTTAAGTAAAACCTAATTACGTACCATCTCTGCACAGGTCACAAAGTGATCCATGGCAGCGTCTGAGATGATAGACAGCAGGATCTGGCTGATTTTAGCTGAGTGGCATCAGTGTGGCACATTATTTAATGAGTGAAAAAGGATTTCACAAGTTACACACATATATATATATATATATATATATATATATATATATATATATATATATATATATATATATATATTACTATATTACTATATTGTTGTTGCATGAGTAAAAAAAAAATCCAGAGGCATTTTTTTATATGATGTTTTTTTTTTTATATGATGTTTTTTTTTTATGACGTGGTGTGGGCCTCCTGCTGCAGCAGGAGGCCCACACCACCAAGCTCCAGGCTGGTACCAAGCCATTGGTCAATTATTGATGGTCTACGGCATAATCAGTACATGTGTAGTCATTTTCGCTGTGTTGATGAGCAGAGCTGGTGAGTGGTTTTATTTTTAAAAACCAAATGCATCATTGTGCTTCCGCACAATGTGCTTCCGAGTCTCTTACTACTTCTGTGCTGGAAAGGTAGTAAGAGACTCAGTGAAAGGGTGCGGGATGACAAATGTGAGGGCCGGCTTAAGGGAGATCGTTTGCGGTCTGGCACCGGTGGTAAGTTCCTGGTTCTGTGGTTGTGGTGTTAATTACGTAATTCAACTCAACTGTCTCCCAATGGGCTCTAATGACACATAATGGATCACCGCTACGTTGGGGTCTGAAGAAAATCTGGGAGGGCAAATCCAGTCCAGAGCATTCTTAAAGACTTGCACACGGAAGAGGTTTTTCTATGCCCTGTCCTGTCAGAGTCTCAGAGTCTCTCTACCTGACCAAATCACAAATGACACCATCTGAGGATATTGCCTGCTTTTAACAACTATTAAAGAACTAGAGACACAGGGTGGAGTGATTCAGCCACATCTGTAATGAACGGGATTTGCAGGACCCAGTATTCAGCCAGACAAGCAAAGGTAAGGTAAGAGGGAAATTTATTAAACAAATCATGAACAGTTAGAACTTAAATGGGCATCTAGCCAAAAACTGAATGACAGAGTCCAAAAACCAAAATAGTCCAAAGCTGATAAATGGTAAATCAAATCAAAAACAGGGGACAGGCAAGCTCTAATACACGGAAGTCAGTTCCAGTCAGGCAGTCAGAACAAACAGGTGAATCAGAGGTTAGTCTGGCTCAGAAATCCGGAGGCTAACCGGGTCAGGTCAACAGGCAAATGAACAGAGAACAGGGAATGCTGGACTAGACTCACCAATAGGCACAGAGTAATCTGGCACAGAACAGAGGGTTGAGGCAGGTATAAATAGAGGAGTGCACAGGTGACCGGAGTAGAAAACTAATTACAGGTGACAGATGAGACTGATCAAAGGGAGGCTGGTGACTGAAAGTAAACCAAAACTGATGGGATGGTGACTGGTGGCTGAAAGGTGAACAGATCTGACGGGTTGTAGACTAGTGACAGGGGAGTGACGAAACAAACTAATTGGGTAATGGCTAGTGGCTTCGAGGAGGATTGGCTGATACCTGTCAGGTGACTGAGAACTGAACTGAACTGGCTTATAACAGACTGGTGAACTGGTCAAAATAACGCAAAGAACAAACATAAACCAAAACAAAACATCTGACAACATCTGCATAATGAACCGCAATCGACTGCTGCAACCACTTCTGTGGAGGCCGGTACCTGTGCATTGAAAGGTATGGAGTGATTCACCAGAAAAGAAACGGTCACAGCAAAGCAAACTGAAGACACCCTGCAGTCAGGATAATGTGACTTTAGTCAAACAAAGGCCATCTCCATGGACGATCAAAATTAGAAAAGCCTTCAGCTACTGGCGCTCAGAGGCAACTACAGCGTTGGAAGGATGAGCTCCTTTTCCAGTGGAAATTCAATTCAATGTATATTATTTAATTTTATATATATTTATATAGCGCCAAATCATGAAACATGTCATCTCAAGGCACTTTACAAAGTCAAGTTCAATCATATCATACAGATTGGGTCAGATTATACAGATTGGTCAAAAATGTCCTATATAAGGAAACCAGTTGATTGCATCAAAGTCCCGACAAGCAGCATTCACTCCTGGGGAAGCGTAGAGCCACAGGGAGAGTCGTCTGCATTGTACATGGCTTTGCTGCAATCCCTCATACTGAGCAAGCATGAAGCGACAGTGGAAAGAAAACCTCCCCATTAGCGGGAAGGAAAACCTCCAGCAGAACCAGGCTCAGTATGAACAGTCATCTGCCTCGAACGACTGGGGTTACAGAAGACAGAGCAGAGACACAACAAGAGAGACAAAAAAGCACAGAAGCACACATTGATCCAGTACATCTGTTCTACATTAGATGGTAACAGCGGGTGAGCCGTCTTCTCTGGATGATGTCACAGTTAACAGAACGCCAGACCAGGTGTACCTACTATGAAGATAAAAGAGAGAGAACAGAAAGTTAATAAATAACAAAAACAAAGAAAAAGTGAACCTGGCATCATGTCCAGTCCAATAATAATTTGGTCCAAATGCAGGCAACTGGTCCTGCTTCCATTTGCAAGGATCTGGGGTGAGCAGCAACAAAAGGGCTTAAGTTGTGACATCTCAAGGTGAACAATATTGCCAGGGCAGCTTTCAACAATCATTTGGCGGCTGATTGCATTGAGCAGCTGACAAGAATGTGAGGCATATTCTTCCTAACAGGGGTCTCAAGCTCCAGTCTTGAGGGATCAAAGTTCTGCTACATTTTGATGGATCTGCTTCGGCTCATACAAATTAATCAAATAAGATCGTCACCAGGACTCTGTTGAACCTAACTGCGCACTGCAGCAGTAATTCAGCCTGTTGATTCAGGGGGGTTCGGCCAGGGAGGCTTCTCAGAGTTTCTAAAAGCACAAACCCTTGAGGACTGGAGTTTGAGACCTCATCTTTATAACAAAATGTGGAATGACGACATATCTCGCACACGGGCGATCATTTTCTGCTCTGACTGACTGTGGGGCACTATCATTTCACTGTGTTGCTCATTCCAGAAGTACAAATTGAATCATTTACCAACCCATCGCTGGTCCCAGGCGATGCAAAATTACATCTAAATCGGACCGGTTTTGCTCTGATCAATAACAGAACTGCAGGAATCCCAGCTACACGGAGATGAAATTGGGTTTCCACTAAAGATCATCTTTCACACAACAAAGATCTTCAGCTTTAAAGTGCATGTCTATGAAATCTTTCAAGCCTTTTTGTAATCCGCGGGTCGGTGAAGTGTTCGCGACAGACCATCACATGATCAGGGACAAGTGCTGAAACTTTACGTCCCCAGCTGCAGCATAACTACTCGGGAAAGTGACGCAGGCCAAAAAGCCTCGGCGTTGTTCTCCGGGGCTGATCCTCAGAAGTAACCTGCAACATTGTTTATCCCATCAGGCATAATGGGATACAGGGGTATGTTTGTCACGGATTACAGAAAATCCCACCTAATCGTCTTCCATAAATGTCAGATAAAACTGGCGCGGTGACTGCACAGAAAGGCTCAGCGGGGACTCCGGCAGAAAAGCCGAGCACGCAGAGCAAAAAGGTTACACGTTTTTACAGGGATCCTCGTTTTTACCCGGTCGACATTTCGTCCTGATGATGATTAGTTTAAGGTGGGGATAATGTCAAGGCTGCTCTGCTCTGGCTACGAAGAAGAATTGGCATTTAGTGTTCATGTTTTTGAATCTTTGCAGTAGAAAGGTTTTCCTCATACATATAAGACATTAAAAATGGTCAGAATATGGTTTGATTTTAAAACTAAGCCTGTCAACCTGAATTCAGATTTGATTATTGTACGGTTTCAAGCTTCGCCTTCCTCCCCCCCTCCCCCCCAGAGAGTCTTCGCCTCTCTTGGGTGCCTCATGAAAGCTTTTGCATAGATTCTCAAAAGCAGCGGCCAAATAAAAAAGCTTTCTGAGCCAAGCTGTTGTCCTGCGACGGGAGTGCAGAATTCAAAAGAACGCCATAGCTTGCTGGTGCTCTTGGGGGTTTTGCTGCTGCGGAGGGAATTTCTCTGCTTTCTCCAGGACACACAGGAATCTCTACTCGCCGTTTCGACGTGTCTTTTCTAGCAGCTACGGCTGTCGGAGTCTCTCAAGCCAAGCACAGATACGACGGAGATGTGTGAAAGTCCAAAGAAATCCTAACATCGACAAGCTGCTCCACATTTTAAAAAGACTTTACAAGGAGAGTGACTCACAGTTTGCGTTTACATTTTTGCTCAATCTCTTCCTGGATTAAAACGTTTCTCCCTAGAAGCCGTCATTAACCTTACTGAAAGGGTTTAGTCTTTATACAGCGAGTGTGTTAACAGTGGTGCAATCTAATGAGAGCAGCCGGCAAACTACAAAGGGCCAAACATTGGACTATATAAGACATTCATGACGTGCTCTGTGCAATACCTACAATACTGTTTGAACTTAGTTTAGCCATTAAAGCTATAATGCTAGTCAAACTTTGAGTAAAATCGATCATGTTCACTTTAGATACTTTTAGTCACCTATAAAAAACAACAGTCTGTTTGTTTATTTCTTCTCGGTTTGACCTTCCATAAACTCCCTGCTGTTTCCCTGTTCTCAGGAACAGCATTCCCACAGCATGATGCTGCCACCACCGTGTTTTATTTCTAAGCTGATTTGCTCGTGCCACACAGTGTTTTTTATGCAGGTCAAAAAGTTCAGCTTTGATCTCAAAATCACCAGAACCCCATCTTCCATGTGTTTTCAGAGTCCTCTGCGTGGCAATATGGCAAACTACATAAAATAACTTGCCTCAACCAAGACTTGCTTTCAACAATACCGTTTTCTAATTGTCACACTTTCATTGAGGTCAGATTCATCGAATGCATGGCGAACAGTTGTTAGATTTTTCCAACTAAGCTGCTGATTGCTGCAGCTCCTCCATGGTCATCACAAGTCTCCTTGTGGACAGTCATGATTTGGTAGGTCTGCAGGCATTGAACAGAACTCCACAAGATGTTCAAAGTTGGTTGGACGATTAGCGCTGGACAATATAGAAAAAAAGCAGATCGATAAAATCAAAATCATATTGATCGACATCGATAATTATCAACAAATCCAAAACATTTATTTTAAGTGCAGCCCTGGCCATTTTATGCTGTTTCTTAGCAACCTATTTTTAGACACAGACAAACACACAAACACCAAATTTAAACTCAGCTCTTTATTCAACCAACTTTTTACCAAAACTGTAACTTTTTAAAAAAAGAAAAAAAGAACGTGTCCTCTCTGAACTCTTTGAAGGGGGCGGAGCTCGGTTCCTAGGTCTTGTGTTTGTGATTGGTTAGGAGGATGTAATGACTGTAACATTAACCTATGTGATAGGCTAGAATGCAAAAGGAAGGAAAACTGTTGTTCTATTGAACTTTTTATTGACCTTTTTTTTCTATCATCGACATACGTCTATCTGAAACAGCAATTTCCCTCTGGGATTATTAAAGTATATCTGATTCTGATTCTGATCGATTGATATATATTATTGTTGAATTATCGTCCAGCCCCAGTTGGGATATTGTTTTATCGCCCAACTCTGCTTTAACCCTTCCAAAACTTTCTCCTAGAACTGTCTAGATTGCTCTTTGGTCCTCATGATGCTGGTTTTTCACTCATGTTCTCTAAAAACATCTGAGATCTTTACAGAACAGCTGCATTTATACTGAGAGTAAATTACACAAAGAAACAGGTATCAGAAAAAAAGGGGCCGATTTCACATGGAAACTATTCTTTACGCATTTTTTATTGATAAAGATGTTTGAATCAAATTTCTTCCACTTACAATTACGCACAACTCTGTACGACTTTACCAATTAAAATCCCAATAAAATGTATTGAAATTATTGCTTGTCTGTAGAAAGATGTGAAAGTGTTTCACGACTGTATTTACCACCAATTAAATGTTGCTTCCTTCTCTTGACACTTTTCTTAGACGTTAAAGGCATTGAACTCACAAACCAGTGTTCAGTCAACGTCTAAGGACTAGCTGGAAGAAAAAAAGGACTAGCTGGAACACAGAGAAAAAAGGACGTTTGGGAACATGTGCTTCCTAACATTTAAGTACTTGTAAGGTGAATCGCATTACCATTATTAACGTAAACCAGGCTAACAATTCACCCGGCTACATGGCTTTTTGAACACACTTAGGAGGACCGCGCCTCCGTCACTGTAATCGCCGGTCCCCACTTACTGATCCTCAAGATGAGTAATGGCAGTGCCGCCTTGCTTTGCTGTTTCTCACCCCATCCCATAATAGCTCCTCTGAGAGCCATAATAGCATCTGGGATGGGTAAATCTCTCATCTTGGTGTCACTGATGGAAGCACGATGGACATTTCATGGCCCTGCACAGAGGTTGGCTATCTGTGCAGAACACTTGCAGAAATAACTAATGGCGAAAGGTTACATAATGGTGATAATCCCACTTTTTTTTTGCACTGTGAACAGCAGAAAGTGTTTAGTTTAATTAGTTACACTGAAAGACCTGTCAGCTGCTGTACTTATCATTTCCTGCCGCATTTTGCACCCCATTTCCCATTTGGCTGATGTGTCAGCCACAGAGAGGGTGGATGATCCGAAATTTTCTGCTTTATTCTCTTTAAAGGCCTAATCTGAGCTCGAAGGAGCCACCCCCACCAGGAGAAACGGATGTTGGAAGGTAGATGCGTTTGAAGTGTAAATATCCCACAGGTCAACAGACTGCAGCTGAGAAGGCAGATAGCAACATATTTTTATTCATGCTAAACAACTTTGATTTTTTTTTTTTCGTTTATTCTTCCCAGACTGCAGACAATGTTGGGGGTCAGTCTGAAGCAGATATGAGTAGCTATTTTTATAGTCTTGTGACTGTTTTAAGATATTGTAAGAGCAGTCAGTGTAAAGTTAGCTGGTAAACTAATGTCGAAAGTGAAAGTTTTACTGAGAAAATATATTACACCACATATTTTCATGGAGGTTAGAAATTATTTAGGAATCTCTAGCCTAAAGAAGTTACTTAATAATTACTTGCAGTACGGTACTGTAGTTTCCCAGGACTTGCTTGGTACTTTTCACAGAGCTATGTACCTCCAATGAATTTTCCAGGCACCTCGTAAGTATCTAGCTTTAACTTTTATTGAACTTACTAGGTAAGGCAAGGCAAGGCAAATTTATTTCTATAGCACATTTCAGTACAGAGACAATGCAAAGTGCTTAACATGATTAAAATACAGGGAAAAAACTGAATAAAAGCAAGTAGGAATAACATGTAGAAACAAAATAGAACATGGGAGAATAGAAAAGCAAACATTAAAAACAGTTGGACTAAAAAGGTGAACTAATGATGTTTCAGTAAACAGTTTAACTAGATCAGTCAAAAGCAATCCTAAACAAATGTGTATTTAATCTTGATTTACAGGAACTCAGGCTTTCCGCACTTTTACAGTTTTCTGGAAGTTTGTTCCAGATCAGTGGAGCATAGGAACTAAATGCTGCTTCTCCATGTTTGGTTCTTGTTCTAGGTATTCAGAGTAGATTGGAGCCAGACGACCTTAGTGGCCTAGAGGGTTGATGCACTGATAACAAGTCTGTGATGTATTTAGGTGCTAAGCCATTCAGGGATTTATAGACTAACAGAAGTATTTTATTTAAAGTCTATTCTCTGAGATACAGGGAGCCAGTGTAAGGACTTTAGAACTGGGGTTATGTGCTCTACTTTCTTAGTCTTAGTGAGGACGCGGGCAGCAGCGTTCTGGACTTGAATTGGACTTGCCTCTCAAAGAATTGAGAGTTGACTCGGGAAAATTGCTTTCCCACATTTTACTGGGTACTTTCTTGTAATTTTCCTTAAACTTACCAGGTACTTACTGGTTACGTTCTTCGAACAGTTGATGATAATTATCGGGTAATTTCATAAAACCTACTGTGTAGGGTACGTTCTTGGAGCTTCCGTCGCCCTTTGTGGATTTTTCTCCAGAACTTCCTGGGTGTTTTTGAGAAACCTTGCTGTGCTATACGGTGACGTTTCACATTGTACTTTTCTGTTATTCAAATCGCACTTTCCTGGAACTTACTAGCAATGAAAGTTTCACTTTATCAAAAGGTTCCAGGAAATGTCGTAGTAAGTTCTGGGACAGTATTTGTTAAGATTCAAAACAGTTCCAAAACAGATGACCCATCTAAATTCCTTCTAAGTATGGACAGTTTTAACTAGTGCTACTGAGGTTTTAAAGCAACAGAGGCCATCATGTGAGTAAAACTTCACAATTTGTTCATGAATTAAAATGAAAAGGATTCAATGTGGTTTCTACCATTAACATCCCATTTGGGAGACTTTAAAACATGCTGAATTAGCAAACCAAATGATCACTTCTTGACCCATCAGCAGTTTAATATTTTTAAACTCTCAAAGGACCCTGTTCAGCCAAATGTCCCATTATTGTAGAAAGACCTGTTGTGGAGCCAATCTGTGGAGACATGGCTCATTTGGTATTCATTAGAAGGGTTCCTACAGAGCCCAAACCAGACTCATTAAACAGAAGCTGACCCAAAATGAATGTTTGAGGCTAAATATTTAAAGACTGGATCAATTATTTTAAATGTTGCCTTTGATTTCTAACTTTTTTGACATAATGGCTTTTAGCTTTCATAATTTCTTCTCTTATTCCAGCCCATTGCGCACACAGAGCCAACAGATTAACACACATTGCTTTGGGATAATGAGGCAACCCTTTACGGATCGTAAAATAAATATGCTAAACTCAGTCTCTGAGAAATTAATAGGGGGCTCATGTTGAATTCTTTTTAATGTGCTGAGTATGTTTTGTTGTATGAATGTCACTTGGGAAAGTAATCTTTACTAAAGACAAAGAAAAGTTATTTAAGTGAGACACTGACCAGCTGTCAGAGTAATAGAAAGGTGGAATAGACAATAAAAAATAAAATAAAATACCAGAGCCTCTACAGCCCATGTCCTAACCTCCGGCCCCCAGGTGCCATGTAGTGAAACCTTTGGATGCATCCCTGGTCCAATGCACCTGAAAGGATTGGCTAAACTTCCTCCTCAGCATGCAGTTAACTCATACAGAGATATTTTAATGATTATTTGAATGAGTTTTGTTGAGGGAGAAACAGAAAGGCCACTGTCCCCGGGGGGACTGGAGTCTGAGATTTCTGCTCTAGAGGTTGCAAAACAACTGCTTTCCTGCCTCTGGCTTCCCACTAATTAGGCACAATAGAAAACCAGAAACTAGACAAATAAGCAGAATATTTACCATACATAATGCAAAACCTGCAGAGCCAAGCAACAGGTACTTGGAACTGTGAGAGCTGGCATACAAACCTCTTCAGCACCTGGCTTGACCTCAAGATATTTTATGACTTGACGCCAAATGCATGGATTCTGGAATCGTCTGTTGACTAGGGAAGTTAATATTTTAGTTTGAGGAGCAGGATGCCTCGACCACACGCCTCTAATTACCCATCAGCCTACTTATGCAGAAGACTGCACCCCCATGTTGAGTCTCACGCTCCCAAGCCTTCCGAACCATATCCTCAAATGACCTCACTTCCAGAACCATCCAATCCTTTAACCCCATCCTTCAATAAATCTTTAAACTCACACCTCTGTGGCATGGCCCTTGCTAGTGGAAGACTCTATCACGGCCTCCAAAGGATTGAGGATAACACTGGGGGCCAATTCAAAGTACAAGTCACCATCCAGTGAAGGATATGTCCACAAGGTGATGATATAGCCCAACTATGTTCTGCATAGGTTATAACCTAACAGGTCCAGATCATCATGGCGTGGTTAAAGATTTTACTTTTGCAGCAATCACACAGCATCTCCTCTAGATGGACATCAAGCTGTGTGCAGATAATGAGCAAGACATAAGCGGCCTAATCCCTTTATGATTTTAACAGTAACCTCTTTGGATTGATTTGCCTTTTGATCCAAATGGTTTTCAAGGGAGGCAGGGTAATAACAACCGGATGAGAGGAACCTCCAGAAAGCACCACTGCAGTTGTATAGAGCAGCTACATTATCATAGGATCCCCCATTGAGACTCCAACCAGGAACCTGCTAAGTCAGTCAGGTGCTGCCAAGTCCAAGCCATCAAGGCATATAACCCTGCCACATACCAGATACACTGCTGAAAAAATCTGGACAAAGGGGGAGAATGGTATCACTGCAATGAAGCTACTCATAATGAAAGACAGGTTCTACCCACAGACTGTATGCTAGGTGAAAAGAGTGCACATTACAGCCACCATCAAGGATTAAATAGCAAACATCAACTCCCCAATAATGAACTTTTAAGTAAATGTCTCAGGCAAAAGAAACCCAGTATAGAAATGCCACAAAAAGGCGATGCACCGCCAGAAGGTTGGAAAGAGGGCTAAAATTGAGAAGTCCAAACAATGGTGAGAGAAGGCTGAACTGAAGGATGGCGCATAGACATTCATCGTAGCATCAACAACAAAGGGCTCTCGGCATCTAACACGTTATACAGGTATAAAAAGGAAGGGCTTTGCAAAGCTGCTCCTCAAGGCAGAGGCATCACTGAGAGAATGATTGGTGCAGGATCCTGTAAGGCTTGTTGACCAGACCAAAACACACCAAGAGGACAGCAACCCTAAGGATACAGCAAGACATACAATGGAATGGTTTGGATTAAATTCCTCCATTAGGATGGCCTAGTCAAAGTCCGGACTAGAGGCTCAGACGGGCTTCATACAAATGCACACAACACTTTTCACAGTGCTGTAAAAAACATGCATTATTTTCCTGCTACATAACAATTACCCAAGATGTGTTAATCATATACAGTCTGATATTGCTGAACTTCTTCTTCCTGTACGTCTCAGTCTTTATTTATTTCAAGTCAAAATGATCACAAATCTTCAGAAGAAAATAAAAACCCTGCTTAGTTACATTTATTTTAGAATAAAATAGGCTTTTTCTTGAGATAAACACATTTAATGATTTGGGTATTTGGCTTTCTCTGGGATATAAAAGGCAGAGAAGAAAGCCGACATTAGTTGCCGTCACATTATTGTTGCAGGCCTTTATTGTGTTAACTGGTTAATTAGCTAGAGAGCTTTGCCTTGAATGCTGAAATCAACTGAAATCCTATTTTTAAGCGTAATTGAACATGAGGGTTTTAGCATAATTTTTAAAATATATGACAATTGAGCCATAAAGGCCCAAGGAAGAAAAGAGCTGTTTTTCTCCCATTTAATTTCTGGAAGCTTGCAGTGAGACACACTCTTTGTAATTCAATTTTATATTCATGGGATGTCCTGTTTTATATTCTGGCTTGTGTTTGCCACATTTTCCTGCCTTTTTTATGACTTTGGTCCATTTCCGAGAACTCAAAAAAGCTAAGAAAAATACAGAATTGTGACCTACTTTGACATCACGAACCCATCGTTCCCCAAAGCTTGCAGGTGCTGGTGTGTACATATTTGTGTTGCTCCCATGTAAATCATCAGTGATGATTACTTTGACCTTTTAGACCAGAACAAGTTTTGCCAACACCAGCTCTGCATTTAAGTGCACATCGAAAACAACTAAATCCCGTGTTGTGAAGGAAGTACTGAAGTAAAAACAAAAAAGGTTCTATCTTGTCTCCAAAGGCAATATATAAAGAAACACTTACAATAATTTCATTGTATTCTTAAGGACATTTGTTTTGGAATCTTTGCTGTTCCTCAGAAAAGCTATGCATCTCAATTTTTAGGATGCAATGCCAAACTCCTTCCTAAACATAGGTTAAATAAATAATTTAAAAAAGCAAGAAGTAAAATAGTGCTGCAGAACACCTTCTAATAAAGTCAATGATTATTAACAGTGATAACAATGGCAGTAATAGCCAAAAGTCGGGCGAAACAGAAAACTTTTGAGAAACACTGATCTATGTGCAGTTTTTTGCATGTGGTTTATTCTTTTAAAGAAGCAATAAGCGAACTTTCATTATTTTAGATAGAACTAAAAAAAAATTGTTTTTTGAAGAACTAAAGGTATCTTTTTAGATGGACTATGGTTAAACATCACACACCATCTCTTTGTGTTGTTCACCAGTCTCTTGTTTACATAGCGGGGCCGGGTGCGCGTCCACGTACGTGCACATGAACAGCTGCCACTCAGGGGTCACCCCTCTCTGCCCATAATATGCTACCCCAGGCACAAAATGGCCTGCCGGTTCTCTTGCTGACAACATTATGAAGTTGTAAGTTACTTACTTCTTTACTAGCAATGTTCCTCTGAAGGTTGAGGCAGTTTTACTGTGTTTTTAGCCTTAACAAATATCCACAAACGAGCTGACGTGCAGGAAGGGAAAACGGGTGCCGGGTGCTGGAGCGAGGTAGAGAGAGGCGTGGCTTCTTACGCATCTTGTTTTGGTCTATAGACGGTACTCAAGCTCCACCTAGTGGTGAGAAATCGCTTATTGTTCCTTTAAAACGGTCAAAAAACGAAGAGGAGTAGTTTGTGCTGATGAAGCCATTTTAATGTATTTGCTAATTTTATTTCATTATTTCTATAAACATAGCAGAATTACACTGATAAATGTTTACAGATAACTGTCAGTAACACTAGAAAAAAGCATTTAAAAATTACAATTTAGACATGCTATTTGTCCTCTGCAGAAACTTCTGAGCTTCCAATTATCTTTCAACCAAAACCTTCCCTCATGAATTACACATTAAACTCTGAGTGGCATTAAAGACCTGTATTTTTTTATAATTTTTTTTTTTTTTAGAAAATGATTATGCAAATGAATATCTAACATTTGTGTCCCATTTGTCACTCCCCGAAATAGCTTTGATTGGTCAAATAGAGGTTCAGACTAGGGTCTGTTTACCGTTTGACTTCCCTGAACCATTTCTGAGTTTTTCCTTTTCCCCCCTTACAGATAATGAGGCTTGTGATTACCATCTTAATGGCCATTAATAAGAATCGAGTGCTGGCACAGGGCACATTTGCAAACAGTGTGCAGAGAATGGCGTATCAAGGAATTAGGCACTCTTGAGATGCAAGTTTTAATCTCATGAAAATTCAATTAGCCCACTTCAGAAACGGATTATGCAGAAGAAATAAAATTAGCACGACATGGGTGGAAAACAAGAGCACATCATGAAATTGGTTAGCAGCCGCCTGCTGATCTTCATTCATACAGTTTTTAATGGGTTATATTTCAGTGGCTCCTGCAGCAGTTAGAGGAAGTAAACATCTATCCTGGCACTTTGGAAAGAAGCTTGAATGAGCTTTCTACTTGTAGAATAACATAATCAACAAGGTAATCCTATTGTTTTCTTCTAAATACAAGACATACTACCTGACACAACTGAATGTTACGCAGATACCGTTAATAAAAAGTAAGTAAGTTTTATATATATAGGGCCCTTATTTCACAGATAAGAATATAACACAGTATAGTATAAAACACATGAAGCTGAGATAAGACCTGTGATAGCAGGAGGAATGATGATTTATGTTTCCACTCAAGAAAGGTCAGTGACAGAGTCCATGTGAGCTGTACTTTAGTACTATCTGAAAATGACTTTAGTTCCCTCTGCTGCTCTGTTTCGCTAATCATAACTTTTCAACAAACAGATTTTCTTTCTACCTAATATACATCTGATGCGGTGGTTGTGCAAAAACAAACAGCTTCCTTTTTCTTCTTCTTAAAGGGATTAAACGGTGGCGTATCCGTAATGCTGTGGGAACTTTGTTCTGCTTTTTGTTTTAGAAGAGAAGCCGGACTTAACTCCTCCAGGGTTAACTTTGGTCTCTGTGCTGCCTCTCTGATTAATGCACTCCTGGCCTGGTCTGGGAGTTTTGGTGGGCGGCCCTCTCAAGGCCGGCTTGTTGTGGTTCCAGGTGCTTTCCATCTGAAGATGATGGATTTGATTTTGCTCCAGGGGAACATCAAAGGTTTGTATATTTTTTATAACCCTACCCTGACTTCTCCTTTTCAACTTTGTCCCTGACTTGTTTGGAGAGCTCCTTGGTGTTTATGGTGTGATGCCTCTGGCTTAGTGGTGCTGCAGCCTCTGGAGCTCTTCAGAAAAGGGGGCTGCATCTAAAATGTTCTGATTATAACTCCTAGCTCCTGTTCTCTGACCTTTCATGAGGTCAACAGTAAGAACTCTATTGTGGGTAGGAAAGGAGATTTGGACTGCTTTGCCGATTTCAGACAACCTTCAACTCTGACGTCATTACGCAACGGAAACGCACATGGACGATTCTAGTCAAATCCGGGGCTACAGCCTTCCGAAAAAGAACTTCAAAGTACCAAAGTACACGCTCCCTTCATTCTGGATATTTTCATTAATTTCCGTGAGGTGGGCTGTGCTTATACGTCATGCAAAGGATTGTGGGATTCCTTACAGCTCCTTAGCGCCAGTTAGGCACATGGCTGAAGGAGCTATGATAGGGAGCATACAGGCTCCTTTTCTTACCTCCTTCTTTACTGAGTAACCTATTCGGTCAGTACTTACGGTAATCCCTGATGCACTTCCCTTTTGGCTAAAGAGTCCTTACTGATTGGACCTTTTTCGGATGCACCCGGTGTGTTTATACAGACTAATCATGCGACACTGAGACTGCATACAGGTGGACTTCCTTTCACTAATTATGGCACGTTTGAAGGTAACTGGCTGCGCCGGAACCTTTTAGGGGATTCAGAGCAAAGTATGCAGATGCAGATTTTCAGTTCGGTATTTATTTTTGTCATTTTTTTGTGCAGAGCCATGACATAACATAAGATTTAGAAACATTTAAATTACGGGCTGAAATGTGACAAGAAATGTGAAAAGCAGAGGAGGGTCAATACTTGCAAGGCAATACGGATCACTTCATGCAAGAAGGACTTGAAACAATCGGATATTAAGACAGAAACATCCTCTGATGTCTGACAGGTGATGCCTGAAGGATTATACACAATAAAATCTGCAGAGAAAAAGGGTTTAGATTAATTTATGCTTACTGATTCTCTCTCTCTCTCTCTCTCTCTCTCTCTCTCTCTCTCTCTCTCTCTCTCTCTCTCTCTCTCTGACAATGACAGCTTTCTTCCTGTATCTTTATTGTGATTGGTCCTTATATCCCGAGTCAGTGGCCTGAGTTTTGTGACCTGCTTTGTTGCACCACTATAGTAAATTATTTTACGTTGGACTTAGTTCAGCTAGGTCTCTCATAGAAAACCTGGATATGCAGAGACTGCTTTATATCTGGCCATGTTTTTGGTGCAAATGCAATGAGTCGCCCAATGCAAATCTGAACTTAAGGTTTTCTAAAGGAATGAATTTCCTCTGTGGTTCACCACCTATTGATCCTCTGCTTGACTGACAAGAATCTAATCTTTTGACATTTACAAAGGTTCAGAGCTCAGACTGAGCCTCCATAGATTTTAATGCTTTAATTTGCTTTCATTTAATAGAACTAATAGGTTAGCCTAACCTTATCAATCACTGTAATATTAAAGCTGAAATGAGCAGCGGATGGCGTCAGGGTCTCTGCAACGAGTCGATGCTGGTAAATCAGGAAAACTTCAAAACTTCAACCCTGTGGGTATCGCTGATGGAATCTTTCGACCAAGGTTGGAAAGATCTGAAACAAACTTTAACACAATTCTATTAGCTCAAAACATAATTAAACCTCCACAGGCAACAGATTAAAATGACGTATTGGAGTGTAAAACCCCTGGCAAAGACATGGAATCACTACTGCTGGATTAGCTAATGAGTCAAATAATCAACAGCTTGCATGTCCTTCCTTGAGATCAACTTCAGAAACGATTATGGAACCAATCCCTTTGTTACCCCTCCTCTACTTTTTTCTGAGGGATGGACTTCACTAACATAAAAGACACTCAGGTGTTTACGTTCTCGGGGAGCGACTGACTATTCAGGTTTAAGACCTGGCTCTCAAAGGAGGCCGTTCTTCTGTCGAATGTGCCCGGATTCACAATGATGCTGAAAAATAAAGCCACTCCTCAGTTGCAGCTTGGTTTCATCAGACCAAGACATATTGTTGCCAGGGCTGGATGTTTTCCATTGGAAGAAAAGGCTTACTTCTTAGTTCACACATGACGAGATGACAGGAGATAGTTGGGACATGTTGAACAGAGCCAGGAGCCAGAGCCTTCAGTCCTGCTGCCTCCACCCCGACCAATTTCCATGTTGGATTTTCATCGGGTTTGGAGAAAATTCATTAGTAATGTCCCTTTGGTCCCAACGTTAATCAAATTACTGATGACTGTCTTTACTGTGCCATGCTACACAATGCTGTGGATGTTTTTGTAGCTTTGCCCTGACTGATACCTTTGCACTATGAGATCATTTTGATTGTTTCTAAACTCTCTGCAAACCATGGCTTTAGCTTAAAGGACTTAAATCAGCAAATGTCAAAAAAGCCCAACAAGGGCAGCTAAACTTTATTCATGGCTGATCAGATGATCTATTATTTAAAGCAAATTTGTACCAGATTGAGGTCATTAGACAGCCTGGGATTCTTCCCGGCCTTAAAGTGTAGCTCACCCCATTAGCATAGCCTTAGTCCGCCACGTCTGAAATTTGAAAAATTAGATTTTAGGAGGCGGTGCCCAGCGGACAAGCAAACATGCAGGGGGTGAGGGCTGGGCGCGGTCTGGGCTACTAGAACAAGGTAAATCAATGCTAAATAATCAAACTGAATGCTAAGCTAATAAATCACTGACCTCAAAATTACCGGAAAGATGGCAAAGCTCACTATTCCAACCCACTATGGAGGAACGTATGAGACAGAGACGTTTTTATACCTCCACAGCAGAGGTATCAGGTTTTCTGGGTGACGTTCCGATGCCTTTTGATTCAAAATTCAAACGCAGTACACTCGTTACACATATAGAGGGCGCCACACTGATAGTTTTAGACAGAAAAGCAGGATTTCAATAAATGTGCAGTAAATTGTCAAAATAATGACTGGGGCATGCAGACAGCACAATAAGATATCCGCATATTCAGCTTATCAGCAAAAAATAAATAAAGTCAATTTAAGGATGGGTTACCCTTTAACGTTACTCCCTGGGAACTTCTTTGTTCCATTGTTGACATAGTTGGGGTTGTTGTCATGGTCGAAGAGCCAGCTCTAACCCATCGTTAGCGTTCTGGCTGAGACAGGAAGCTTCTTATCAAGGATTTTAAGAAAGAAAATGTCCAGTACCCTTAACAGAGAGCCAGCCCTAAAGCATGACGCTTCCGCCTCTGTGCTGGACTGTGAGGAAGGTGCTCTTCAGGTCAAACTCAGCAGTTTTGCTTCTGCAAACATTGTGCTTTGAGGTGAAATCAGAGAGCTCCATTATGGTTTCGCTGGACCACAGCCGCTTCTCTTTAACTTTACCTGACACAATCAGATGAAGATTTGCCTGTTCACTTCTGTAACAAGAGACCCCAATATTTTATTCAGCTGTTGTGTTGTGTTTTTGTGACTACGTATGACCCTAACAGACTTCAAATTATTACCAAGATCCTGCTGTGTAGCTCCATCCATTGTTATTATGCTCACCCCAAGAGGCGAGACCTTCCGCGGAGCTGTGGACCTTGGCTTGATGTTCAAAAGACTTGGAAAACATGCAGGTTAATTATTTGCTCCAAGAACAAGGGAAATGTTATAAATAATAAATGGATTCAAACAGTTATGCTTTGGTTTGTATTGATTTCGATACTTATGCTCCAAAACCAGTCCGGCGCCTTCTCCAGAACTGCTGTTGCGCAGCGTATGGAATCTCTCCAAGTTTATAAAGAGCTGTCAGGATTTAAACAGCTCTGCTCCTGAAATGCTTGACAACTAAAACTTTTCCAGTTGCAAACTGTTTCAGCATGGAAAAAAATAAATAAAACTTCTGTGGGTTTGTGTCTTTGGGGAAAAGGCTGTCAATGGCTCAATGCACGTATATAAATCACGATTAGTCTTCCCCTGCGCACACGTGAGTGCTGGATTAGAAAAGTTCAAGCACATTGGAGCAGCTAAAAACCAAACGGGGAACCACTGAAAGAACCTGCACCGACTAAACTCTGAGAGAAATGGCCACGGTTTCACATGAGTGGGTGCGGCTCTTCCTGCTGAATTTACGGCTTTCTTTATTCATGGCCACCGCCAACACCCCGGCTTCCCTCTGGTGATGGAAGACGGCAGCAGGGAGTCGGCCCAGGGAATCTGGTTGTCACTCATTGGATTTTGAGCTTGCTGAGCCGACAAAATGAAACAAGCGAGGCGTGAGGAAAACATGAATCAAGAAGATGTGTGTGGCACTGGGAGAATTTTTGGGGATGCGTTTTCTCTTTTGAACACAAAGCACCACTTTTGTCTAGCGAGGCTTCGGATAAGCCGACTTTTTGCTTTCTCTCTGTGTCGCAAACTTTTAAAGTATTTGAGGAAACCAGTTCACCCTTTTAGCAATTATAGATGGCATATATGACTCAGGGCTGCTCCTCAGAGCTTGTAGGTGATGGTGTGTTAGTATTGTCTCTCAGTACCTCTGTTGTTACATTTTATTTGTCCTTTAGGTCAAGATGTTACCCTACGTTCACATAGGTTCATACACCTCATGCTGTACATTCACATTCTCTTAAAAATAACTGAGAAAAAGAGCTGATAACATGCCAGAGTAAACTTATGAGCAGATATTTATGTTTCACATGGGAAAAAAAAGGATCAAATAAATCATTAAGGCCCCAAAATGAATGACATTTATGCAAAAGGTGAGCTTGTTCTTCCTCCTTTTTGAGTATTTGCACAAACGCTACCTGCTACCCAGCTTGGATTGGCGTAACCGTGGCAACACATGTATGAATACTGGAGAAAGAAAACCTTTATTATGTGGCATAAGACCCATACGAGAAGCAATGGAGCAAATGTAGTCCCAGTTGTGATTGTTCTGACGTTTTTCACATCAATATGAAGAATTACTTGGTGCTGTCAGTGATCCACGCAAAACTGCCTGTTATTCCCGGCAAGGTAGGAATTACTGCAAATGCTGGCGGTCACAACTTGTCTGTGACTCCTGCCTAAAACAATGAGAGACTGATTGTTACTGTCAAGATTTTTGTTGCTAATTTATGTGCGGCGGCTCATAATACATGCCCACCTGACGCCTGTAAAAAGTCTCTTCTGCTTTCACACATTGCCTTAACACAAGCACTGACCTGTTATTGCCAATAAATAAATAAATAAATTAACCATTCTTCTTTCAGGAAACTTGACAGTAACAGAAACTAACCTCATGAAATGACATGAGAAGAGGAGGACATGGTGTAGCTTGAAATCATGTAAAATCCCCCCTGTTCCTGCTAATCCATGACAACCAGACCATCTCTGTTTTAATAATTCCTCTGTGTACTCATCCCAGATTTTAATTGGGACTAGTACATGATTGAATATTTTATCTCATCTCTTTGTCAGTGACTGTCACTGGTTACAACAGCTAAGTACATACTTTACATTGAACATTTTTATGTAAAATCAGGCTTCAGCAGCAGTGTCCGGTCATCACTCTGTTCTATGCCCTTTGGAGGGGAGGACAGGTGCTTTGTTGATGTCTTGTTATGAAAACCTTAAACATCCACCTGAAACTTCAACTGTCAATCAGTCATTTATTAATTAGACTTGAATTTGCTTCCAAGATTTTATGAGAGACACTCCTTAAAGAGCAGGCTGGAGAGAAATAAAAGCCTGAGGCAAAGTCTGCCCAGGCTCTGAAATGTGGTGTCTTTAAACTGAAATAAACTTACAAGTGCTCTCCTTAAAGATATTTTACAAAGTTGGTCTCCTTGTAAAACATGTTTGTGTTTTGTTGTGTAAAGTTGTGAACTGCCTTTCAGATGGATATTTATTTTCTAAAGTGACACAAAAAAACAAACTATTTTTTTTTATGAACATGCAAAACGACTGCAGATAGTACGCATTTTTAAATATTAAAGCACACTGTCGCTATAACTGGAAAACAAATATTAGGGGCTTCCTGTTGCCTTCAAGAAAGCCTGCTCATGTTCCATCTGCTCAGCAAACAGCCTTCATCCTCTGGGAGGCGAAGCTGATGTGAGTCTCAGATGCTCAACTCTGGAAGGTGTTTGATGCAAATCCACATTCAGCCTATGTAAAGATAAAGGTATCTGCTTTTTACCCTCCAAGGATGTTTTGCTCTTTCACCGTATCGAAAAATCAGTAAAGGAGTGGACTGCAAAGAGCCAGTGGTGCAGACGAAAATAGTGCCGAGGTATTGTCTTAACACAGCTGCTGGGTAAAAGCTGTCGGGTCGTTCGTGGGATAGTATTGACAAAATATTGGCTTCAAAAATGTTGAGACTTGGGGGTTTTGTCATAGTTTGAGTTCCTGCCTTAGTTTTAATTTCTGTTTTTAGGTTCTTGTTTTCTATTTTAGCTTGTGTCCTGTTTCAGTCTTGGTTTGAGTTCCATCTTAGGTTGGGTCTTGTCATTTATTTTGTGTTTCAGATTGGTTCTTGAACTGTTTTAGTTTAACCTGTTTTTACATGGCAGTTATTCAGTCAGTTCAGTTCCACCTCCAGCCACTTCCCTGATCAGCGCCACTTAGTCTGGTAATTAGTTTAATTCTGTTCACCTGCTCACTCCCCTACTTATAGCTGCCTCTGTCCCTTGCACTCTGCCCGATCAATGTGTGTGTGTGTGTGTTTTTCCCTGCCTGGGGTAAGTCAGATCCTGCCAGTTTTCTGTTTTGCCCGTCTGCCTGAAACCCTACATGATTCTGTTAGTTTTTGCCTTAATTATTTGACCTATTCTGCTCACTTTGTTTTATTAGACCAGCCTGACTTCTGATCAGTTTATTTTAGGTTGTTGGCTGTGGACTGTTTGAGTTTTTTGGTCACTGCCTCCTATCTTTTTGGCTTGGTGCCCTTTTTGGTTTTCTGCCTGTTTTTGCTCTGTTAATAAATCACCTTTTATTACAACCTTTGCTTGTCTGGCTGAATTCAGGGTCCTCTGTTTCTGATTCTTGACAGGTTTGGTTGGCAATGTGCCACATTGGTTAAGTAACTCCACAGCTGACTAATTCTGTTGGGTCACAGGTTGGGCAGCTATAATCAAATGTTGGGTCAAAACTTTGCCCAATCTGTTGGGTTGTAATCAAGACTGGGAGGAAGTCAAATCATTCTTAACAAACTGAACACATATCACTGGACTTCCCCTTTACTCTGATATTAAAGATAATAGGTAATAAAACAGTTAAATTTCTTAATTACACATTATTGGTCTAGTCTAGAATCTAATGGACGCATTTTTAAAGACAGCTATAGTTATTTCTAAGAAAAACTGCTTAATACCGTGTGTTAGAGTAACCCAACTATTAGTGGCATGATAACATTCGTAGTGGTTTATGAATTTCATCCCAAACCTTGTTAAGCTTAACTTTAAACAATTTATGTGCATGCTCGTAGGCTCTCCCACTCGCTGATCTTCATCTACAAATCTGTTCTTGAACTTCTACCTACACATTTATGTCTATATATGTGTAGAAATTTTAACTGATATGGCCTGGGTTCTCCGGACTTAATCCTGATGCAGATCCTGATTGAGAACTGAACAGCGAAAAAGGCTTTCAGATACTCTGATGCCCCACCGACCTGGAATGATGCACAACAGGATGTGAAATTGAGAACTCTTTTATCTCTGGCGGGATTCAAATCTTCTTTAAATGACAGAGTACAAAGCATGATTGGATGTTGTGACTGCACGTTGTAAACTGATCATTTTATTGTGCGCAATGTATTCAAATGTGGTTTTGAGCTGCTGTCTTGGCCAGGCAACGCTTGGAAAAAAGGTTTTAGTCTCAATTAGTTGTTTTTGCACCTGGTTAAATAAAGGAATCTTAACCTAATGTTGACGGGTTGACCTTAATTGTTAAAACAGTGGAACTTAATTAGTTTTTTTCTGGAGAGTAGCTGTAAAACTCCTCATTTATCCCAAATTATCATGCTTGTGATTCTGTCTGTTCTGGTCTGAGTTTAGGACAGGAAACAACACAAAACCCAAACTTGTAGCAAATATCAGTGTTCATTGTCATCTGTTCATTATGTCTTGTGTTGGGGGTTTTCCACCAAAGCAGTTTCTTGTTTTTTGAGCACAAAGTACTCCTTGCAGGGTGCTTGTGTTTTGGTGTGCCTATTTCCTCGACTGCGACATTTCCAAAACTATTGTTGACATAGATTACCCGTACTATGTTTATCTTTCCCACACAGCATGGGCCTGTGCTTCTGTGCCTTTCCATTTGCAGACCTTTTGCCGCTCATAACTCTCTGTTGCCATTTTATTTCTACTGTCTCCTTATTGTCTTCTCAACCCTTGTTCTAAAGGCTGTCTTGGGGGGCTCCTTGCTATTAGAAGGCAGATGATAAAAAGAATATATACTTAACGGAAATCCTAGGCTTTTACTTAAAGGTATAGTGGACAATCTTTATCTGCTTTATGTTGTGGGGGAATCATCTTATCTATTGGTTCTCCTACATGACAATCATTGTGACATGCTCACCTAACGCCAATGCCCGTGCTTCTTCCTTGCTAGTTTTCTCTTGCTCTGCATGCGCACTCTAGTGTTTATGTATCCGGTTAGCTCTGGTGTTAGCCTTTCATTGCAGCTTCGCCGCTCTCCTCGTATACTTTGAAAATGGCTGAGAGTCGCAAGAAGCAAACTCTCTTACAAGTTTTTTTAGGATAAGAGGAAGGCCTCAGAAGAAAGAAATAAGACAAGACAGTATTTGGGAGATTCTTCCAGCATGTAAGAGCATGTAAGATGGTCTTGTACAGTTATTCAAAAAGTGAATAATGGTTCCCTATACCCTTACTTTGGGATTTTGTTATATACCTTTTCTAAAAAAGTAATAAATCCATGAATAAATTATTATTTTTTAAATCAATCAAGGCATGGTTGAATATATGACATTACAAACCTGAGGTTAGAATGAATCAATAGAGATGGTGTTCTATACTTGTACTGAGAGAAAGGCCTGCATGTGTGCACCACCACCCTTTTCTCCCCAGTGAGAGGCAGCCTTCAGAGAACAAAGTTACACAGACCCTTTGAACATGCTTTTAAATATTTCACATAGCGCTGATCAGATTAGCACTGAGAGCTGATCTGGGTTGTATAGATCCCACGTTGTAACCTCAAACCAAATCAAAGCAACATGAGACAGCCCCTGAACTTGGCATGGAGCCATCTGGATGACCTTGGGATGAGTGAAAGTTGATTTTCATAGCACCTTTCACATAGCTCTATGTATACAGAGTGCTTAACGGGATTAACAACAGAGTCGAAAAGACCTCCCTCGATTCCCCTCACAAAAAATCCAGTGGAACCAATTCTCTTCAGAAGTCCCCCGATGAGTAATTACGCCAAGGAACACAGAAGGCCGTTCAGGGATAAAGTTGTAGAGAAGTTTTAAGCAGGGTTAGCTTATATAATAAAATCCACAAAAAAATAAATAAATCTTTAGCTTCCAAAATGGCAAATATGTCCCTGGGAAGAAGATTTCTCGGTAGCATGGCTGTTGTTTTACTGTACTGTTTGTGAACTACTGCTGAACATTTCCCCTTCCACCAGATCAGGACCAGCTTTCAGGGAGGATTAGAAGAGTCTGAGGTGCAGATCTCTGGTGTGCAACTGTGCACGGAGGAGGTGGTTTCCTGGATTGATCAGTGGCTCTTAATTTGATTTTGTCTTGCAGTGCATGTCATTATGGAGTTATGCCAAATATAGAAAATTTTTCAAATGAGGGGTGTCATGATTCTGCACTCTCCCTCACTTTCCCTTCGCTCCGCAGGTTTTAAGAAGATTCCACACACCTGCTATCTCTGCCGCTGCAGCATATTTAGCCAGACCGCCTACACCTGTTTCTGCTCCTATATATACGGGAGCTTCCCGGCAACCCATCACCAGATTATTTGACAGCCACCGTGTGAGTAGAAATCCAGCGGGACTTGCCTGCCTCGCCAAGTTACCTGATCTTGTTCTGTCTCTCTTTCTCGCCTTGTCCCTGTTGGGTTCCTCATCAGCTTTCAGGACACGACTTGGACTTATCTCTTGACCTCGAATCCTGCCTTACCTACAGGATCTGTCGACCTGTCAGACCTCCCGTGAAGGACCTACGTCAGCCTCGCAGTACAGACTCCAGTCTCAGTCCTGCCTGTCACTACCTGCTGTGAACTGCCAGTCACGCTCCTCAACTTTCTACAAAGGTTTCCTGTCTGTACCTTTATAAATAAACCTCTTTAAGCACAACACTGTCTAGCTTGCATAAATGGTTCTTTGATTAGTTCTTGCATAACAAGGGGAACCTTCTGCCTTGAAGCTAATTCTGGCCAGGCTTTAGTTTTCAGACAGCTGGACCTTTCAGTGGGAGACCTGTGCAGCAGGCCTTCGTGCTACTAAGAGCAGCATCGGGTAACTAGAGTAGACGGGTCTGCCATGGCTCAGCTGGCGAGAATGTGAATGACACCGTTTTCAAATGTGCTGATATGCTGTGTGGTGAACTGAAATGGCTCTGAAAGCTCCCAAACAGAGACCCAGTCTCATCCCAAACATCTACAGCACGACTGTCTGCGTTTTTTTTTTTTTGTTTTTGGCGCAGGTTCGCTGTTATAATTGGAAGATTACAGATAATTTGAAGATTTATTTGTTTTGAGGATTTGCATCTCAGTTTATGTTTGCGATTTTAGTCTGAAAAGCTGCCTTTTCGAATCTGACACTTCCAAATCTGAAAGAAATATCTGGGTTTATGGTCTTTTGTTCATTCATGAGGAATGTCTTGTGGCTACGGCAAGTAGCCAGAAAGCGCAAAAGTCAAACAGAACTTATACTATGATAATTTTTGCAACAAAAAGCCCAACGTAAGTGTGGAGGTGCTGCAATGATGGATAGCTCGGGTGGCAGAATCTGCTTAAAGGCCAACTATTAGCAATGACAGTCCACAAATCTGACCTTTATGGAAGATTAACAAGAAGAAACCCATGTTGAGAAGTTGTCTTGTATATTGCCCCCAAGGCATTAAAGTTTTTTTTTTTTTTTGCCAGTTTGGTTATTACTTTTTGTTATTGTTAGTGTTGTGTGAAAACTAACAATGAACACACCCTCGCCATGATGGTGGCAGCATCATGCTACCTCTCTTCATCAGGAAAAAGCTGTTCAGATCAGGTGGAGCTAAATCCGGTACAATCCTACAAGATAGAGGGTTATAACTCGGCACCCTCTGTATAGCTTATAGAGGGTGCAGTAGATTTGAGAAAGGCAGGTTCACCATCAAGCAGGACAAGCACCCTAAACCTACAGCCAGAGCTACAAAGGAACAGTTAAGATCAAAGCCAATGTGTTAGAATGGTCCAGTCAAGGTCCAGACCTAAATGAATATTGACTTTCTATCTAGCCTGACTGAGGTTGTGCTGCGTTGCAAAGAATCCATCCATCCACCCATATATCCATTCATTCATCCAACCATTTTCTTTACCTGCTCATCCGTGCAGAGTTGGGGGGGATCTTGTGTCCAGCTCTAGTGGTCAATGGACGAGAGACAAGGCACACTACGAAAAGGTCGCTAGTCTATCACAGGGCAACATAGAGACATTAGAAGACAACCAATCGCGCACAAAGAGGGACAATGAAATAGATCAATGAGTAGATCTGTAAAGCCAGTTTAGACATGCTGCTGCAATTTCAGCGAATGATGCTACAAGTGTCAAAACATTGATTCAGAGAGATACAAATGCACACCCCTTTTTAATATTTTGCACTTTGCATTCTCAGTTTGAGTGTTTTTACCATTCTTATTTGTTCTGTGTGTAGTTCAATCCTTCTTGTTCTTCCCATAGCTGGGCCTAACGCTATCCTCACAATCTTTATTCATCTACAAGACGTTGGCCACAAGGATTGAAAACAAAAACTCCTTCTATCATGTACCCTGACCAGACTGGATTTAATAACGGCTGGTATTCTATTCATAATACGATAAGACTCATTATTCTAACTATTGCAACATACAAAATACCGATTTTTCATTGTTACATTATATGCAGAAAAAAATTTCTATTCGCAAGATAAATCTGGATTAGGATATAATTTCCGGTAATGGTTCAGAATATTGCACAGCTCACTCAATGCTTCCATGTAATCAATGCTTCTCTGAGCTTTGTTTTTTCTTAGGAGGCAGCAGACTAGGTGTTATGTTTTAATGGATAAAAAATGTTTTCCAAAGTGAAGGTTGGAGAAAAATTAGATGCTAGCGAAGCAAAGAGTTCGTGCCAAGCAACAAACATGATGTTTAACAATCAGCAGGGCAGAGAGTAGCGTTTGCTGCGGATAAACAGCTCCCTGACCTGTTTACTGTCATGGAAACAACATCACCTCCAGCATTGACAGTTTTTTTTTTTTTTTTTTTTGTTTACAGGTTTTATTACAATCAAATTAGAATTTGTCTCATGTTGTTTGACTGATGAGCTGCTTTATCAAAAGACAAAACAAAACAAAAAAACTCCTGTGTGCCACCACTTTTTTATGAGCCCTGCATGTTGTTCTTGGAAGTCATAACCGAAGCGATTGCATAACAATCCTCCCAGGCTAAATGGTGAAAGGCACTCATAGTGAGACAGAATAATAAAAGAAAGACCTGGCGGTGCAATCAGCTGTAGTTGGTTTATTTCTGAAGAAAAGCTGGATTATGAATAAACATTGTTAAATTCCTGCCATCACAGTAACACTGCCCCTCTACTTTCTCCAGCTTTAGCCAGAAGGAGAAAAAACTCCACTCCTGATGTCCCCTAAAAGCTTCAGTTTTAGCTTTAATTAGCCCCCTGTGGGCTTCAGATTAAAGGGCCTGAGGGTCCTCGCTCTGCTACAGTGTTCACAATCCCTCTGTAAATGGAGCGCAAAGGATTACACCACATGTACAGTGTGCTTTAAATGCTGCACAGTCCTGTGCAAATGGGCAGTCGCTTGAAATCTGAAAGGGACATTTTAAGACATGACCTTGCCACCTTAATAGTATAGTAAATTTCTCTTTACAATTTTTGGAGATAACAAATTTAATTTGGCCTTAATCAACATTTGGAGCTAGGGTTGGTGATTTTTCCAGATGTTTCCCCAATTCTCTTTTTTAATAACATGCATGCACAAGACCATCTGACCTTGCTCTTCCACTCCTCAGGGGGATCATGTGACCAAAAAAATCTCCCTAATTAACTCTGGTGTTATTTCTTTCTACTAAGGTCTTCCTCTTCTTTTCATAAACTTTGTTTGTTTCTTGTGACTATAAGCCATGTTCAAATTATACGGTGAGAGCAGCAGAGCTACAATGAGCGGCTAACACCGAAACGAACCGCTAAGCTAACCGCTGAGCTAACTGCTAAGCTAACCGGATACATAAACACTAAGTACGCATGCTCAGCCAGCAAGCGGAAACTAACAAGGAACATGCACGGACACTGACGCTACGTAAGCGCGTCAGAACATTTTTGCCAACTCCTCAGCAAGGGAAGTCGCTATTGGCTGTCCTAAAAGTTGCTAGATGACATCAACACGCAATTTGCATATTTTTTTATGTATTTGTGATCTAGACAAGACAAAAATTTGATTAAAAACAATCCAAATATGTTTGGAACTACAAATTAACTTTGTAAATATAGCAAAGAAGTTGCTAAGTTGGCAGGACTGCGTCACAATGATTGGCATATGGGACAAACAATAGATAAGGCAATATTCCCAGGATACGCCCGGGACAAAGGTGGGTGAGAGCAGGACCAAAACGCCCTCAGAGATTTTTTTAACCTCCTTTTTCAGTATACATTATGTATTTACCCGCGACCCCATGAGGGATTAAGCGGTTTGGAAAATGGATGGATGGATGGATTATGTATTTACTACTTTTAGGATGGAAGGACGATTTTACAGAATATATATAACAAAAAAATGTTTCTGAACATGATTACCAACTATAGCCTTAAGAAAACACACAACAGATTACACCAGGTAAACACTTTAAGCAACATTAACTTCAGTCTCTCATGTTGTTGACGAATTTTGGCTCATTCTTCATAACATTGGTTGAGTTTACATAGGTTTGAACTTTTTACACGGACAATGCAACACATCCACTATTCAATAATTGTGTTTGTGGTGGACTCGGTTGCAGAGAGGAAGCAGGAGGGAGGAAAGTGAAATAAACAAACAGCCTTAGAACACATGTTTGCACAATGTAACAGAAAAAAAAATCATCCTAAGGCTACAAAAACCCTAGTGGAGAAAGAATGTCTCCAAAAACATGACACCCCAGGTAGAAGAGTCAGAAGCAAACAGGAGCTGGATAAAAGGGTCTGAAAACCTAGGAGGAATGACTGCAGAATAGAAACCATGTTGGTGATGAACTGCTGCAGTGCAGCTATGAGAAACAACATGTTTGATGAACTGAATAAACACAGAGATCTAGGAAACACTGACAGAAACCCGAAACAGTAAACAATCAGGGGCATCCAATTACTGGGAAGATTAATTACTCATTACAATATGAATCGCTAAAACTGTAACTCTAATAGTTGCTAAAAACATACAGAAATACTGTATATCACCACAACTAAGGTTGTTTTTCTGCTCTCTGAGAATTTTCTTGGAGTTTGACAGATTGATAAAAGGCTTACAGTTCCAGCAGGAGTAATGCTGAGGTGAGGGCAGGGACAGCTGGTGAAGGCCAGGTCGGCCAAATTCACAAGCTGATAATTTCTGGTCTTCGCTTTTTTACAGCCAACGACGGCCCCCGCCCACATAGACCGGGTCCTTCGAAGAATGTTGCCCCTGAATTGGGACACACCCAATATGATGGACAAAGTTAACATCACATCTGCATGTTACTAAATACAGGCTTATATGAGGTTTGGTCTGAGACGGTTGTTCATTGTAACTGCCTGTTTGTGACTTTGACACAGTGACCTGTCAGGATCCCCAGGGAAGTGATTACTTATATTTATGTAACTCTTTAATGCTGCTCATCCCTGGATACTTGTTTGTGTTATCTATCTAGTTTCCTGTTCACAGGGTTTAGGTTAATTACTATTTTAGTATTCTGTTAGATTTTTATTCTATGCTTGCCTTTCTTTAGTTCTGTTACTGTTCTTTATTTATTCTACTAGTTAATCATAAGCTAACAAAAGATTTAGTTAGCTTATGGTTCTCTATTTCTGTAGTTCTGTTATATATACCGTTTCTTAATTTAGTTAGTTTTTTCCCCCCATGTCTGGCCATTATCTTGTTCCCTATTAGATTCCATTCTCTCTCTGCTCCTGCCAGTTCTCTGTCCTCCTTTCCCTCCGTTAATAATGTCACACTCGTCTCGCCTGTCGATAATCAGCGCCACCTATCACCGCCCCGTTTCCCCTCCTATTTATATCGTCAGCCCAGCCATTACCAATTGTCAGGCCCTCCATCTTCATTCACCCAAGCTTCCCTGTTCTGGACAATCCCTACCGTGTCCCTGGTTCCTATCTTTCTGTAAGCCTTGTTGCAAATATAATAAATCATCTGTGTTCCGGTCCAACCACAGCCCTGGCATACCCAAACAAGTACGGCAAGAGTAGTAGGTCAAACCTGTAGTACAGCAGCTATTGCTAGACTTGTATTGCGTTTGACCTCTCAGTGAATAGCTGTGGTGGGGTAACATTGAAGTTGAAAGGCTCATCACACCACACTTTAAAAAAAGAAAGAAAGAAGGACCATGTACATTTGATGTGCACATTGTTGAGAATTAAAAATATATCTTAGTTGGGGTTACTGAGTAAAGCAGAGGGGGGTCTGTCCTTTCCTGCTTCAGCGTAAGATAAACATGGAGTTTTATTGTCCTGAGGGGGTGGTCAGCAGGAGAGGGGGTCAGTCATCCTCCCTCTGAGCTTGCAGGAGGAGTTTTAAAGTTGATAAAAGGAATGTGTTGGTAAAACTTACTTCAGACAGACAGACTTATCCACCGCGGTAAGAACAACATCTTGTAATGGTATGTACTCTGTCTCCATATTTAATTTCTATGAATTAAATATGTATTCGAACCGTTCTACCTCTGATCAATGATTCCTTATTTTATTGTCAAATCTTAAACCGGGGTAAAAATGGGCCTTTAGTAGCGAAGCAGGATTAGGCCAATAATAAAAATATCACAACATCCAGGGAGCATCTTCGCTTGACCATTACTGCAATAGTGGGATTGTAACATCATCGGCTCTAAGAGGCCTTCAAAACGCCTGTTAAACAGTTCTTTTCCCCAGGGCGGAAAGTTTGATTTCATGATGAAAAGTATGGACCTATAAGCATGACATGACTGAAACATCATTAATTCAACTTTGTAGTCCAACTGTTTTCAATATTAGCTCTTAGTTTCCATTTTCCCATGTTTGATTTTATTTCTACATTTTATTCCAACTTGCTTTTATTCTGTTTTATTTTCCTATGTTTTAATCATGTAAAGCACTTTGCATTGTCTTTGTACTGAAATGTCCTATACAAGTAAATTTGCCAAACTACTGGATAGTGGTCTTTTGTAGGGAGAAATGCATATGTTTCTCTGAAATCTTGTTTTTGTGAGGAACACACTTTGCTCTTTGTATGTGTGTAATAAAACTTCTTACTGCATCAAATTTTAGTTTTCCTTCTGAATTTTCAGTGCTTTAAATTTAAGTTACATTTCATTCTGTACTTTTTCCCCCTACGCTTTGATGTGATTTCTTTTTTACCTGCAAGTGTTCTGAAAGGGTTTGAAGAACTTCTATCTATACGTCCATTATGGGGGGCGGGGGTTGGGTTGCTGAATATCTCCAGCAGTCATTGGACGAGAGTACAAACGGGACAGGTTGGCAGTTCATCACAGGGCAACACAGGACGAACGACCATGCACACACCAATAGCTAAGGGCAATTTAGAGCGACCAGGTAATCTAACAGTCATGTTTCTGGCCTGTGGGAGGAAGTCGGAGTACCCAGAGAGAAGCCATGCATGCACAGGGACAACATGCAGACTCCAAACCCAGGATCTTCTTGCTGCAAGGCAGTTGTGCTAACAGCTGTTGCAAACTTCCAGCCTTGTTGTATGAAAACCAATGTAAAAAGACTCAGTCTTAAAATGCTATATTTATAAATAAAGTAAGAACATTGTCTTGCGAATTAATGATGAGCACCATGTCAAATCTTAAACTCTGTTGCTAATTGTTTGTTAATGATGCAGATCTTTGTGCTCAAGGCAGGGAAATTATGTAAGCCGTGAATATCAAAGCAGAAGCCGGAAGGATTTCAGGTGTTATTATCCTCCTTCGCGTCTCGTATGCGCGAGTGACGTTGTTTAGAACATTCGTCTTCATGTCTGCAAGTTTAATGTGAAGACTTGAAGGGTCTGAGGGCAAAAAACACACTTTTATCTCAAGGCAAGACTTCACAGCACCAGAAAACTGTCATGTTCATCAAAGGCTCCCCATAAAATAACCCTGATGTTTAACAGGGGAAGGTGAAGGTAAGGGGAGAGACGCGTTCGCAAATCACTGGCTCTGCGCTGCAGAGTTATGTTTTTCAGAGCCGCTCCGGGGAGCAGAAGATGATGACTTCCGATCGGCGCTCATTCCAGCTGACGACGGCTTCAGGTCAACACCTCGGAAACTGCGAGCATTTCCACCATCTCCTAATGAAGCGAGGAGTCACGGCGAGCCCGGAGCAGAAGGCAAAAATGATCTTAATCAACAGAGCTGCAGCTAATTTTATATTCATTACCGAATTCAACCCTGATTAAAAGTTTCTCGCAGCGTGTCAAGGTGTGGATTTTATCCGGGCAGCTCTCGCCTGGAAACAGCGAAGTCGACTGTGTTGTGAAAGTGCCATTAGTTAAAGTTATGAATGATTCTGTTAACATATTGATTCTCCTCTTAATTAGAAATGCTATAACCCGGTGAAGAATAGCCTCCCATTATTTTTTGAGCGTAGAAGTGGATGATTGGACTGAATGAATCAATGAGTCGCAGTGATTTTCATATCGGCTCCTGCAGAATGAGATTCTTACATCAACCTCAATGAGGAAGTTCCTCTCTCTTTCGTCATGCTCCTCTCTTTACAAAGTTGAAAGCTGAACATCAGTTTGAAAAGTTTAAAAGTAAAGCAAGACAGCTCAAAAAAAAAATGTTGAGCTCACATGAGAATAACTCTTAAAGACAGACTTTACACTAAAACTGTCCTCATCTGACTGTCTGTCCCGTCCCCATAGAAAATAAGCCAACTGCTGCCAACTGACATGGTAACCATGTCAAATCAATGTGCTATTTATAACTCAAAAGCAAAGCGAAGGGACAGCGTCCATTTTTTTAAAAGCTTCGCCTCGAGCCAAAGCTTTCAAGGGACACATAATACGGCCATGTTCTATAAGAGACTTCAGCAGTTTTAATAGTTATTTTTACATTTGCTGTTGTGGAAGAGCTTAACTTGACCTCAAATGTAGCTTAAAGGGATAGTTTGGATATTTAGAAGAGGGTTTCTGTGGTAATTATTGGTAGTCAGTACCTTTTCTCAATTGAAAGATACCTCCTTATTTTCTCCCTTTTCCCCAAAATTCCAGATCAAATTGCCTTTAAACTTTGGAATAAATAAAACTGGGTTGCAAGTTTCTTTTTTTAAACTCTGGAGAGACAGATAATGTTTCATAAGCTAGACTTTAATCAGCTCAGATAATAATGTAAATCTTAAATTTGTCAGTACTTTTCTAGAAGTAATGTCTTGGGTAATTTAGTTTATTATGCCATCTTTTTTAATCTATTCAAATCTTTAGGAAGTAGACATAAAGTTAATTAATAAGCAATACACAACGCTGTAAAAAGTATTTTCCCTATACAGATTTCTTTGTTTTCCTCTTTGCTTGTTTGTCACTCCTGGATGTTTTAGATCTGATCACCAGATCAGTGATGGATGGAAAAAATTATCCCAACAAACCAACTAAACGGTATTACTGGTTCGGCTGCCAGCAGATTGGGAATTACATTTTAACCTGACATCCCCTTCAGGATTATTGCTTGCTGAATCCATTTTCCATTAAATGTTGACATTTTTCGTGTTTTAAAGAATTTTTAAATCAGATAATTGTATCCATGTTTGATGCGTATAGGTGAGTCCGAATTTTAGGTTTGATCTTGGTAGGTCCCACTATATCAGATGCCAGCAGGGTTTCCCATCAGAGAGATTTTAAAAGCTGACTTTAGGGCAGCTTTTCAGGGGTTTACTGGGTAGAAGGTTATTTCAGAATCAGAACCACATTTCACATTTGCCACCTGGCCAAAGAGGACAGATTCCAAATTAAATCCAATTATCCATTTACCCAAGATGATGGTACCAGTGTAAAAATGGATTTCACAACAGACTTTGCCAGCGTCCTTCATGGTTTAAATATCTTTTCCCTCCTTACACTTTTTTTTTAAATCAGAAAATATAAGTCAGTTAAACTTTCAGATGCTTCTCAGGGGGTTTCATTGCGTTCCTATTTTTTTAAATCACCAGCACACACGTTTTGGCAAAATTTTAATGGGAGACTTGAAAAGCAAAATCAATATTCCTCTCTATTTCCACGTGTGCCTCTGACAGGACCGGTGCTTTCCAAAAAAAAAAAAAGAGCTCAGAGGGTGTCCAGAAGCGTGGTGTCAAATATTCATAAGTCTTCAGAGCACCGCTGAGATGTCATTGCAAGGACGGAAAGAGGTTCGATTTTCATCAAAGCGCAAATGGAAATTATGTCAAAAAGTGCATTGGGGACAGCTTTCCCTTTTACATTCAAAAAGATTGTTATTCTATTCTTTTATCTAATGGCAGATATAGCTCTGAACCCTTGGCATAGCAGTTGGCAAGTGGGAATGATGGCTAAAAAAATAATTAAAAAGAAAAGCAACATTTTCTAAATAAAGTTTGTGTTATACCAAACATCACCTGTTTGGTGACAGAACGGGAAGACTACAGCATAAATCTTTACTCATCCAGCTGGTTTCAGAACATGTTACAAGCCTGAACGGCAGGGATGGATGAGTTCTTCCAAAGGAAAGGACGTTTACGACAGAGGATGGAGAAATTGGTCTGCAAAGTAAATGTGAAAAAATACAAATGTTACTTTTTTTCTCTCCAAATTGTGGTTTTGCTCCATGTGCTGCATCCGTGCTCATGGTGGTTTATGCCAATATGTTCTCTCACTGCACCTCGGTTCATTTCCGCTGAAGCTGTTTACAGAAATCTTTTCATCTATTAATCTATCGGCATACGCAATAAACATTCTTAAATTAGCTATAATAGCAAATTATTCAGTTACAGCTCACGTCCCCCAACACAAAGACAATTCTAGCAGCACTATCATGTAAGTCCCAACACCACCGGTAAAGGTTAGCTTACTTGCTAGCTTCCTCAAGCTAATAATATAGATTAACATTAAAAGGGCCTATATGATGCAAAATCAACTTTTTGAGCCTTTCACTATGCCATGATGCTATTCCTTCATCAAAGCCATGGCAAAAGTGGTATTTTGCTTGATTCATGCATGTCTGAGTAATCCTCGTGAATTCTGCTTTATGAGCAGCTGCTCTCTTTTTGATAGCATGCTGCAGCGGCTCTAGAACGACCCCACATGCGGAGAGGTAAGCCTCTTTCTGCCAGGTTTGAGAAATAGCATCAGAAAACATCATCATATCATCATATATGCCTCTACTTAATGACATGATATGCCTTTTTTAGTTCTTGGGGGCCGGCTATATTGCTTTGATGGGCCAGATTCGGCCCACGGGCCTTGAGTTTGTTGTAAGGCTTAAAAAAGCTTGATATAGAACCAACCTCTGACTTTCATGACTGACCTTCCTCATCTGGACTTCTCAGCAATGTCATATATTGCTACACTTGTGTCCCTTGTGCATATTGACCATTTAACAAGCAGCTAGGAGAGCAACAATGAGCGTCTCTGTTCCACAGCCAACACAATAAAATGCTATTGGCTTGCTGAGTAAGAAGTCCTGAAAGCGTTCGATAGGCCTTCTTGCAACGAACTGTTGCCACTACATCAGAACGAGAGTCAGAATCATCTAATTCGGCCATGGTCGTGCACAACCAAGGGATTTCACTAAGATTACAGCACTCACCCATACAGATAGTAGGTATACATATGTATATAAACAGTAAGCTTGATTTTTTTAGTATGTGAAGAAAAAACAGAGAGGTTCTGAGTTGTGTAAGTGCAATATACTTATTTTGTTTCACACCAGTGAAGCTGAATATTCATGCAGTAAGATGTTCATTGGGTTAATCAGAGAGAAAGCCTGGGGGAAGAAACTGTCTCTGCTGCGGCTGGTTTCTACAAATGGTGCTCTGTAGCACAGATTTCACCGTAAAAGTCGTAGTTTGTGCGCAGAATGTGCGGGGCCTGCAGAGATGTTTGTTTCCCTTTTCCTGACCTTAGACCGGGATTAGTTTCCTGCCAAAACGTTACACACAAACAAAACTTATTTTACAAACTGGGTTCTTAAATTGCACTCCAAATATAATTTATAAATTGTCCCGAGTGCAAGGGGATGATCAGCCTCGATAACCTTCTCCACGGACCTAATTGTCTGTTGCTGTTTGAACCTGTCCTGTTCTGTTGGCGAGCCAAACCACACAGTGATGGACGAACACAGGATAGACTCATTGAAAGATAATTAATTAATCTGACACTATAATAAATGTTGGTATCACTAATGCACCTGAAACCGATTTTATGTCAGACTATGAGAAACAAAATGGTAATGTGTGTTTTTATAGTGTGTAAAAATCTGGGTTCAACTGTGTTTTATCTTTTTACTACCAAAATCTTCTGTTAGCTGAAACACAGGGAAGTTGTTGTGTAAACTTCTCCAATTTGCAGAACAGCAAAAATACCCCGCTGATTCAGCAATTTCCTTCCAATCAACATCTGATTGAGTGGTTTGCCTCATTGATCTGATGGTTCCCCAGGGAGAGTTTTATATGTGCTGATGCCGCATGTTATCAGCTAGGCATTCTGTTTGCTGTAGAATAAAGCAGCACAGTTCATCCAGTCTGAGTCAAAGTTTACTCTGTTTGTTCCATCAGAGGCTGGTAGTGACAGAGCAGAGCTGACCGCAGGCTCAGTGTGGCGTCTATGAAAAGAAACCGCAAGCTGTAACCAGGGATGGACTGAGATGAACATTTGGCTCAAACATTTTTGGACCATGATTGGCCAGATATGATCTCTGCAGATGAACTTCATAAAAATGTGTGCACACACTGGTTTTCATGCTGTAATCAATTTTACCAAAATATAACATAAAGAGTAAGTTAAGTTAAGTGTTCCCTTTAATTTTTTGAGCAGTATATATATCTCCAGGTGTATACATAGAAAGCCAAAGGTATTTCGGCTTCGAGGTCCGGCGGTATCATCCTATCTATTGGTTGTCCCACATGATAATTGTTATGAAATGCTCGTGTAACACCAATGTGCATTCATATTCCTCAATAGTTTCCTCCAAAGTGATATAAATGAGAGAGTGTGGCGACACTCTCATTGACTTCTATAGAAACAAAGCAGTTTGGAAGTCACATGGGCAGCAGATAGTTCCAAATAGCAAATAAATGCAGTTCATTCTGAGTGTTTTTGAATAATTTTCTCCAGTAAATTGATGAAATTACAATTTTTTTTGCCATTGTGAAGCCTTAGCTGGTATTTTAAATTCTTGTGGTATTTGTGCGTTCACAAACACGAGAGTCAATTTTGCACCACTCCCATATCAACCGAGACAAGTTTGCCTCCGAACCAAAAACGCTTCGGGCAAATCGCGTTTCGGTATATTGGTTTAAGGCGGGACATACCGCTGCAACGAAAGGAAGAGCCACAGCGGAACCAACATTAACATGGCAGCACAGGAGGACGCACGCGTAGATGCTGCTATCACATTTGGTTGCTAAAAATCCATGATGTCTTCTTTGATAGTAGAACAGCAAGAAATGCCTTGTCTAGCTTACCTCTTTGTGGTGTCACTTAGCAGCTGCTGCTGGCGTTTTAATTTGATACCGTGATTGGCTTTGGTAGGCGGGCACTAGATGTCACTTCACCCAATCAGCTTGGAGAGTTCTGCTCCATACTGCAAACGGATGCAATGGGAGCAGTCCCAGATCAGTCTGGCTGGCCAGGTTAGACTGCTCCAGCTCTGTACTAAAATAGATCAACGGTGATATTGGATGTAACGAGTCTGGCTGCGTGAGCAACATTGTCTTAATTCTAAAGAGAGCCCAACAGATCTACAATCACAAATGGGACATTACTGCTTTTGTTATGGTCCAATGTGCTTTCTGAAGTCCACAATCAATGCAATGCAATGCAGCAAACTGACTTGGCCTGATACGCATAGAGAATCGGCTTAGCATATCATTTTATTTACTAATCTTATTTAATATTCAAATTTTCCAAGACACAAAATTTGAGGTCTTCATTATCTGTTTGCCACAATCAAAGGGCAAATTCTGAGAAACAATTGCTCAAAAAATATTATATAAATATGATTTTCACTTTCTGAAAATATGGACAAAAAATACTTTATCACGATATTCACATTTTTTTTAGATGTTCCTGCATGTCACATTAAAAAGTGGAAAACGTTTTAAAAGGATTTATTGTGGCCTTTTTCTTTACATCACAAATGCCTGGCCTTTATTGGGGTGAGGAAACTATTGAGAACCAAAGTGTGTTAAATCTCAACACAAGGCTGGGTCCTCCTCTTTTGGCTTTTGCCTTTCAGGGGTCGCCACAGTGAGCCATCTGTCACCAGCTAACTCTATCTTCTGTATCTTCTCCTCTCTCATCCATAAATATCCTCTTTGGTCTTCCTCTAGGCCTCCAGCCTGGCGTTTCCACCCTCTTCTGAACATATGTCCGTATGAACTACCTTTTTATGTTACATTTCAAAATCTGAGATCTTGCGATATGCGGCCCCTCGGCTGCAACGTGTACCGGAGCTCAAAGCTTAACAGTACTGCAGATTTCCTCCCTCCTCTGAAGCTATTATCCATCCACCCTGCAGTTCTGCAAGTACATCGTTAAGTTAGGAACCACCATGAGGGGGAAGTTGTTGTCTGTGAAGTTTAGTGGGTTTTAGCACCAGCTGGGAAATCAGTAGCAACAACTGCTCAGGTGCAAGCGATTAAACACTTCGACAGTAAATACAAGCTGTTTCTCAGAGATTTCAAACCTTCTGACGCCAATCTGAGCATCCGGCAACAATCTGCGGAACTTCATTCTTAAACTCTGATTTTTATTTTTCTAAAAACACGACGACGACCTGCATATGTGGCACGCATGGAAACCACTCTGTGGCTGAGCTGCAGCCTCCAGGGAGAGATGGACTTTTCATTTGGCCCTCATTAAATATTGATGCCCTGCAATAATAGAGATCAGAGGGAAGATTTACGTGTCACAGCACACCATATATAGTCAGCGGGGTTCGTTGTAAGCTTATATTTGCACCCATTACTCATCAAAACTCCAACTTGTAAATAAAATGTTTGATTTCACGGCAGCAGTCTGTGTTTGCCTTCTTTCTTTCCCTTCCACGCTTCACTCATTAGTCAGGTTGCACGGCTGCACTGAAAGTTAACCTTTAAATGGAATTAAAACTCCTGACAGGAGAGGAAAAATATCTTCCCTTGTGATCAGTCGGTGAAATCTGCAAGTTAATCAGATAAGCGAGCAACGTTATTCCCCCGCACAGCTTGTTAGAATCTTGCAGGACTTTTCGGCAAGCAGCAGATCTGTCAAGGGGGGGGGGGGGCAGGGGTGCTGATGGAAAAGATGTGAAAATGGTGTGGAATTACACTGACATCTGGTGGAAATAAGAACTTCCAAAGGAAGGTAGTGATGGAGAAAATTAAAGGGACAAGAGCAAATTTCTAAAAAACATCAATCAAAACAAGACGACCCTCCCAAAAATATAGGTAGCATGGACGTTTACAGAAGATCTGACAAAGAAGAAATAAAACAGATTGTATTTATATATACAGGTGAAGGTGGAAACAGGTGTTAAACGATCAGCTAGAGAAACTGCAGGTACTTCTCGATTAAAAAAAAGGGCTTTGGGGAAGCACTTCAAAATCATATATTACTTGTGCTTTCTTTGTAATCACTCGAAATGATCAACAACATCAAACTCAACTATCACTAAATGCATGAGCTAAAACTCTGATAATTTGCAGGGTTTTTTTTCTTTTGCGTGTGTGCCTGTGTTTCCATTATTCAGGCGGCGTAGCTCCTTCCTGCGGTGCACCTCGGAGGTCACGCTGCTCCTGTAAAACTTTTAATCGCCAGCAGCTGCCAGCCCTGATGGGCTGCGAATCAACCGACGCCGGGGTGGCATGAGGCGCTCTGCTGGAGGTTCAACAACAAGCCGGTGGGAGCCCGACTGCCGACCTGCCCGTTAAAACTTTTGTTGATTCAAGAAGCTTAAATAACGGCAGGGGAAAAAAAAAAAAGATAGATCAAACACGCAGGAAGAGTCTGAGTTAAAGGTTTATTATCTTCATTTGTGGGTGATGCTGACACTCCTGCGAAGGTTTCTTCTCATGCAAAAGAAGATAAACGCTGCTTTAAAAATGATTTCTATTCAATCTGCAAAGAAACGAAGGCTCTAATGTCGCTTGAATGACATATAAACACTATTTCTGCAAATTAAACAGCAGGTTAAAGACAAATCTAGTCCTATCATCACACGGGATTCTTCTAATCAGCTACTAGATTAACAAGGATGGTAGTTGAGTTTGGCACAGATGGGTCGCCTGTCTGTGGTCACAGCTTGTGAATCCATCTAAAAGAAGTTTTGTCCCCCTCAGATTGGACCCATCGGTAACAAGTGGCAGTAAAATCCATTGGCACAGTTGTATTGAGGTTATGTAAGTTCCCAGACAACCACGTCCTTCCAGACAACAGAAGGACACGAGAACTGCCTCATGGTAGTCATTAAAATGCTAGAAGTATCTGCTTTACACAATAAAGTAATGCACTTAGCCATCTTCATCTTACTTGCAGCTAAAACGATGCCTAGATCATATTATTTTGTGAAAGATTAAATGAAATGGAGTCTAAAAGTAAAATACCTCTATTTTTCAGTCATAAACAAGTTAGACCTCTGCTAACGTTCTTCCTTCATTGTAACTTCCATGGGGGAAATAGTGTCAGGGAAGTTTTTTTTTTTCTCAGTCTTATTCTGTTTTCCTCCTTCATTTCACCTTTAAAGACTTATTCTTGTGCAACGCTGAGGATCAGGTGAACCCTACGATTAGTCTTCAGTCTGAAAGAGATCACTAATTTGTGGGGGGGCTGGGGGGGGGTGGGGGTGCATATGCCCTTCTCATCAAGGTTCGCCTTGCTGAGACTGGCTCCGCCTGTGAATCTCATTGAGGACAACGTCGCTGTGGGAGCGGTCCGACATGCCACTCTCCACGTACACCGAGCCTGAGGGCAAGACAAACAAGAAGGAAGAACGCTGAAAAACATTTTCCACAGACGGGGAGAGGAAAAACCTGCTGGACCACGTACTGCTGCTGTTGGTGTGGTCGCTGGCGACGGTGGAGCTACGGTTGCTGTGTTGGAGACCCGAGATGGTCTTGGTGGCCTCCAACAAGTTTGAGGACTTGTTGTGGGTGGCCGTCCGACTCCATTCTGTGGCAGACAAATGGTTACAAATCAGGCTTTCTGTGTGTTTATTTGAAGTCCCTAAATGAAAGTGAGTGTGACTGGTAACCTTCATAACTTTCAATATAATGATGGTAAAAACGAAGCGCCCCAGCATACTTGGGTGAGTCCGCAGACGGCTGCACGAACTCCGCGCATATTCAAGGCGGAATCAGCGCAGAGAGGTACGCGCAGAAGGACAATTTTTACCACTGCGTGCACGATGTCACACTGTAAACTGCTCAGCGGCAAGAAGTCTTTACATCACATTGTTTTATATGAGACACCGAGCTTGATACACTGAGCTGCTCCAAGCAGGGGGTCACACGGACGGGCGGTACCACAGCCCCTCTCTGTTCTCACTGACAGGTGTGCGGTGGGAGCCTGCTGGAAAAGAAACGGCTCTAGGTGCTCAACTCGCTTAAACATTTTTTCCATCCCTTCCTGTGCAGAGTCCGTCTTGCAGAAGGTACGCCTGAGTATGCGGGAGCCTGATACTTCAATAGCTTTCCGAACTACCTTTAGAAGACATTACGCTGTGATCATTTTCTGCCTGACTTTATTCATCTATCATATTGCGGAGCCCTTTTGGCCTGCTCTCCTTTACACCATTTGTTTAACTCATTTAGGTTTACAGATATTAGTTTGTTTCCTGCTCTCTTAAGGTCATTTAAGGTCCTAGCACTGTATTTTTTATCAGGTTGAGGTCAGGGGGTTGCCAAAGCCATAGATTATTTACTTTTCCAGCCATTCTGTTATAGATTTGCTGCAATGTTACATATCATTGTCCCATTAATGACCCAATTTGGGCCAAGCGTCACCCGTCAGACTGATGGCCTTACATTTGACTCTAAAATACTTTGATATACATAGAAATGAATGATTAATTCAGAGACAGCAAGATGTTCAGATTCCAGGGCTGCAGACAGCTGAACTGCTGAGTTTGACAGCTGGCATGAGGTGTTTTATACTGATATGCTGCTTCTTCTAAACATGGAGGTGTGGATTATGGCAAAATATACACTATGTATTTTGGCCTCATCTGTCTTATGGACATTTCCATCAGTTTCAAAATAATAGTACTCCTGCAAGTCTTTCATATCCTTAAGGTGGGACACACGTGTCAAAAGTAAATTATACATTATAAAAAGAATAATAAAAAAAACATCTATTTTCATATAAATCTATTACAAAATTGCATGTCAAAAACTATTTACTCCCCTTATAATCATCAATGATAAAACACTTACTGGCATTACAGCAATGACACCTTTCTTATAATTGCCTTTTAGGTTTTGCATGTTTTCCCTTTTATTTTGAATATTTGTCCTTTGGGATTCTTTGGGATTCTGGAGTCTTTGAGGCCCTCCTTGCCATCACCCTAATCTTTAGCAGCCTATAGATATTTTCTACCAGATTCAGATTGAGACTGTTGCTGTGCCACTCCTGAACACTAGGATTATATATTTGAAGACTATATTTCTTGTAATTTGTATGATTATGGGATGCAGATATTAAAAAAAAACATATTTAGTGTCTCTGACAGTTAGAATAATATACATTATATCTAAATTGTCTCATAGTCTAGGTCAGCACGCTACACAATCACTGAGAAGACTGATGACTTGACAGAAAATTACAAACTAGTGAATTGAAACGTAAACTAAGTTGTAAAATTTGAAGATGTCTCATTTATGATCTTGTGTATAGAATATAGAATATTAGTGTAAAATGTTCTGAAAACCTTTGAGCAATACTGACTTTATTTCAACAAAGTTGGGATGACCCACCTGAGTTCTCAGCCAGCCGCATGTTTCCACAGCACAGATACGTTCTCCACATCCGGCGAACATTTTCCTTCACAGCACAGTGGAAAATGAAGACAAACAGACCTACACAGGACATTTTAATCAGTTAGAAATGAACACCTTTTTTTTAGTTTGATAAAGATATTGTCATTATTTACTCTAATGTGTTGTGTTGAATTTGGGAGTGGAATACAGCACATCAAACCAGCTCTCACCTAGCAGAGAGTTAAATATGGTGAAAAGGTACAAAGAAGGGAGTCTGATTTCCCCCCAGCTGAACAGAGCAAGGCCCCAGGTGAGGCCAAGCAGCAGGACGAGGCCGACTATGCTCCTCACGTCGGTCATCGCGCTCCTGTTGGGAGACTGGTTGTGAGGGTTCTGCTTCTTGATGCGGGAAAGCTGGACCATGACGACGATGAAGACCATCAAGCACAGGACAAAAATGAGGATGAAGTAGGCGACGACCCCCACATAGTAGGCGATGTCGTTTCTCAGCCAGCAGCTACAGGGAGAGAGACGAAAAGCCGCTAAAGGTGGATTCAAAAGGGTGTGCTAGTGAAGCTAGCTAAACAGAACAACCCTTATTGAGGGATTAAAATCTCACAAGTTGTCTGCCGTCCCTCCTGTGTAATTTCCGAATTTAACCAGACCGTAGTTGTCTTTGTCCACCGCTATGGTGATGACCACCACGACGAGCGGAATACCTGCCAGCCATAGCAATCAGAAAAAGAAGAAAATTAGATGTCAGGAAAATGAATAGTAAACATATTTAACTTTTAGAGCGTACTTTAAACGTTCCTCACCCCAGCCCATCAGGGAGAACTTCAGCATGTATCTACTCAGGTAGGGCGTGAACACTCGCACGATGCTCAGGTACATGTGCAGGGCCTCCAGCCCCGCCCAGGTAAACGACGACAGCAAGAAGTAGTGCAGGAAGAAGGCGGTGCTGATACAGAGATTGTAGTTCTTGTAGTCAGACAGCCATCCATCCAGCAGGAAGAGCAGGTTGAGGAGCAGGAGGGAGAAGCAGAGCTGGACCAGGATCTTGGCTGGAATATCACGCAGCAGTTTTCTGCAAAGTCAGATTCATCAGTACCGTATACAGAACCAGACAATAGATAAAAGGTGTATGTGGTATGGGTGATAGAAACAGTTGACACTCTTACTCAAATAACATATATGTTATTAGGGTGACAGCGAGGAAAACAGATGAAATTCCACAGCCAATGTAGGTGATGAAAGTCAATATTTTTGACTGGAGAGGGTCAGGTACTCCCTCTCTGGACAAATCCTGTGTTAAAGTACAAACAGACACGACAAGCAGCAAACAACCATGATTAGTCCGACGATTCCTGTAGTGAGTTCCTCTGAGAGACGTGTAAGGCTACTCCAACTGCATGAATATTCAAAGAAGAAACTTGTGTAGAGTTACCAGTAGTATTGCAAAGGAAGTGAGATGATTGCAGCTGCAGGTTGTGTGTTCAGGAGTGGCAGTCACAACAGAGCAGCCAGAGTCATCCCAGCCTCCTGAACCATCTAAAAGGAGAAAAAAAGGCAGATATTGAATAATTGCCGGAGTCTTCTAAGGCTCCCAACAGACCTAAATGTTTGCACTCACTGTTTTTAGTGAAACTCCAGAACACACAGGATGTGCTGTTGTCCTGCAAACACGAAAAAGAAAGATGGATATTAAACTGTTTAAAAAAAAGGGAAGAAAATTTTGTTTTTTCTCCAGAGTTTGTCTTTCCCCCTCGGCGGGAAGTTGGCTATACTAAAGAGAAAATCAACATTGAAGGGATAAACTGCATTGTGGAACCATTCACACATAAACAATTGTTGGTTGAGGCAGAAAACCATAAAATATTTCAAGTATCCTTTCTACTTTTACTTACTAGACTTAAATTCATGTGGCTGATGGTAAATGTGATGTTCTCCTTCAAATTGCTGATGGACAGATTAGCCACGCTGGACCCTAGAACGGCACTGACAGCTGTTTTGTTGTCTAGAGAAGAATCCTGCAAAAAGTCATACAGTATAGATGAATACTTTAAAAATACTTTTTAACACAGTAGTTTTGTCGAACATGTCTCAAAGTAGGATGGACAGCTTTAAAAGGACAATAACAGCTTTAAATGAGTGAATTCTGACCGATGAATAACTGCAGTTATTTGCAAAACATTGTATTTGTCTTTAACATGTCACTGATCCTGATCAGCTTTTCATGCTACAACCACAACCTTTAATGTCTTGCACTGGGATTTGATTTGGCAAACAAACACAAAATAGTGCATGACTGAAATGGAAGGAAAATTATAAATGCTTTCACAATATTTTAGAGAATAAAATCTAAAAAAAAACTGGCTGTGCATTTGTATTCAGCCCGCTTTACCCTCATACACTTTTCTATCTATTTATATGCTGATGACTGTCAAATCGGCACCTTAAGCAGTTAGATGTTCACTCTATTTAGCCTCTTCTTCTCTGTATTAGTGACATCAAATTAGAGATGCCTCTTATTTCATTTTATTTCACTCAAAGTAAAACAAAGGTGATTTTTTTCAGTCCCAAATGCTCCACCAGTTCCCTCTGGGCTGATCTTTTCACCCTGATTTGATTTTATCACTAACCCAGGTGTCGCCCTTAGATTGAATAACCATGTGGTTATCTCTGTGGTAAAATCATTTTTTTTTTTGATCCGAAGATGAATATCTCCCCCACTTTGTTTTAATACATCATACACATGTATGGATGGTTTTTAGAAAAGTTTGCTTCCATACAAACTTGTATTAATTAACCCACAGTGTTGTTTTAAACATGCCAGACACATGGCGGTGTACAGCAAAGATGAAACCTATGTCAGCCAGTCAGACTCCTTCAAAATAATGGCGATGTTGAACAGCATTGTGCCTCTGTATTGGGAGGGAGAGTTGATGTAAAACAGCTGACCTCCAAGCGCTCTTTCTCCTTTGCACCTCAATGAATTGGAGCATTATTTGTCGCAGACTGTGATGCGCCGGCAACTTAAAGTCTGTCTTGTCATGTACACACACAGGGTCAAAAACATAGTTTTTAGAGATCTCCACTTTTACCTGAGTTTTCAGGATCATTCGTTTTTAGAATTGTAAAATGGAGTTTGCGTGTGGATGAAAGGCCTAATCGCATAAAAATATGTTTTCCTAGATATCCAGCTATGTGTGGAGTAGACGGTGGTTCCCAACCCTGGTCCTCCAGTACCCCTCTTAGGTGTCTCCTTACTGAAGTTCTTTTATTTTTAAGTCTCTTATTGGCCTTGTGCCAGCATATCTGTCCAAACTGCTGCCCCCTACCCTTCTAGCTCGTTCCCTCAGGTCCAATAATCAGATACTGCTGGTGATTTCTAAATCACAGAGGAAATTTAGAGGCAACCGAGCATTTTCTGTTGAGGCTCCAAAGCTCTGGAACATCCTGCCTCTCCCCATAAGACAACGTCTCTCAGTTGATGCTTTTAAACCTCACATGAAAACCTTGTCTTTCTCTTTGTGCTTTTAACAAATTGTGAATATGGCATTGATTAGGCTTTTTAGTCTGATTTTATTGTGCAGTGTTCACGTTTTTATATTTTTAATTGTTTTTATCTCTATCTTGTGTTTTACTTGTGCAGCACTTTGGTCAACCATGTGTTGTGACCATAGGCATGGTTATGCCCAAAATAATTCATACCCCTGGAATAAATAAATTCATTTTACCATGATGTGACTCAGACAGGTATTTCTTAAAGGATAATAAAACAATGTAAAGAGAGTAGCAATATTAAGAAAATATTGAATTGTTTTTTTTGTTTGTGTCTTAATTAAAAAGGCCAAATATTTATTTTAATTGTTTTGAGTTACAACAATCAAATCCTTTATGTAATCGGTGACAAGCTTTTCTGCATGTTTCCTCTTGTGATCTGATGATGTATCATTGGTGATAGTCCTTGAGGTTGCAAGGACTCCAACCATGACCCTAATCTTTATCTTCCTCCAAAGATTATCTATCAGGTATTCAAGATACAAGTCTGCAAACTCTGACTGTGCCTCCCCAAAAATATTAATAGTACTACGAGACAGAAGAAATATGCTCTTAAAATTAAAATACTTTACTACATATTTACTTCCTACATTTGCAGCTGCATGAATAATTTCCGGTTTACCTGTATGTAAGTGAAGGTGCAAAGGTTAGTGTTCTGACTATGCTTGACAGCAAAATGGAGTCTTAAATAATAAGTGGGGCTGAATACAAAAGTATCCATTCACAATCATGCATTGCTTTGTGTTGGTCTATCATGCAAGAATCTCCATAAGTGACATTAAAAGGCGTGGTTTTACGGTGACAAAACATGTTTGATCACTAAGACACAATAAACCCTAGTGAGTATATCAGCAGAAATGTACCTTAAATAGGGAATTATTGATGTAGAATGTGAACTGGACTCTGCTGGCCTGCTGCTTCTCTTCAGGACTGAGCCCTGCTGTAAGAGAAGAGGGTAGGTCCACCGAGCCCAAAGCAGAAGCTGACCTTTTGACCCGGGACCTGCTGATGCCTCGAAGCTGGAGAAAAAATACATAATATATCAAGTTCCTGATTGAGTAATGCCAGGCCATTTCGGCTCAAATCCCAATGTTTGCATTTCGAGACTATTGCATCTGATCAGAGACTAATCTGTAATGTTAAAAGATGATTGTTCCAAAACCAGATTAAGTCTCATAACTTCACAATAGAAGCAATAAGAGAAGATTGTGTCTTACATTGGCTATAAAGGGCATTACTGGTTAATCTTCATTCACAGATAAAGCATGAAAAGTCAAGAGATGGAGCCCAACTGTAGCTGTTTAAGGTACAAAGCCTTTGATTGTTGGTGTAAGTGTGGTAATTGGGTGACGTATTTGTCTTCTTTAAATTGGCAACTAGATACAGTTTAAGCTATACCAACAACACTAGGAGGAGGGTTATTTAGATTACACACACTGTATTACCATCTTTCCAATGGCTTCAGGTCAATTCACTCCTTTACTAATTTCTATGCTCTCTTTGTATGCGATTTCTACAGTTTCACTCCTTTATAAATTCCTTTTTTCACCTGTGAATAAATCATTTACATTTACCTAAGTCAATGCTGAGGGTTATTTTTCTTAATAGGCAAGTATTTTGATAAGGCTATATTAAATAGGCATAAAAACAGACTAAACTTTCACACGCAGTTTTTTTAAGCATTTAATGTTATGAAAATTGGATTTATAACCATGTTTTCTATTGACTGATCATTATGTGGGCCAAGTTACAATCATAACATTATGGGCGACAGTGATGAAGGGAGTTCGTCCTGTGAATGGCGGACTGCCGGTTTGATCCCCGCTCTGACTGTCTCAGTCGTCTCTTTGGGCAAGATACTTCACCTGCTGAAGGTGATTGAGGGCCCAGGGGGGGGGCGATGTATGGTGGCCTCATTTCTGTCAGTCTGCCCCAGTGCAGCTGTAGCTGCAATGTAGCTTATCGCCGTCAGGGCATGAATGGGTGAATGACTGAATGTAGTGTAAAGCGCTTTGGGGTCATTGAACTTGATAAAACACTAACGAGGTACAGGTACCACAACAATTATTAAATTATACCCAACATTACATTTTTCATCCTCAATGGATATTAGACTACCCAACCAAAACTTCTTCTGAGTCGTTTTGGATCGTTATAGCTGTGGGCTGTCGGGGGCTCTGATGCTGGTACCCCAGCAAATGATTGCAGTTGAGATTATGTTTTCCACACCAGAACTATAGAAGATCTGCAACATTTGTTGTAAACACTGAAGGACCAAAGCTGCCACATGAAATAGTCTGCTTTGTCCCTTCTATATGACTTCAATGTGGTGTCCCATAAAGTAAAAAGTGTTTGACCTATTCCTGCTTCTCCACAAATCCACAGTCATCTAATCTTAATTGATTACATTCATTATGAGATTGTTTTTCCATGTCCCAAAGCAGTGCACCACTTCTCTGCACTCAGAGAAGTGCAGAGAACTATTTCTCTGCATCAAGGAGTATTTATCTTTGATACAGCCGACAATTTCAGTGTTCTCAAAGTTACTTGAGAACACTCAAGTAACTTTGAGTTACTTGAGAGGCGTATCACTCAAGTAACTTTGAGTTACTTGAGTGTTGTGGTTAGACACACAACGCTTAAGTCTCACAAACTGTTGTCTGTTTGTCAGGTGGTCATTTATCCTGGTTAATGTGGTGGTGTCTGTCTTTGTTTTCTAGAGTTCCAGGGTAAATCATGGCCCTTATCAAACTGTAATCAACATCTTGTTGGTGGTTATCTATTTTGCGAAGATCTCATTATATGAGTAGAAAAAAAATGGTATAATTTTCTGTTGTCAAAGCCATATGCAACATGCAATGCCCCACTACTGAATAATTAACTGATACATGGCTGGATTGGAACATGTCAGACAACCATAGCTGGGTAATCCAGGTTCAGAAAGTGAAAATCCTGTACAGAGATCGGTTCCAATCATGTGTATTTCCAGCCCGACAGCATTGACAGGGACTAATGTTTAAAACAGTGGTCTTAAACTCCAGTCCTGCAACCATTAGAGGCGTATCTGTTTCAACGCACTTGACTCGAAAAAGAGCTCATTAGCAGAGCTCTGCAGAGCTTGACTGCATACTAATAATTTATTTGAATCCAATAAATGAACATTAGATTAGGAACATATAATCACCATGACATAATATCTAGACAAGTTATCTTGTTTAAATTAGATGACAAGATATGACCACATTTTCCACTGGCTTACCTGCACATCATCAGTGTTAAATATATCAATGGTGGTTTCAGGAAAATTGGTCCAATTCACCGTCCTCACTGCCAGAACCAGAGAGGTTGAAGACAGGATCCCACTTTCCCCCTGGAAATCTAACTTTAGAGCCAGATTGTCCACCAGCCGAATCAGTCTGTCATTGGCAAAGAAAAGATATGTTACAAAGAATAAAACCATTTGTAGCTGTATTTTAATGTTTGAGGGGTATATCAGTCAGACCTGTTTGTTAATCCAGAAAGAACCTGAGGGTCACCATCCATGAGGTTGCTTACGATATCAATTACTTTTTTCCCAAGTGACTGATTGACAGATGAGCCCTCAAGAAGTTTTTCCATGTCCCCCATTATGTTAGATACCTAAAAGACTCATTAAATTAGAAATCTGCACCGATAGTTCACAAGAATAACACTATTTCAGTTATCATTTTACCATGGAAGAGTTGAGCTTAGCCAGATCTTGTGTTTGATTCAACAGCTCATTGGCCTGTTCGTCTTTACTGTCTGCCCTTGTACTTGTCCTCACAGTGGTCTTCAAAGTATTTGCAGCGTCTCAAAAGAAGCAACCAAATGACAAGTTAGAAACCTCTGACTGTCTCTTTGTTCGACCTCTGATTCTTTATCTAGACTGAAAACTAGATGCGATACTCACTGGTCACTGTGCTCGGTGTAGTTTTGGTGGTTGAGAGAGTTGTTTTCTTAGTAGTTGAAGACACTTTACTAGTAATTGTGCTTTTCTTTGTTGTGTCATGTATAGTTGTAGCTGCAGTTGTAGCAATGACAAAAGATGTATTACCTGTCGTAAAATTGGGGCTTAATGGTTTGGTTGCTGTGGTGGTGCTGCTGTCTTTTTTATGTACAGTAGTCATGCGAGTGACACTAATTGTGGTGTAGTTTGGAGTCTCGTTAATATATGAAACTTCTGTAGGTTTTGTGTTGTTGTCAGGAACTAAAGTCCTATTTTCTGTAGCAGAGTTGAGGTTTGTAGTTCTGCTTGCTTCTGTGCCAGCTGTTACAGTGTAATTGATGGAGGACTTGGGTGTAGTGTACAAACTGGTGGAATTATTAAATTTAGTTGTATTGTTTACCGCAACAGGATTGTTAGTTGTGTGATTGTTATTGGGTGATACAGTGTTGTAGGTTGTTGTGAAATCATTATTTATTGTTGTATTATGTATATTTGTCAAATTACTGGTAACAATTGTTAGATTCTGTATTGTTGTGTAATCGTTACTTGACGTGGTTGGTTTCTGTACCGTGGTCAAAATGATGCTAGGTTTAGCAGCATCATAGACTGTTGAATGATTGTCTGTTTGTGTTGTAGGATTTTGGACTGTTGTGTAATTGTAGTTGGTTGTTGTTACATTGTGCTCCGTTAAGTAACTGGGAGTTGCTCCATTGAAGGCTGATGTATGATTATTGTTGTAAGGTGTTGTAGTACTGTAGACTGTTGTGTAATTGTTGCTCGCAACTGTAGCATTATTGACTGTCATGTGATTGTCAGTGAGAGTTGTTGTATTGTAGACTGTTGTATGGTTGATACTGGGTGTTGTTGCATTATAGTCGGTTTCGTAATTGTTGCTGGCAGTTGTATTATGGACTGTTGTGTGATTTTCAGCAAGTGTTGTAACATTGTAGAATGCTGTGTCATTGTTGTTGCTGAGTGTTGTGGTATTGTTGACAATTATTTCATCACTACTTGGTGTTGTAGCACTGTAGACTGTTTCGTGATTGTTCATAGGTGTTGTAGGATTGTTTGCTGTGTGATTCTTGCTGGTATTGTTGACTACTGTTACATTGTTGTTCGGTGTTGTAGCTTTGTAGACTGTTGAGTTATTGTTGCCAGGTGTACCAGCATTGTAGACTGTTGTGATATTGTTGCTATGGATTGTAGGAATGTAGGTTGTTGTGTGATTGTTGCTGGGTGTTGTAGGAGAGTAGACTGTTGTGTGGTTGTTGCTCAGCATTGTGGCATTGTTGACTATCGTTACATCGTTACTTGGTGTTGTAGCATTGTAGACTGTGATATTATTGCTATGGATTGTAGGATTGTAGGTTGTTGTGTGATTGTTGCTGGTTTTCGTACTGTTGTAGACCGTTGTGTAATTGTTGCTTGATGTTGCAGCATAGTCGACTGTATTGATATTGCTAGGCGTTGTAGTAATGTTGACTATTGTTTCACCGTTGCTAGGTGTTGCAGTGTTGTAGGCTGTTGTGATATTGTTGCTATTGATTGTAGGATTGTAAGTTGTTGTGTGATTGTTGCTGGGTGATGTAGCAGGGTAGACTGTCGAGTGATTGTTGCTGGATGCTGTTGCATTATATACCGTGTTGTGATTACTGCTCGGTGTTGTACTGTTGTAGACCGTTGTGTAATTGTTGCTGGATGTTGTAGCATCGTAGACTGTTGAGTTATTGTTGCTATGGATTGTAGGATTGTAGGTTGTTTTGTTATTGCTCAGTGTTGTAGTGTTGTTGACTACTGTTACATCAGTGCTTGATGTTTTAGCATTGTAGATTGTTGTGTGATTGTTGCTGGGTGCTGTTGCATTATATACTGTTGTGTAGTTGCTGCTAGGCGTTGTGCTGTTAAAGTCCATTGTGGGGTTGTTGTTGGTGGATGCTGTTGCATCATGGACTGTTGTGTGGTTGCTGCTAGGTGTTGTACTGTTGTATACTGTTGTGTAATTGTTGCTGAATGTTGTATCATAGTAGACTGTATTTTTAGTAGTTGTTGTAGTATTGTTGACCACTGTTTCATTGTTGCTTGGTGTTGTAGCATTGTAGGATGTTGTGATATTGATGCTATGTATTGTAGGACTGTAGGTTGTTGTGTGATTATTGCTGGGTGTTGTAGGATTGTATACTGTTTCGTTATTGTTCAGTGTTGTGGTATTGTTGACTATTGCTACATTATTGCTTGGTGTTGTAGCATTGTTGACTGTTGTGATATTGTTGCTATGGATTACAGGATTGTAGGTTGTTGTGCGATTGTTGCTGGGTGATGTAGCAGAGTAGACTGTTGTGTGATCGCTGCTCTGTGTTGTACTGCTGTAGACCATTGTTTGATTGATGTTGGGTGATGTAACATCAAAGACTGTTTTGTCACTGCTGTGGGGTGTGGTGGCATTGTAGAGTGCTGCGTGGCTGGTGCTGGTCCTTGTTGTATTAAAGACTGTTCTGCCATCATTGCTAAGTGTTGTAGTATTGTAAAGAACTGTTTCATTATTGCTTGGTGTTATACCATTGTTGCTGGGTGTTACAGCATTATGGATATTTTTGTTATTGTCAGTCATGGCTGTATCATTCTGGAATGCTGTGTAGTTGTTGTTCAGTGTTGTAGCATTGTTGTAGATTGTTGTGTAATTTTCAGTGAGCGTTGTATGATTGTCACTGGGTGTTGTAGCATTGTGGATAGTTTTGTGATTGTCAGTGGATGTCGTAGCATTGTAGACTGTTATGTAATTTTTGCTGGGTGCTGTAGCATTGTAGATAGTTGTATTATTGTTAGTGGGTGTTGTAGCATTGTAGAACATTGTATGCTTGTTGCTGGGTGTTGTTACAATATTCCCTGTTGTGTATTTGTTGCCAGGTGTTGTATATGGCCTTATGTCATTTGAAGTAACACTGGTAAAAATATTGTTTGCTTCTGCAGTTACATTATGCAGTTTTATGTTAACATTGCTTGTTGGTGTTACATTTTGTGTGTTTGTAAATGTTGGAAGACTGGTATCACTTGTTGTTGCTCCATTGCTGTTTTTGGTACTTTGACTGATTACTGTAGTTACATTGTCCTTTCCTGTTTCACTAACTGTAAAGATATTCAATGTAGTTACATTGTGCACTGTAGTGTCATTGGATGACGATGCAACTGCAGTTACTTTGTTATCTTGTGTTTCACTGGCTGCAAAGGCGCCAGTTGTGGTTGCACTGGGCACAGTTAAGCCACTAGTAGAAGGTCTAATAGTAGTTTTGTCATAGCTTTTGGTGTCACTGGATGTGAGGACACTAGTTGAAGATACAGGTGTGTGACTGTGGGCTGTAATTGTAGCTTTGCTGTAGCTGCTGGTTTTGATGGATGCAAGGAGACTGGTTGTAGTTACTGCTGTCTGACTGTGGGGCGGTTTAACTGTAGATACAATGTAAGTATTTGGTTCACTGAAAGAAGAGACACTGGCTGTAGTTAACACTGTTGCATGATTGGTTGACATTGTAGAGTTCATGGTAGCATTGCCAGATGTAAAGTTTGACATTGTTGAGGTGTTTGGTAGTGTGGAAATTGTGTTTTGACTTAAGGTTGTCTGTTTTTGTTTATCGATTTCAGTTGTGTGGATCACATATGACGATGCTGTGAAGCTGTTGGTCTGAGTGATGGGCCGAGTTGTGCTTGTTATTTGGGGCTCTGTAGGGCAACTGTCCGCCAGGAGAACGGCAAATGTCTGATTAGCTTCACTGTGGACAGAAAAAACACAGAAAAGATATTCTGGTATAAAACATCTTGTTGTGGTTTCATCAGCTAGTCATTTCAGATAATTAAACAAATAGAAAATGTCATTGGTGCGCATTTTGTATATGAAATAATCAATGTTAAGAAGAATTTAGGGCTGTAACAAAATTAGTGAGATTAAGACATATCACTTTTATTAGCTGGATGCATAGTAGCATCCTCAGTATCTTTATGAAATTCAGGTAGAAACATAGTTAGGGCTGGATGATAATTCAAAAATAGATAGACATATATTGATGATAGAAAAAAGGGGCAAAGAAAGTTCAATAGAATTACAGTTTTCCTTCCTTTTGCAGTCTAGCCATGTAGATTAATACTACAGTCATTACATCCTCACAACCAATCATAAACACAGACCCTGGAATGGTCCATCACCAAGTTCCACCACCTTCAAAGAGTTCAGAGAGCATACTTTTTAAAAAAAAAAAAAACTTGCAGCTCTGCTAAAAAGTTGGTTGAACAAAGAATTGAGTTTGAATTAAGTGTTTGTGTGTTCTGTATCTAAAAATAGATCACTAAGCAACAGCATAAATGGCAAGGGCTGCACTTAAAATATATATTTTGAATTTGATGATAATGATTGATATCGATCAATATGATTTCTATATTATCAATATGCTTTTTTTCTATATCGCCAGCCCTAAATGTCGACTAACAATAGAAAATCAATTTGTAAATAATTAATTCAGTAAAATCAGTCCCTTTCACATTCTTTTAAGTTGTAAAGGTAATGTTTCCTCCAAGTTATCTTGAAAAAAAGAAAGATCCAGTTGTTGTTTTTCTTTAAACACAACGGCATGAATTAACTATCTAACGTCGCTCAGAAATTGTCCAAAACAGTTGCACTGCTGACTACCTTCTGTGTCACGCACAGTAAGGTTTAGATCGAACACAGCTTTACATAAAGAAAACAAGCCATTTTCTTTAGGTTTCATCTGAAGTTTTATGTAAATTCATACCATTTCAGGAGAGAGCCAGGTTGACAAAACTCAGAGGAAGGCTGGTCAACTTCAGTCCAGGTCAGGTTGGATGCCAACAGGGCAGGGTCAGACAAATCAAGAGCAGCGCCACACAACACTGAGGCAACAGAGAGCTCCATCAGTAAGAGTATTAGAACAGATGTTGTCATATGTCTTAGACGCCAGATTACACAGGATAACAGTGAAGCACACTAACTCAGTCGTGAAAGTGATCGGTCGCTTGTGATGGACTCTTCCTTTTCAAATATGAGTTCCACAAGTTTTCTGAGGGAGCAGAAATTGACGGGTCCAGACATCACCAATACCACCATGCAGCTGTACAACCTATGCACCAGGAAAAAAGGGAATTACTCAGGTTCATCTAACCACTGATATCTGCGCCAACGTCGAGTATTCAGTGTTTGTTGTGTTCCTGCTGTCCTATATTATGTTCGTTAAAAAAATTATATTAGACAAACACAACCTGAATAAACACAAACCACAGTTTCCAAATGATGATTTCATGTATTCTGGGAAAAATGCAATCCAAACCAACCTGTTGTCATGTAAGAGTAAAATGTGTCCCTATTAAAATCATGAATTACACCAAACCATACCCAGGGTTCATTCATTTCCTATGAACCTGTCTGATAATATGAAGTAGGTTAAAAGATCGCAAAGAGCAACACGTCATAAACCAAAATAAAGATGCCATGTGCACCTGATCATCCCTAGTCAATACTGAGATACATTTAAATGAGGAAAGTTAAGAGCATTATCTACAGTCATATTCAATAAATTATAATATGTGTTCCAATGAGAATTGTTTGTTAGTTTGAAAGTACTTTTTGATAATAACAATCTTTAGGGATATATTGAACATACTTTTCATTAAGCCCATATTTATGTATTAAAATATTTTATTGGTCTGATGTAATAGTCTTATCATAATGTTGTGTCTAAATGAGCTGTAAGCAGAAAAACATCATAGTTAACAGAAATCAAGGCTTGAAAACATCAGTGTATTTATATTTAAACTTTATAACATGTTCCACTTAGGGAATTGAGTTACTGACATAAATGAAGTCTTCAATGATATTCTAATGCATTGATTATGAATGTATAACAGCTAAGATGTTAGCTGATTTCAACCTTTTAACACAACATCTCATCAAAAATCTTTAAAAGGTGAAGAAATGTTTACCTCCGTGGATGATCTACCCCGTGACATTCCAGATGAACACGCTGGATTTAGAGGAAAAATAAATATAAGTAATGTTTTAAACCTTACAGACTTATAAAACAAATTATTTAAGGTCATCTGTTGTGAGATTTACCTTGAATTTATCAAGGATGTCTGTAAAGTCGTTATACCTAAAAACAGTGGTTTACATATGTAGTCGTCAAGCACGTTTCATAGTTAGTGTTCAGGTAATAATGGATGTTCCAACCAAACAGATTAAACATTCAACAATTCTTTTAAATGCCCCACATGCTCAGTTATAAATACACAATGTGAATATCTCTGGTTGACAATCCAGAGCAGATCAGTTTATTATCAGGATTTGGTGTTAAATTCTGGTACAGACATTTAATAGACTAATATGTGGTCACTTACTGTGAGCTTCTGTTGCAAAACGAGGAAGCGTACGAGTTTAATAACTGTAAAAAAGTTTAAAGAGTCAGTACTTAGACAATATGTAATACAATACATTGTTAATGGCAAAGCTTTTTACGTACCAACTTTCTAAGGTAGTCAGTTGTTACATTGGCACTCGTGATTTTAATTTTTGTAGCATAAATCTGGCCTGAGAACAGAACAAGGATGGATTAGTATCTGGACTAAAGAAACATACCTGTAAATGTGCAATACAGTGTCTTTTTTAATATTTTCATATGTTATGACATAAACTTCATTGTACTTTCCTGGGATTTTATGTGACAGATGTACACAAGAAGTCAACAAAAAAGGAAAGTCCGGGGCGCGCATGTGGTGCAGCGGGTAGCGCAACCCATATACAGAGGCCTTAGTCCTCGACGCGGGCGACCCGGGTTCGAATCCGACCCGCGGTCCTTTGCCGAATGTCTCTCCCCCTCTTCTACCCCCCTTCCTGTCAGCCTACTTTCAGAAAAAGTGAGCCACTAGAGCTGCAAAAAATCTCAAAAAAAAAAAAATCCAACTTGGATTTAATTTGTTGGGTTTTTTTGCAAATGTTTAGGCTTGTTGCTATTGGAAACCTGCAAACAGGAATTCCTACATGGAGTGAATAGCTGTTTTGAGGACAGCCTAACCTTTCAGGTTAGATGTCCAGTCCCCAACTGGGGCAGGATTGCAGTTGTGCCATGCTCCGCATGGTCATCTTCAGACCATGGAATGAACTGAGCTCTGTGAGGCGCTCAAAGATTTGCATATTGTTTCGTAAGCTAGCCCACACAACATGGGAACCAGAAAGAGGATCTGACAATGAAGTGACTGAATTGTGGAGTATTTATATATGGGAGCTTAATGCCTTAACGCACAGGTGAGTAAATAAACGGACGAGGAACATCTGTGGGAGAGTGTGAATCTGACAAAAAAGACTAACCCTGGTAAATTAACAATGCAAAGCACAGGAATACACTGAACAGACCAAAATAAACACAAAACCACAACTATAACTATCTACAGCCTAACTGTGACATAAAAACCCAATTAAATGCATGTTAATGTGACAAAGAAGATGTTCGGGAAGTGTAAATATTTTTGCAAGGCCCTGCCCTTATTTCTACTGCTGTCTTACTTTCAGTCTCACAAAACGCAGAGCAGTTGCAGTAGACTGGCCCCGTCCCTGAGATACAGAAGAACATGATGAGAAACATCAGAGGCAACAACCCACTTGGTATGGGGACAGTGTCAGAATACGCCGTACGTACGGTGGCAGGAGTTTGTCGCGTCTTGGGGAGCAGCCTCAGAGTTTTTCCCTAAGACAGAGCTGGAGACAAGACATGTTAAATACAGTGTGCAGATAAATATAGAACATGCAGAGGGAAATGGGAAATGCTGCTCACCATGTGACGTTAGTGGTCCTGTTTGACTTGCAGATTTCTTCCAGAGAAACCGGTGACACGCATCTCACAAAGCCACCACTAGAGGGCAACACATCCTCACAGAGAATTCTGGCTGCTGTGGTAGAAACAGACAGAGTTTGATTTTACTCAATTGTAATTTGTTGAGACTAATATTTAACTTTCTTCTAGATTTAGGTCATTAGTCAGGCTGAATTTAGACTCAATTCTGTTGCTTTCCGGGTATCTTGTGTTTCTGTGTTTTTGTTCATTTCTGGAGCAGTTTTGCATTTACACAAATTGTGTTTCAAAATTTGGGTCCAGTTTGAATGCACACATAATGTTCAGAGCTGTAGTTTTGCGTCAGTTTGGAAAAGGGCATGCCGACAACTAATCCCAACCATACTTTTTTCTGTTGCAGTTTAAGCTCAAGAACTATTTGACCTGGGAGTCTTGCTCCCGGAATATGTCCTGCAGGTCATGGGCCATCATGTGGTCCAAATGAGCAGAACTCACCTAAGTCTGATCAGATAGCTGGGATGTGTAATACATGATCAGAAAGTATGGAAGTTGCAGGCAGCCATGATAAGAAGTGGCTGAATTATATATTAGAAAGGACTTTCACAGCTACCTTCAATATCTTCTTAAGCCCAAGATACACTGGTTGATATGTTTTGAGAGAACTGAAATGTTCATGTTTTGTTTTCTTTAGCCTCATTGTATTTTTTAAAATGAGATTAGCGGAAATATTTCACAAAATCTCCTTATATTGTTCCTAGAGGTTTAGGTTTACTTTGTCATGCCCAACCATCAGATGTTTTTTACATTTTGAGATGTTAGGATGGTTATGTAGGCCTTTCTCTACCATATGTTCTCTCACTGATTCTTTCCCATTGAAAGTACCCTTGGCCCAGTATTGTTTTTGACTATTTTCTGTCCTCTTAACCCCACTGTACAATTTTTTTTGCCGTTTTTTGGCCGATTCTTCAGTTGTGCAAATTGTTTTTGGATCCGGCCGAGTCTCAGCTTCATCAGAGGGTAAAGAGGGGCGATTAGCCTCTCACGACCACCTCCTGATCAGGAATTTACGGTCGGATGAAAATCAAACATGTTTCAAATTTTGTCAGCCCTCGTGAGTGATCGTGAGCTCCCCCCTGCTGTTGAAGCAGAGCTACGAGCTTCTACGAGCCAATTTCCCCCGATCTCATGCACTGCACATTTGCAAACCAGGGAATTCTTCTTCTACTCAGATGAAAACAAAGGAGTGTAGGGAAGCATGGCGGCGATACGTGTGATATGGAGTCAAACAACTCAAAGAATTGCTAAGGCAGCACGTTTTGTTCTAGTGAGCCTCATATTTAACAGTGAGCATTGATACTTCCGTTTTTTTTTTCTTCTACTGTTTACATTTGGGTTCCGGACAGACGAGTCAGAATAAGCGCCATCTCTTTACGGGGCTGAGTCTGACATGTGGTTTTTAGACGTACAGTGTGAGCAGTCAGGTCGCATCGGAGCGTCGGGCCGTACAGTAACAACAGATATGGAGAGCTGTGAATTTTTAAACCCTGAGGTTTGGTCATACAGTCTGAGCTGTATCTGAGTACAATGATTGAAAATATCGTAGTGTGCATGCCCGGCTTTAGGCATATGGCCGGTCAGGTTTCTTGCAAATACAAAGTCAGTTATTCCTCCTCACTGCCGCCCTCTGCTTAGTAAGGTTTGCCAAGTCAACTTTATTTATAAAGCGCTTTAAAAACAAATGAGGATGATTAAAATAAGCATTGAAGTAAAGATTGATTGCAATCTGCTGATTTCCATAGGAAGTCAACTTTATTCTAATCGGCAATCTATGGTCTCTTAAATCTGACTGAATTGGGACTGGACTAAATTGGACCAGATGAGATTTTGTGTGGGTTGAGCTTCACTGGTTGAGATTAGAGAGGTATGGGGTTGTATTAAACAGCATTTGGCTGGATTAAATCGTATTGGACTGGAATGCACTGGACTGGCTTGAATTTAATTAAACTAGGTTGACTGGGTGAAAATGGACTGAATTTGATTCAGGTCGAATTTGAATAAACTTGATTGGATTAGCTTGAATTTATCTGGATTGGACTGGGATAGACTGGTTTGAATTGGACTTTGATTTCATTGCTTTGGATTGGAATTGGGTGTGACTGATTTGACAAGATCTGACTGGGTTGAACTGAAATAGATGGGACTGGATGAGACAGCGTTTAAATAAACCCGGATGAGCTTTGTCTAATCAACTTATTGGATTGGAAGTAATACAATATGAATTGGGCCTGTTAGAACTCTTCTATGAACAATGTAAATTAATAGCATCTTTCAAAGGTAATTTGGAGCCCTTTTGTGGAATGACCACTGGGTATCTTCACCAGAAAGTGCCCCCCCCCCCCCCCCCACCACCACCCCACATTCATAACCCTGCTTGGACGAGCAGCTATACATAATGGATGGATGATGGATGAATGGATGTTTAGTTCCACCTTGCAGATACAGAGAAAATACACCAAAAAGAAGATGGTCCATCCTTTAGTCTTTCACAGACAAATTCAAACGTACTCACCAACTCTCTCAATTTTCCCAATGATGATTGGTTTAAGTGATTCTTCAACATCCTGCATCGCAGCCTCGCCAACACACTGCAGGTCCCACGTTGAAACAGCATGGCTGAACAGCAGTAGCACGTCACAGACACTTTGGCTGCTAAAGAAAGGCATTCAAACAATTACGGGGAAATGTCTGCTGGCATATTTGCAGAAGCCACCAGACAAATAGACATATCACTACCTTGTAGCATTTTTTGCTCTGCATGACACGTTCACAACCTGCAACGAAAGAGGAGTTACACCACTGTCTGATTTACAGTAGAAACATTAGTGCTGAAAAGCAGTGTGTTGTCATGTTTGTGGAAATATCTAACCTGAAGTTGTCCAATAGCCTCACAGAACTCATTAAAGTGTGCTGCTCCACCTGTTGCCTCACCTCTGGTCCTGTTACAATCAAATGCTGTTGACACCTGATTGAAAGATGGTAAACAAAAGCAGACAAATGCAGATAGAGGGAAATGACAATCTGACACATTCAGTTCAAGCAGAAAGAGAAATGTTTTTGTTTCTAACTGCAGCCGTGCACTTTGGATATTAACTAAAGCAATACGTCTGACTAGATAAACCAGAAAGTCTTATGATAGCTGCATGACTAAATTGCATTTGATTTGATACTTATTGCAGTTTTTCTTCAGCTGGAGGCACAATATCCACACACAAAAAAAAAGGCCAGTCTGGAGTGGAGGCTCAGGTGAAATTTAATGTGTGGACGACTGCAGAGATCCACAGTTGTCCTCCATTCCTGAACAATATGATCCAAAATGTAGACAAAAATGTTTTATTAAGAAATTCTTTCTTCTTTATTGAATCACAAAGAATCTGAGCCCTGCAGTGTTTTTATTTATTTATTTATTTATTTTTTAGACTTTTGCAGATCTTCAAATGTTTTTTTTTTTTTTATTCCTCATTTCAGGTCCAGTCCTGCTAACTTTGTATGAACGCTCCTGTGGCGTGTGGATTTAGGGAGCTGCTCTGTCTCCATGAGGGAGTTTCCCAACAGTTAAACTTGAAAAGCTTTTCTATTTGTGCTAAAGTGAGAAAAGGTGTTTGACTCTGCAGTGAACATTACATTTAAAAGTCCCAACGGAAACACAAAGGCTTCCTAATTAGAGCGGCGTCTGATAAAGTTAGGGTTTCTGGAGCCCTAAACCAGAAGCCTTATGCTGGGAGTAACAAAAATTACAAGATATCTATGCTTGGACCTACTTAGCAGCACTAGAAAACTACAGGCTGAGGAAACATGGGCCTTTGTGGGAAAAGACTGTGATTGGAGCCACAGCTATAACTTGGAAGATGCCGGATATGGTCTTCTGTATGTACTGTCTGGAAGCCTGTAAAATACGCTGTTTCTAAAGATCATGAAGGACTCTTCTACATTTGGCTGAAGGGCTCCTCCGGACTGGTGCACCGATCTGTAGCTTTTGACATAGGCTTAGCGGAAATAAAGCCCTTCTTCTGTTCATCAAAGATCCATGTCTACGGAGTCCTTTCCTAAAGCGTCCTAACATCGGCAGCTCGATGACTTACACATCATATACAACATCAGTTATGAGCAAAGTACTAAGACTTCCACAAGCAAATCAAGCTACCGATTTTCCTTTTTTTTTTACTGAGTTGTAAGTAAAACAGTTGTTTTACTATGTAGAAAATTTGTTCCAGTAGGGGCCAGCAGTAGCATTTACACTCTACTATCAATATTGCAGATTGTTAAAATAAAAACATGAAGGGGAAGTTTCCTAGCTTTTTGAACCGGGATTCTATGTTACAGTTGTGGTTAGTCAGTATCTTACCCGCAACACATACTGACAATGCCTTAATAATTTCATGCTCCTGCTTTTTAACATTTTGCCCTGCAGCAACCACAAACCCCAAAGTATTTTACCCTGGAGGAGCTGCATAGATCCACTGTTCAGATGGAAGAATCTTACAGCTATTTGCTGTGTACTCCACTAATCTGGCCTTTAAGGCCTTCAAACTGTAACTTTGGTTAAAAAAAGGTGGTTTTGTTTGAAGAAGCTAAATATATATAAAAAAAACACGAAGAAAACCTGTCAACACCTAACATGCAGCCAGATCTAAAATTAAGCAATGTAATCAAAGCATATTCATGTAATAGAATGGCCTAGTCAAAGTTCAGACACACATTTTCAGTCATATTTAATGCATATTTAACAACATGCAATGGGATGCAGCTCATTTGTCAGATTAAAAGTACCATTTGAAGACCTTGAAGCAGGTATTAAACTTTTTAATTAAGCCCAAATATCTGTGTTAAAAACGCTTTTTATTGGTCTGATGGGATTTTCTAATCTTAAATGTTGTATTTTTATTGCCTGTAAGCAGTAAAATCATCACAAGTAAGACAAACAAAGGCTTGAAACCTCTGTCTGTGTGTATCTTATGTAAATAGTGTGGCACTTTGTTAATAGAGTAACCAAACTCAATGAACATTTCAATAATATTCTAAGTTATGAATGTGTATCCAATTCTGATTTCCTTAAATACATATTAATAAAAAACACTTTATAATGTTCCCCCCACTTCTAAATTATACACCACTTTCTGTTGAACAATGACATTAAATTCCAGCAACATTCTAGGAAATATTAGGATGAAATATGACAAAATGTGAAAAAAGTGCCATGAATATTTTTGCAAGGCATCGTGAGAACCGCCATATTGCCAAAACAGGGTTGTACAAAGTCATAGCAACAGGGGGCTCAGTATGCTTTTTTGTGTAAAAGATACTGTTGGTCTAAATAAATAAATTTATTTAGATTTCAGTTATTTTGGGGGTTGTTTGCATATCTTTACCACTGTAAACATCTATGGAGGGCAGCAAAACTACAGTCCCAACTAAACAGGAAGCGTTGAGCGGCACATTTCAGAAGGCACTGTCTGCTCATCTGTGTGGTTACTGACTACACAATGATTAGTTTTCAATTCACTTTGAAATTACTTTTAAGCACATAACAGAACAGGAATGCGCTTCAGCTACATAATAGTATTGTTCCAAATTAATTTTGCATATAGAGTGAGGTTGGTTTGGACAGATTTAATTTTTATTTCTTTTTTTTAACAAAACTGTTCAATATAAGCAGAAGTTGGGTGTGACGGATTTGACAAGATCTGCCTGGACTGGGTTGCAGTAGATTAGATTGGATTGGACCAGACTGGACAAACTGGATTTGTTGGAGCTGAACCGATTTGACCAAAATAAAACGAGATTTGGTTGGGTTGGGTCAGACTGAACTAGGTTGGATTCAACTGGACTGAAATGGATTGGATCAGTTCAGGGTGGGTTGAACTGAAATAGATGGGACTGGATGAGACTGCGTTTAAATAAACTGGAATGCGTTACACTGAATTGACTTAGTTTGGATTGGAAGTAATACAACATGAATTGAACCTCTAAGAACTCTTCTATGAACCATGTAAATTAACAGCATCTCTCACATTTACAGTAATTAAATGTGTGCTACAGTAAAGGATGGAGGAAGCATGCATAAGAAACCCACTAACACCTGTAGGTGAGAAGTTTTTGTTCTCACCAAAGTTTGAACCTGTGATTCAGGTGTATTGGTCTGTCCAGTTCTTATCTGCATCCAGTAGTACGCATCTAAAAAATAATGACATGAGGTCACAAAAATATTCATTTGAAATGGTCAAACTGTACAAAAGTGAATGATTCTTACTTTCGTTGGAGCATAATTGACTGATATCACAGGTAACTTTGTGATTTCCTGAAAGAAAAAGGAAACAATTTCTTCTGTGCATAAATAACCAAGCTACTGTCTCCTTTTACAACCCTACAGAAATAGGTGCTACGTATACATAGTATACTGAATGTATACTATGTATATTAGTTATATTTCAGATGTAAAAGATTGCACACATTCAAAATCACTTCCACTTTTGACTTGTCAGTTCACAGAATTTTTTCCCGAAGTCTTGGGGATTATCTAGATGTATAGACAGGCCTTGCCGATCGTTTTAGGCAGTGGTGGTTTTCAAACTGGTTAAAAAGTACATCCATGGGTGCGCTGGTGGCGCAACCCATGTACGGAGGCCTAAGTCTTCGACGCGGTCGACCCGGGTTTGACTCCGACCTACGGTCCTTTGCCGCATGTCTCTCCCCCTCTTTCACCCCCCTCCCTGTCAGCCTACTGTGTGAAAAAGCGAGCCACTAGAACCCCCCCCCCCCCAAAAAAAGTACATCCATGGGACAGTGTCTCACTGATTATTTTTACAGACTTTTCAGACTACTTAATTTTGTCCAATTGGTCTAGTATCATTCTGCCTTGCATGGGGTAAAATTACACTAAATACATTTTGCATAGAGAGCAAGGTTGGTTTGGACAGATTTAATTTTTATTTATTTTTTTAACAAAACTGTTCAAAATTAGCAGAAGTTTAAATGAAAATTCAAGCTGGAAGACTCACCCTGTTTCCACTGATGCCTCGTCATGTGTCCATGCACCAGCAAATCTGCCAATCTGTGTCATTTCCTCATCCTACTATCCCACAAGACTCTGTTTATAAGGCACTCCACCCATGGATTCTACTGGTTTTCAGCTCAGCTTCGACCCTCCTCCACCCCATCTCCTCCTTCACGCTCTCTATCTTCACCTGACTCCTCCTCTCCTCTGCCCTCTACCGCCAGTGTCCGGACCCTGGGAGGAAGACTTCCCTAATCCTAATCCTAAAATTAACATCCAAACAAATAGGCATTCCCAGCCTTCACATCTTCTGCCTAGGTCCGAGCGCAAAATAACTTTTTTAATTTATGTCAATTTATGTCGCTTCATGCTTGCTCAGTATGAGGGATTGCTGCAAAGCCATGGACAATGCAGATGACTCTCCCTGTGGCTCTACGCTTCTCCAGGAGTGAATGCTGCTTGTCGGGACATTGATGCAATCAACTGGCTCCCTTACATAGGAAATTTTTGACCAATAATCTGACCCAATCTGTATAATATGATTGAATTTGACTTTGTAAAGTGCCTCGAGATGACATGTTTCATGAATTGGCACTATATAAATAAAATTTAATTGAATTAAATTGAATTGAATGTCAATAAATCTCTCTAATTGTCTCTCTTTGTCTGTGTGAGTCTTTCCAGATTGAATTGTATTTACCTTTGTCTGATGTTAGAATTTTTTTAATGAACAGAAATATTTAAGTGCGTCAAAACAGCAAAGACAAGTTATCTGTAAGTGGACAAAACACTATTCTATTGCACTGTGCAGTTCTCACTTCCTAGCCGTGCAGCTATGCTAACGCCAGCTTGCATGTGATCAACAATAAGTATGCATTTTTGGTTTCAGCTGTGTTGATTTTATTTCTGTACTCTTCTCGTAGAATACTACCGCAGACAATGTGTCTGTTACCATTTCACCGTGAAGAAAACATTTGTTGTAGCTTCTCCTGAGCTACGTTGCAATATCCATCTGCTAACACTTCCTGTGCTGAACAGTGAAAACTGCAGTCTTGTTCAGCAGCCAAAAGTGCACTGATCGGGTACTTTCCAAAAGCTTTCAAGGTGATTTTTTTTCACATTAATAACCCGATCCAGGCTACTGGTGCTATCAGAACCGGGTGTTAACGCAGACTGTGGAACCATCCCCCATATCTTTTACATCTTTACAATAGCTGTAGGTTAACAGCATGTAATGTTAGAACTCCAGCAAACACCTCTATTAGCAGACAAGCACAGTTCAGCTTTGCTCTGCTTAGGGTCATCACAAACACAGAAAAAACATCTAACCAACCAATCATATTCTCATAAAGACTGACAAATAAGCAGTAAAGTTGGTGGATTTTGAGCCACACCAACAGCAAAACAAACTAAGGGGTAAATCATAATTTGTAAGAATTATGATTTACCAGTGAAATCTCTTGGGGATATTATCAAAATGTTGCAAATCAACTAAACTGATTTCCTTTTTACAACCTACTGTTTCCTTGAACCATTTCACAGCCCAAGTCACAGTCACAAATTAGAAATGCCTAGCTGTGAAGCTGAAAGAAAAGGATACATGTTTCTTGACATGGTGCCATCAATGGCTGCCACGACCTGCTGCAGTCACAATGTCTACCCAGGTTATCAGTTAGCTGAGACATTTTACCAACTTTATTTGAAAAATACTGAAAACAGCTGTCTGCTCTATTGTAAAGCACATTTTTATTTCAAGATTGACCCGCCTCAATGGATCGTATGAAACAGATCGCAGATGTAATAAAATAAACGCTGAATAAAGTTACAGCCAAACTTTTTCTGATCTCTGACAGATCTAGATTTACGATACCCTTCAAAATATAACAATGTAAAAAGAGTTACAATCTATTTTATTTACATTTTACTTGAATGACACGTTCAAAAATGATTTATAGTCCTCTTAATCATGAATGTTAAAGGTTTTGCTGATTTTAAAGCACTGAGACCCATTTAATATATGCTGACCAGCCTTTTGCATGTCTGTAATGGTATAGAAGCTAAACAAGGGTCACTACTAGAAGAAAACCTGTTAGACGCTGCAAAAGACTTAAGACTGGGGTGAAAAGTTCACCTTCCAACAGGTAACCAGTCCTAAATATACAGCCAGAGAAGCAATATAATGATTTAGATAAATGTATATTCATGTAATAGAAAGGCACAGTGAAGGGCAAGATCTAAATCCAATTAGGAATCTGTGGCAAAATTTAAAAATTGATGTTCACACTCTCCATATAGTTTGACTCAGCTTGAGCCATTTTGCAAAGAGTGGACAAAAAAATCTCTAGATGTGCAAACCCAAAAGATTTGCTGTTCAGGCTGTTATAGCTGTCCCAAAATGCTGACTCAGTGGGTGAATAAAAATACTCCTTGCTTATTTCTGAAAACCATGTAAGCCAAGTTTCCTTTTCCTCGCACTTCACGATCATGTGCCATTTTGTGTTGGTCTTTAATGCAACATCGGAGTAAAATACATTAAAGTTCGGGTTTGTAAGCTGCAAAACTGTAGAAAAGCGCTGTAACTTTATAGCTACACATTTTTGGTTTGTGAGCAAACCCTGCTCCCTAAATGTATTTTCCCTGATCTAAACTGAAATATTCGTATTCACTGCATCTTCTTTAGTCCTTAAGCATTTGAGTAGAAGCTTTGTAAAGTGCAAAATATCCAAAATTTCTGCAGGAACAGGAACTCATTTACAAGTTAACGTTAATGCGCTGTTCTCTAAATAAGTGTCTGGTAAAATTAAAATATGATGGCATACCTGTATTAAAAAATTACTCAGGGAGACCAAATTTGCAGCTTGATAATGCAACCTTTGAAATAATAATAATAATAATAATAATAATAATAATAATAATAATAATAATAATAATAATAATAATAATAGTATGAGAATTATGATAATAATGCATTTTATTCTAAAAAGCACCTTTCAGAACATTCAAGCAAACTGCACAGAACAAACAGGACAAATTACATTTTGCCAAAAGAGTGCCAGTGACGTAATGTAGAGTACAAATAGTGCACATTTTACTGCCTACATACTACCTTTTATAGGTCAGGTGAGAGACAGGTGACAATAGAAATACATTAATTGAAGTGAATGGTTAAGGTGCTATAGTATAAGAAGTAATTGAATTAATGTGAGACTTACCTGGATTTTGGTTGTTCACATTTTCAGATACACCATAGCCTTTTGAAACAATGGATAAAATCATTAGGTTTGTTTCTTTCTACTTAAAGAAAGTTATTTAATTCCATTGTTTTCTATTTTCCTTTCCAGCATGTCAGGAAGCCACTTTGTTAAATAAAAATAAAGAAAAGTCGATTGAAAGACTAATTCTACAGATATAGGTGAACATGAATATCTGATCTCATATAAGCGTGAGCATTTATGTCTCATGTGCACAAATGTATGCTGTTTTGAAAAAGTGTTTGCACCCATGTTGTAATGCTACAAGCAAAACTATAATGCAATTTATACGTTTGTATGATGTTTTATACAAACGTTAGTGCATAATTTCAGAGCGAAAGGCAAATGATTAATGGATTTCTCATCTTTGAAGTGTGACATGCAATTGTTTTCAACCCCCATTACGCAGAAACAGCTAAATTTAATCCAGGGCAACCAATTAAGTTCAACTAACCAGTAAACAGAGGCTACATGTGTGTAATTTGATAGCTACAAAGACATGGCTGTCCTAAATTTACAGGCCTGGCAAGGTAAGTGTTCATTAGAGAAGCAGCCAAGAAGCCCATGGTAACTGTGGAGGAGCTGTAGGTATCCAGCGCTCAGGTGGGAAAATCTGAAAACTACTTTGGAAACACACTGAGACAAAACTATTGTTAAAAGGAACCCAGTTACTAAAAAACATGTAGGAGACATTAGAAAGTATAATAATAAAGAATATAATATATAAGTATAAGGGGCATAAGACAAATGATGGTGGCAGCATCGTGCTGAGGGGATGCTTCTTTTCAGCAAGGATAGGGAAGGTGGTCAGAGTTGATGGGAAGACTAATGGAGCTGAATAGTAGGCAATCCTGGAAGAAAAAAACAAAGTCTGGCAAACAAATAGGAGAATTTTCCTATCCAAGTCTTCTATTGGAAGACTTGGATAGGAAAAGTTGGATCGGTTTTCCAATAGGAGACCGAGAGAGAAAATGCATATGGCTTACAAGTTTGTCACCTTTCAGCTTCTGAAATCAGAAATAGCACACAACATGGTGCCTCCCAGTGGGTGCACTGACAGCTGTGTATTTATTAACTACTAATTCCAAGTTATGAGAACGCTTTCATTTTTGATTTAATGTTATTAGACTTTGCCAGAATAAATATTTATAAATGCATTATTTGATTTTTGCTAATAAGAAGCCAAATTAGTTACACATTGTCACTTTCACATACAGTCAGCGCTACAATAAAATGGCTTATACCAAAAAATATTCATGTATTACAACGGCCCAGTCAAAGTCCAGACCCAAATTTGGTTCAGAATCTATGGAAACACTTGACAATTTTCAGACATTTTCAAATGTTTTCCTTCTAATCTGACTGACAGTGACCTACTTCGTGAAAAGAGAATAATGATTTGGATTTCCAAAGCTGGCAGAGACTTAGTGCAAAAAGTCTTGAAGTTATGAGTCCAGTGAAAGTGGTTCTACATAGTATTGACTCAGAGGGGATGAATACAAATGCACCTCACACCATTGACAGTTCTACTTGTAAAAAATATTAAAACCCATGTGTCATTTCCCTTCCACTTCATAATTATGCTCTTCGTTGTGTTCATCTAAACACATACAATAGATACATGTAAGTTTGTGGTTGTATGGTGACAAAATGTGAGAAAGCTGAAGAGGCATTATTGCAAAGAAATTGTGTGAAAGGCAGTCATCTGAGGTCATACCCTTAGCATTGGAGGCACTTCGTTTCAATCTCTTGTGGTCTACAATACACACAAAAACATGCAAAATTCAACATGCTTTAGAACCATGCATTGCAAAAGACTAAGACAAGAACATACAATATGGGAGTTAAGGGTTTGCATGCAATATTGTCTAAAAAAACAAAATAGAAACGCAAGTGTGTAGAGAAATATAATGGGGCATATATATATATATATACATATATATATATATATATATATATATATATATATATATATATATTGCTTTGTTTAACCACCTATTCTTGTGCTAATTCAGTCATTGTAAAACATCACTTAAATTTTACAGATGTAAGTATTCAATCTTTAGCACACTTTTTCACTTTACCTTTATCGTTATTTAATAAATAAAAACATGTTGGAATCATTGATGTGTGTTTTTTATACACTTGGAATGTGATTGTATAACCTGCTAAAGATAAAATTGTTCATCCTTAGAGTTAGTGGTGTGACTTTTTACCATGAACACAAAGTTGTTGTCTTTGTAATATTCTGGTTTCTGTTCGGGTTTTATTTTTGAGTCATTTTACTCTGCTGCTTTAGGTTCTCTGGTTGCTTTGAGTTTTGTCTTGTCTAGGTTCTTGTTTACTGTTAGTTTATCCTGTTTTGTCATCAGTTTTAGTCTTAGCTTTATTTTCTGTTTTAGGTTTGTACTTCAGGGTTGTTTTGTTCTTTATTAGATCGTGTGTGTGTGTAGTTTGTTTCTGTCCACTTGTCTTGTCAGCTATTTATATTTGTCTGATCTGTTCTTGTTTTGAGCCTCAGCACTGATGTCTGGTCTAATTACTTATTCTGCACACCTGCCTAACTCCACCCCTGCTGCAATCACTTCTCACCGGTTTCACCTGCTTCCACCTCCATATAAACTGTTGAGACCAGACATCAGTGCCAGGTCGTCTGTTTGAGTATGGGTGAGTCTCCTGCTGCAAGTTTCTGTTTATTGGTTTAATTTTGGATTTTTGACCCTTTGTCCCCAGAGATCTGAGCCACCCTGTTTCTGTCTGTTCCTGCCTTGTCTGCCCAACTGGACTGTTTGTTTCTCTGCCCTTTTTGGTTTTTGGATTTTGTTAATAAATATTATTTTACTGAACCTCTGCTGGCCTGGCTGAATTCTGGGTCCTCTGCTCTGATTCATGACAGTCTTTATATCTCAAACTTGTAACATCAATTCTATGTATTGTAGTAATTTAAATTAATTTAGGTCTGATGTCTCTTTGGTATTATCTGTTGTACAGCAATGTTACAAAGAATTGTAATTTGAGTTATTTTGTATGCATTTTCATTCTATCGTTCAATCAGGTTTTCAATGTAAAAGCCAAAATTTTAAAGGTTGCTTTTATTTTAAACTAAATCTTGCCGTAGTTGGTTAGGAATAAGAAGAATGAAAGAGAACCTGAGCGTACATTAAAAGCCCCACACATGAATGCTTTGCTTAACCTAAAACTACATTTATTGCATTCATGGCAAATAGATTCATCAGAAGAAGTATCCTGCATTCAGTTACGAATGCAGCTGAAACATTAGTAAAGATCATGCAAATGATTCCATGTTAAAGTTAATAAACAGCACTATAAAAACCCCAAGGCAAAGCGTGTTATCTTCATATCTCTCACCACATGGAAGAGATGTGTCTGTTTCTTTGGCTTTAAGACTGGTAACATCCCAGTGGTTTGTATTCCAGCCAATCACAGTCCCATCCTCGCAGGAACTGTGTTCACCCAGGTCTGCCCACATGCGGAAAAGGTACAGTTCCACTTTTCCCATCACAGCTCCTGGTGCCCGGTTTGTTTTATGGCAGCCCAGTCGCAGGAAACCAGACGGAGGGATGGCCTGTGCAATGACCGTCCTCTCTGCTATTAGTTTGTCATCAACCTGGAACATTTAGACAGTTGGTGTTATTACCTATGCGATATAAGCTCTTTAGTAATCCTGTTCAGAAACACTTTTTGTTATACTGGGTAAAATGGTCCTTCCATCCTGAAAGTAGTAAATACATTATGTATTCAGAAAAAGGAGGTAAAGAAATCCCATCTCTGTGGGAGCTGAAGGCCTGTAAAAACTCTAAGCAATCTCTCCCGTTCCTTCTGAATGACAGGGATTAGTTAAAGTTTTGGTTCTGCCCCCATCCCCCTTTGTCCCTCGAGTTCTTATCTATTGGTTGTCCCACATGCCAATTATTCTGAGGCACTCAAGTAACGGCACGTTCCTTGTTAGTTTTTGCTGGCTGCGCATGCACACCACTAGTGTTTATGTATCCAGTTAGCTTCGGTGTTAGCCGTTCATCGTAGCTCCGCTGCTCTCACTGTAAACTTTGAACATGACCGAGAGTTGCAAGAAGCAAACCGCATACAAGTTTATGAGAAGAAGAGGAAGGCCTCAATAGAAAGAAATAAGACCAGAGTGGGTTTTGGGAGAATTTTTTTTTTCAAAAGTTCTGGAACTATCATTTCTGCATAAGACTCATCACACCACCATCAACATCAGTGGATGTAACAAGTAAACACGAACATACTACTAGGGTGTCTTCCATAAAACAAGGACTTTCTATCAACCAGGACTTTTAAAAGTCCCTAAAGTATTGGGGGTCATCAAGATGTCTTCTGTAAAAACATAGACAAGCTTTAATGGTCTTTTTGCTCTGCGCTGATTTTCGTCTTGGATTTCTACCATGCAGGCCATTTATGCCCAGTCCCTTTCTTACGGTGGAGGAATGTAACCTGACTCACGCATAATGGATGTAGTTCCACTGAGCTCCACACGGCTCCATACATCCATCTGGAATTGCTGCCATTGGGAGGGATTTCAATACCACATAAAATGGACGAGCCAATCAGGATCGCTGGGCGGGATTTTTATTGATGTGACGTATCAGTGAAGCGTATCAGTGAAGATTCTGACAACAACGGCGGCTCACAGCGAGGAAGCAGGCGGTAATATCGATGCCCTGTATTTCATCAGTGTTGTCCCTGTGCATAATGTAGCCTTTTATTTGCAGATTTTCCATGCACAGACGACATCGCCATTTACCGACATTGCGCTTTATCTGAAATGGTGGCTGTACTGTTTTGGTTTTCCCCATGTTGCTCTCGTCAGCGTCAGGGGTTGGTTTCAATGTGAGTGGTTAAAGTAGATGTAAAAGATGACGGACAAGTGGTTTATCCAATCATATGTAAGGATTTTTGATAAGGCCCTCCTTCTAAAATACATCTCCAATGGAGGGATCCCAGATGGATGTGTGACTCTCTGCCAAATTAAATCCATCTGGCGAGAATCAGGTTAGGAGGGATGAACACTCCCCTTATGTCTGAGGCAAGTGAGGCCTGCAGTTCTTTGGATATTGTTGGGGGGTCTTTTGAGACCTCTTGGATGAGCCGTTGCTGTGCTCTTGGGGTAATGTTGGTCGGTCTGGAACCTGGGAAGGTTCTCCACTGTCTCATGTTTTCTCCATTTGTGGATAATGGCTCTCATTGTGGTTTGTTGGATAATATTTAAATTTGTTTGATGTTCTGAAACACTTAAGAGTGACAGACATGCAAAAAAATAAGAAATCGGGAAGGGGCAAACACATTTTCACACCGCTGTATAAGCAGTAGGCTACTCTCTGGGGACATTTGTCCTTAACTTGCTAAGCTAGCATCTGTGTTGGATGTATTAATGAAGAGCTTTACAAACCAAAACTTTAAGCTATTTACTAACACTTATTTCACCAATTGTTAGCACTTGGTGGGTTAACAAACATGCACATACTGTGTATTAGGTATTCATTTGTGGATATGTTATTTTTCATAGTTCTGTGTAAAATTTTAATCCTGATTATTGCAACCAGCATAAGCCTTGCTCTGTTTGAAAGAGGTATTGATCAGTAGTCCTCTGGGTAGGTGATTTTTCTCTATTTCCTTAAGCAAGGTAACGGCTGTGAATTTATATTGCACCATCCATACACAAGGACAACCAAAGCCCTTCTTCCAACGGCTCCTTCCAACAAGAATATTTGCCTTGTCACAAAGCTCAGACCATTTCAAACGGATTTCTCAAACATGATAATGAGTTTAGTGTACTTCAATGACCTCCACACCAAATCTGAATCTAAATATGCAGCAACTATGACATGCTATCATGTCAGTATTGTCAATAATCTCAGAGGAATCTTTTTTATCACCTCGTTAAATCAAAGAAAACGATCACACCCAGTTTTAGCAAGGTATACCTAATGAAGTTGCAGGTGAGTGGATATCACCACTATTCTATAGGATTTACCATTTTTTGAATAATAATATGGGGTAAAATGTTACACGTATTATTCTCAGTAAAGACCTTCATAATTACTATGGCTGTGTAGATCAAGATAAACGCAGCTTAGCTATTCTACCTGCAGTGTGTTTGTAAATACAATCTCCTATACAATGTGTTCTTATATTACACCAGGCATATTATGTAGCAGCACGGCACAAAACGGTGCTGACAAGTTTAGATGTTGGCACGCCATTGGTCTTTGTGGGTATGATTTCATGGAGTATGTTATCTTGTGTGGTAAACTTCATCACATTTTTTTACATATTTTCCATTTATATTGATTTACCCTACTTCTCCATTAGTGTTTTTGCTCTAATGACAAATAACTCTAAACATAAAAGCCATAACTTAAAGGGGCCTAGTCACGTGTTTTGACAACAAGAAACATATATTCATCTTCAAATAAAACAATATACGCCAAGCATTCATCCTGATAGTGTTTACTTGGTCCTTTCTGAGCCTGAAGACAATTTTGCACCAGATGTCATCAGCAAACATGAACATTGTTGTGAACCCTCTGCCAGCTGGCAGAATCGTGGAACTAGCAGAAAGCAAGATGGCGATAACTGACGGCGCTACTGTAAGACCCGGTAGAACATCCTGTAATGAGAAGATGCCTCATTCATTTTAAATTTTTTTATTATAATTAAATTTTTAATAAACGATGCACATCACAAACCACATCTATTGCCATTACCTTTCCCAGGTAAGCGTGAACATATTCTATGATTGTATTTATTGGTTAGAATGTCATTTATGTCTGTGTGTCCATTGCCTCTCCTTGTTTACGAATTGCAGGCATGCGTAATATCCTACTTCTGGTCTCGTGGTCTTGTTGTGGTAAATACACACATAAGTGCTTTGTTTTCTAACAGTACAAAAACAAAGTGGAAAACACAGGATTAAAATACAATAAGGCAACATGCCGTGATAATTTAACCGGAAAACTCTGCAACCAGAGTAAGCACCTGCCGTAGAAATTCGTAAAATTATTGTACATGACTAGGCCCCTTTAAGACAACATTAATCTAGCTCAAAATCAGCTGGGTAAGAGAAATACAGTTTTAAGGTGCGGTGATCTAGCATCTATTGAACCATATTAACCTATTTTACTACTAGACCTAAGTATTACCTCCAGACTGAAGGTATTTCCCTGTGCGTCCCTCCTTAGACACACCCTGTGCCATGCCATTGGGGACATCTTGAATGGAAACTGGTGCCGGACTTGGAGTAGCCACCCATAAATCGCTTTGTCGTCCCCTTCCAGACCCAAATCTGGATTGGGTGAGCGGACCGAGCTGTAAGAGAAGGCCACCCAGGGTCCCGGCTCAACCACATGAATATTCACACATACAGTCATCTGGGAAAGCTGTGGAATGGGGGTCCTGCCCTGAAAGGTCCAGTGGTCTTCACAGCCATTTAATACTGCCTTAACGTCTCCCAGGAAATATCCGGCAACTGAAAAAGAAGGAATGGATGCAAAATTAGAGGTTGAGTTAAATGTAGTGGACTGACATGCGGAATCAGATTACTAGAAATATTGTGAGTCCCCAACTTCTTTGAGAGATGAGCAACTATGTTTTAGTTTATTGCTGTTTTTTTCAGACAGTCAACTATAATTGTGAACCACTATCCATCCATCCATCCATCCATCCAGTGGCGCAGTGGGTAGCGCTGTTGCCTTGCAGCAAGAAGGTCCTGGGTTCAAGTACACCCCTGGGTCTTTCTGCATGGAGTTTGCATGTTCTCCCTGTGCATGTGTGGGTTCTCTCCGGGTACTCCGGCTTCCCCCCAAAGTCCAAAAACATGACTGTTAGGTTAATTGGCTTCTCCAAATTGTCCTTAGGTGTGAATGGTTGTTTGTCCTGTTTGTCTCTCTGTGTTGCCCTGCGACAGACTGGCAACCTGTCCAGGGTGTACCCCGCCTCTCGCCCAGTGAACGCTGGAGATAGGCACCAGCAACCCCCGTGACCCCATGAGGGATTAAGCGGTTTGGAAAATGGATGGAATGGATGGGTCTATTTTTACCAATAAGAATCTTGCGGTCAAGAAAATATGTTTCTAAGGAACTGGGTACTAAGGTACTAAGAGACTACCATAGAGGGGGTAATCTGTGTGAAATATTGACAGTATGAAAGATGGGCTTTCATCGTTAGTTTTCTCCTAACTATAAAATCTATCAAGTCCTACAAAGGTAGTATGTAACCCCTGGCATAAACAGAATTACAAAAGGCAGGAAGAACAAAAACAAACACCAATGTGAGAAACTTAAACCTGTTCAGGTCTAAGTTTGTGCTACACGGGTGGCTTCAGTGGCTGGAACTGTGTCCTTACAGGTAGAAGGTTGCTAGCTCAAATCTGGGTGCTAGAGCATGTAAATGTTCTCCTATGTTCTCCGTCTCCTTCCCACGCTCCAAAAACATGTATATTTCTACCGACTGCTGTCCAAGGTTCCAACAGTGTGGATATGGTTTACCACCCAGGGCGGTAAAGACAGAGGGGAGGGTTTGATGCATGAGCCCTGGAAAATGTCAGTCCTTTGCGCCTCAACTCATTTTTAATACTAAGTAGCAGAGATAAAGAGTGTGGTGGTGGTGGTGGGGGAGGGGGGGGGGGGCACCCAGAAATGTACATTTTGGGTGACCAACCTATGGGAGCCACTGTGCACATCTAATTTTCTGTTTCACAGCTTTAAAGGTGTTAACTGAGCCCAATGCAGGGTGATGTGAAGTGTGTGGCGGCTGGTGATGCATATTTCTTGGTTGAAGCAGAGACCTGCCAATGGGACCCATTTATGCAAATACTGTTAAAGGATTGGGCGGGTGAAATTACTTAACAGCTATTTTCTACGCATCCCACCACATTTAGAAAAAAAAGGAAGTCCTTAATTATCCCTTGGTAGGAAAATGTCTGTGTCAATTCAAATTAGTACCACTGAACAGAAAATGTTAAGTTAGGCTTTGATGAACGGATGCCCTTATGTATCCCTGCCATGGCAACAAAGCCCCTAACATTGTATTCAATGCAGCTCCACTCAAAGCAGCCTTTCACAGCCTCAATGAGGGATTAGTTCAGTTTTTTTTAAGCTTTTTAATTCTGTGAGACTGACAACCAAGCGAGTGTTGCGATATTTTGTCAGACTGTAGACAGAAAGGTACTTTATACACAGATCAGGAGAGCTTTCCGTAGAAGCAAATTATTTGCATAATATTCAAAAATGTCTGTAATATACAAAGTTATTTATTTGCAAAGATTTAGAAACTGTTTACCTGTGGATGGAGCTGCTGCAGCCAGGAAAAACCAGATGACCTGAAGGAAACAAAGTTTCCATCTCCACTTTTCTTCAAAGAAAAGGCCACACATCCTCCTGGAAACATGACGGCACACAATGTTCACATTTTAGGCAACTTTTCCACGTCTTCAGGTTTGCTATTTTTACCCCTAAGTGACGCAGACCAACACACTCAAATAAAGTTGTTTTTTTTTTTTTTTGTTTGTTTTTTTTTTTGCATACCTCAAACCATTTGCTCAAAAACTTCCTCTTTTTAAGCAAGACCGATTGTCCCTCATTGTGATCTGTGTTTCTGCAAATGGCCACAGTGGGTTACAGTAAGAGTAACCGCTGTGGGATGTCTCTTTCACAGCTGAAAGACGAAACGATTAAATATTACCCGTGCTTTTGTGCATATGAGGGACATGACTTCAGGGCAGGGTAGGGGAGGACACGGGGGGTTGGGTTACAGCTCACGACATTCACACCTTTCAAAGAGGCGACTTATTGTCTTGAGAGCTGTTAGGCTGCCAAACGCATCTCAGTTCACACTTCTAGGTGAGGTTATAGTATGAATTTTAGGTATTAAGCAAAAGAAATTGTAATGTAACCCTCCCCGGTTACATCATGTTTGTTCTAATGTGGAAGCGCGCTATGGTAGATACACTGGCTCGAGGTATTTACACTCCTTAATTTTTCTTTACAGTCTGTCACATTAAAATCAAAAACGTCAGATTATTTACTGGGATTTTAGGCAATGGTTGCAAAGAAAAAGGAAAAAGATTGTTTGTCAAATTCTTTTACATACAAAAATGTGGCATGTATTTGTATTCAGCTTCATCAGAGTCAAAATTCTGTAGAATCAATAATTTTCTGCTATCATTTTTACATTAATGCAAGATTTGTGTACTATACGACTAATGCATGTTTTGTCTGCTACTGTCAGTTTGGGCGGAGAGATCCATCTGTGTGTAGGTTTGCAACCTTGCATTGCTCTTTCTGTCTTTGAAATGATAGCTTGAATAGAGCTCTGTTAGAATAGCTGCCCAAAACACAGGATATTATTTTCTATCCTAACCCTGCATTTAACTCCTCTGCAACTTTCTAGCTGATGTCTGTAGAAAGTTGGTTACATTGAACACCTTTAGTGGCATCCCCTTAAATGCATCCCAGACTTTTGGATTGTTCAAATCTGTATGATTCTCTTTCCACTCCACAAACTTTTGTGTTGGTCTGTCAGGCTACATTGGAGTGTGTGATTATTGTGAGAAAAGTGAAAAGGTTTGAAGGGTATACTTTTACTAGGCGCCGCACGTACGTGAAAACTGAACCAACGAAAATCGTGCTTTGAACAACTTACGTGATGTTTAAAAAGCTAAAAAATAAACTCATCTTTATGTGCAGTTGCATAGCCTGACACTTAAACATTTAGGAAACCAACAATCTGCATTTTGAAAACATTTATTTGGTGATGAAAGTTAAAAAATGCCTTTTTTAAGGAAAATTACAGTTAAACGAAGACATTGGTGGACCGCAACCGGATGCATTTAATTCTTTACATTACCATTTGCACAATTATTGACCCTCGCAGGAACTTCTGTAAAATAATCTTAACTAATCATTCTTCATTTATACAGTACTTCCCATTCTAAGCGGACCAGAAATTCTAGGTTGTGAGTAATATATTATAATTTCCTGTTTTCTACGGGAACAAACATTATGTTAAACAGATGCCAATCTCTAACATTCACTTTACAGAATGAGAAAAACAAGGGAACATGCCTTTCAAATAAGAAAGGTGTGTGCTAAGAAAAATTGAGGAAACGGCAACAAGAAAACATCTACTTGCATAAACTGGCTATATCTACAATCAAAGCAATATATGAAATGTTTATGTTTTTTACTGATATTCTAGGTTTCAATGTTGTTTTGATTCCCTCCGGACAATAAATTCCACTTGTGTTACAGTATAAGTAATTTACAGAAAACAGACACAATATAGGTCATAATACACAGCATCCTTAGCTAACAGATTCTGCTTAACCTATAATTTTCATGCCAACCTGAAACTAATTATTGAAAATTCAAGACTTTGTTAACAAACACAATAACTTTAAACAAGCACTCATCAACTCTTAAGCATAATGTGGAAGTTTTTAGAGATCTTTAGGAAATTGTGACCTGAAACTATATTTGACATAAGTTGCTAAGTCTAAAATGGTGAAAATATTCCCTATTACAACACATAAATACCATAGTTTAAACAAGTTCTCCCCAATATATTATTTGCTGTCATGTCATTCTGCAATTCTTCCCAATGGATGTTAAAGTATTGACATCCCTAAATTCATGCCTGTTATATGTAGATCATGTATGTTAAGATAATGCGTGAAGAAGTCAGTGTTATATTACATGAGGAGGGGGCACATCGTTGCTGTCTTGTTTTATATTGTCTTCAGATTTCAAGATAAATTAAACAGCTGGGAAATTAATCTTCAATTATCCACATGTGGCCAGATACATTTTATCAGAAAACAGGTCAGCCTAACATAATTTGCAATCACTCCATACAGTCAGCAAGACGAGGTAAAATTAATTTTTATCAGCGCAGACAGAGAATCTGCATAGCATAATATGATATTGGGCTACTTTATTATTGGCTATTTGCAGCAGTACACATTAAATCTGTCACCGCATATTTGCAGTACATGTGGCATATGAGTCCCATATTGATTTTACTCCATGTATATGGGTTCTGGTTAGGACTTGGTACTCAAGGAGCTTCTTGTGTGGGACCCACTTCTATTCACTACATAAAGTTCACAGTCATATTAAGCCCAGTGGGTAACATATGTATGTTTTAAATTGGTCTTAAAAAAAGAAAATGTGTTCAAAATGTACATGTCTAGGCTTCCACCTGGAACCCATTTTCGGCCCTTTTCGTATCCATGTGGGCCCATTTGTAAATGTTACCCTGGTTCTATGTCTCTATAATTCCTCAAGTACAGACCTTACAAAGCTGATGGCCTATGACAGGGCATTAAATACCTCTTAGTTCAGCCCCATGTTATCAGAGTTGCAAAGTCATAGTTTTCCCTGGATATAATTATATTTTCATGCCAGTACACACAAGCCAGCCTTAATTATAGTCCCCTCACATCATGAGCAAGGTCAGTTGCAGTGACTTGCATTCTGACTTGTTTACATAGTCTGTGCTTTTTGTTTAGGTGCAATTAGAAAGATACATATTCTTTGGATCCAGTTTTTCCCCTTATTTCATAACTAAATTTGCTGATTTTTTTTTTTTTTTTTTGATAAAACATAAGAGTATTATAATACCAGACTACAGATAGTTGCAGAACAACCTGGATATACAATAGTTTTTGGTTTGGTTTTAGTGACTTGAAGGATGCCTTATGATTTTGTGATACTGTCCTGTGTGGTGTAATCATGTATTAAATTCATCTTCAAATATTAGAATGTTTTCTTTTATAATCAAATTGAAAGTCTAACCCTAACCCCAGAGTTCTTGTATTTATGCTTTTGTGTCTCACTTTAATGTTTAAGATAGTCAATCAAATTTTGATTTCAGACAAAGATAACCTGAGTAAATGCAGATGGTAGTTGCATTGAATGATCGTTTAATTCCCCCTCTACCTGAACGATGAACTAACTGGGATCCAAAAAAAAAAGCAGAGCTAAATTTCACTAGCTAAGGTGACACAAAAATTCACTTAAATAGAACCAGTATAACAGCATGAAATAGGCTAAAAGATCTCAAAAAGCAACACATAATGCACTAGTTTAAAGAATATCAAAAAATAACTAAAACACTGAAAATCTATTAGTCTGGAAAGGGTACAAAGTTCTTTCTAAGGCTTTGGGACTTTAGTAAACCACAGTGAGAGCCAGAATCCACAAATGGATGAAATATGGTGGTGGCCCTTCCTAGGAGACGAGGACCTACCAAAATTATTCCAAACCAACTGATCCAGGAAGTCAAATAACATCCCAGAATAATACATACAACACTCCTGGCCATCCTTGCTTCGGTTCAACTCAGAATTCATGATGTAATGATAAAAGAATGGGCAAAAATTGAGCGTTAATTAAAAAAAACAGCCACCAAGTTTCTCTGATGAAGACAAGGAACACCTTACAGCAGAGTACCGAGCTGCTCTATAAAAACATCAGCTACTGTGAAACAAAAGAAGGCTTTCTGCACTATTTTAACCTGCCTTTAACAAAAAAAATGGGTATACACACGTTTAAATGTACATATTGTTGTTTCTATTTTTTGTCTGTAGAGTTTATATGTCTGTACTTAATGTCTGTAACGCTGTGAGCATGTAACACTGAAGTCAAATGCCTTGGTTGTGCACATGCAACAAAGATGATTCTGCGTTTCAAGGCCAAAATCACTGCTGACCAAAGACCAGTCTCACAGCTTCCAAAAGAATCCCAAGACTTCAGGAAAAACATTTTGCGGACTGACGGGCCTAAAGTGGAAACCTAGGGTCTTTCTGCATGGAGTTTGCATGTTCTCCCTGTGCATGTGTGGGATCTCTCCGGGCACTCCGGCTTCCTCCCACAGTCCACAAACATGACTGTTAGGTTAACTGGTCTCTCTAAATTGTCTTTAGGTGTGAGTGTGAATGTGAATTTTTTTGTCCTGTTTGTCTCCGTGTTACCCTGCGACAGACTGGCGACCTGTCCAGGGTGAACCCTGCCTCTCGCCTGGTGAACGCTGGAGATAGGCACCAGCAACCCCCGCGACCCCATGAGGGATAAAGCGGATCAGAAAATGGATGGATGGGTGTGTTTCCTGTAATATCTGGCATGAAACTAACACGGCATTTCAGAAAAATCAACAACTGGTGGTAGCATGGTGGTCTTGGGCTGAATTTCTTCGTAAGGAACTAAACAACTTGCTGTAATTGTTGGAACCATGAATTCTGCTCTCTGCCAGAAAGGCTTGAAGGAGAATAGCTCACCATCGCATTATAACCTTTAACTCAAAGATGCTTGGCACATGCAACATGACAATGACCCTTAGCACACCAGCAAATTCCCCTCAGAATGGCCCAAAAGGACATATTGAAGATTTTTGGAGTGGCCTAGTCGAAGTCCGGACCTAAATCTAATCGAGTTGCTGTGGCAGGACCTTCAACAGGTCAAAATAAATGATCTCTGCCAAGATGAGGGATCCAGTTTTCCTCCACAGGGATGTAAAAGCCTCACACACTTTGTGGCAGTTGACATCAGCAAGGGTGACACAAGCAGTTATTAGGCTTAAGGAACAGTTACATATTAACATAGGAAGTAACAGTCTTCTCTGAACAAATATAAATCTACTGGAAATCTGCCTTTTGTATTTACTCCTGATTATCTTAGACTTTATTTTTGTTTTGTTTTTGATCATCTGAAACAAACATCTAAGAAGTCATTTTTTTACAACACTGTCAAAGATAAGAAATAATCTGTTCCTTTTATTTCTGAACTAGGGTGGGTTTAGTCTATTTCCCTCTTTATTCAGTTTGCTTCTATATAATACAAAGTTTTTGTGTGCTTCTCTAACAAGTATTGACAGTCAGAGGAAAGCTTTAAACAACTTACCTGATGCTTCTTAAAAGCATCTGACGTTTGTTTATGATTGTCTATGAACACCGGTGAACCATACGGAGGACGACTCGTTATCTTCTCTCCGATCCGCATGTCCCTCCATCGTTCCTCTACTTCCCTTTCAACAGCCTGTCATACGTCCACGTTTCACAAACTGCCTCAGCTCTGCTTTGCCACTCCTGAGTTGTTTGTTGCTTTCCGTCAAGGCACCAGCATCCACCTGCGTCCACAAGGGTATGTTCAAATGGTACAGTAGCCAGGCGTGCTTGTTTGTGTATGAGGTGCGTTCAGGAAATCAGAAATTCTGCTATTTCAAAGTCTGCCTGCAGGACATTGGAGGGGAAATAACGAAACACACCCACAGAGGTGCAGCAGGAGGGAGGAGATAGAGAGAGAGAAAGAACAACTTGTTCATTGGTCTATCTATCTATCTATCTATCTATCTATCTATCTATCTATCTATCTATCTATCTATCTATCTATCTATCTATCTATCTATCTATCTATCTATCTATCACGTGTCCCTGCAAGACTGGAAGGTAACAGCTGGCAGTTCAGGATACAGGGTCAGGCCCTTCCTTCACAGAGTATTACCTTTTCAGTGGTATGTCAAACTGTGTGTGTGTGTGTGTGTGTGTGTGTGTGTGTGTGTGTGTGTGTGTGTGTGTGTGTGTGTGTGTGTGTGTGTGTGTGTGTGTGTGTGTGTAATCTGCAGAACAAATTGGGGGGAAGCACAAAAATCATCTTGCCAAGTCTGAAATGAGGGATTTAGGTTGACTAACAGGTCAAATATCTTCTGTCTCCCACTCTCTGACACAGATAATGATGGCTTGGCAGGGAATTTGAGGAATGGCATCTGACATCAGGCATGAACCAAATCAAACAAAGTCAGCAGCAGCCTGAAAATCACGTTACCTCCTTGCTTGCCTGAGGCAAAAACTAGGCTTTAACTGGTATCGGTCCACAAGAGGGCAGTGCTGGGCACAGTGTGTTTCTGTCTTTAAACTGTATATCAAGTGTCAGGCTTTGTTTGTTTTTTGCCAGGGGGGAACAGGGCTGTATCAGATCAGCGGTGCGCAGCAGAACTGCAGCGTCTTACTGCTCCCCATCTGTGACTCAGCACTTTAAGATTTCTCCGCACAAAGTTCAACATACAGCGCTCCTGTGATAAAGTATTTGCCCCCCCCCCCCTACAGACTACTCCTGTGTTTACTTTCTTTCCCACACCTTAATATTTAAATTTACCAGATTAACACATTTTAATGTCAAAGACATAAAACCTGTGTACATATAAAACGAAGTTATGAAATTATTCAAATGATCGTTATTAACCATTTATCCAAACCAACCTGGTATTTTATTAAAAAAGTAAACTGACTTTAGAAAGCAGCTGCAGACCATCATTCTACCACCTCCAGGTTTGTGTGATGATTTTTTTTCTTAAATTATATGCTTCTAACACCAGATTTAACTTCTTGTTCTTTCGTGACCTCCTAGGTGAGTTGTTGATTCACTCCTGGAGTAATTTTCGATAGCCAGCCATTTCGGTAACCACCATTCTCCATCCATCCATCTATCCATCCATCCATCTTCTTCCGCTTATCCGGGGTCGGGTCGTGGGGTAGCAGCTTCAGTAGGGAGGCTTAGACGTCCACCTCCCCAGCCACTTGGGCCAGCTCCTGCGGGGGAATCCCAAGGCGTTCCCAGGCTAGCAGTGAAACATAGTCCCTCCACGTGGCCTGGGTCTTCCCCTGGGTTTCCTCCCGGTGGGACGTGCCCGGAACACCTCACCAGGGAGGCGTCCAGGAGGCATCCTGACCAGATGCCCGAGCCACCTCAACTGGCTCCTCTCGACGTGGAGGAGCAGCGGCTCTACTCTGAGTCCTCCCCAGATGACTGAACTCCTCACCCTATTTCTGAGGGAGAGTCCAGACACACTACGGAGAAAACTCATTTCGGCCGCTTGTATCCGGGATCTCATTTTTAGATGAGGGTAGGAACTTAGATCAACCAGTAAATCGAGAGCTTCGCCTTTTGGCTCAGCTCTCACTTCACCACAACGGATCGGTACAGCGCCCGCTTCACAGCAGACGCCGCACCAATCCACCTGTCGATCTCCAGCTTCATCTTCCCCTCATTCGTAAACAACACCCCATGATACTTGAACTCCTTCACTAGGGGCAGCACATCCCCCCCAATCCGGAGAAGGCACTCTACCCTTTTCCGGCTCAAGACCATGGTCTCGAATTTGGAGGCACTGATCCTCGTCCCGGCCGCTTCACACTCGGCTGCGAACCGCTCCAGTGAGAGCTGTAGATCGCGCCCTGATGAAGCCAATAGAACCACGTCATCTGCGAATAGCAGAGACGCGATCCTAAGGTCACCAAAACGGATCCCCTCAACACCTTGGCTGTGCCTAGAAATTCTGTCCATAAAAGTTATGAACAGAATCGGTGACAAAGGGCAACCTTGGCAGAGTCCAACTCTCACCGGAAACAAGTCTGACTTACTGCCGGCAATGCGGATCTGACACTGGTCATACAGAGGCCTAACAGCCCTTATTAAAGGACTCGGTACTCCATACACCTGGAGTACCCCCCACAGGACCCCAGACTGGTTGGGCAAATTCCCATGCACCCTCCAGTATCCTGCTGAGGGTGTAGAGCTGATCCAGTGTTCCACGGCCAGGACGAAAACCACACTGCTCTTCCTGAATCTGAAATTTGACTATCCGACAGACCCTCCGTTCTAGAACCCCGGAATAGACCTTACGAGGGAGGCGTAAGAGTGTGATTCCTCTGTAGTTGGACACACCCCCCGTCCCCCTTTTTAAATAGGTGGACTGGTGGTTAGCTACTGGTTACAGTAGCTCACTGCTTTGTTGATAACGCTATCATGACAGCACTATGGGGTAAAAATTCAGTTTGCATGGCTTTCACTGTCCAATGTACCACAACTATCCTCATGAATTGGAAAAGAAAATATTCTCAGCATTAATCAGTATAGAGAGCTTTTGTTGGACTATATTAACACAGCGTCTGCCTCCACATCAGGTCAATCTTACTGAGCTCCTTTGATCAGCTCCTTCACCTAATGGGTGGGGGGCCTGTGGCTGTGTTTCTGTGGAGCGTTCTGGCTGAATTAAGGGGGGTTCCTGGGTTTTGGGGGTCTGGGGGCCCCCAGGGTGGGTTGTTTATCGGGTATGTCACTGGGGTATGTGGCCCCCGCAGGGGTGGGTCTTTTGAGGCCTCGGGGGTGACCTTCGGTGGCTGCATGCAATGTTCTTGGGGGATCTGTGTCTGTGAACGTGGGTGACAGGCGTGGTAGCTGTGCTGCTCCTGCATGGATCTGGGTAGCTCAGGGTTACTTGGGTGGGGGTCCTGGCAGGTTCTTTGGGGCTTGGGTCCTGGTGGGGATATCTCAGGGTTTTGTCCCCGTGCTTGTTCCAGTGCCCGGCCCTTCCTGGGGGCTTTGATGCATTGTTGGGCCTTGGGGGCTCTTAAGCTGGTGGGGATTTTGATTATTCTGCTTCTGCGGGCACTTCTGCTCTCCCAGAGGCCACCTGGACCCTTGGATTTTGACTCCTGGTGCCTGGTTTGCCAACTGGGAATAGGGTTTGGGCTTACAGCAGAGAGGGGTCGGTTGGGTTGTGTGTGGCGACAACTGGGGTGGTGGCCTCGAGTCACCACCCCAGTGGTGGTGACTGGGGTGGTGGTGGCCTCGGGGGTGGATGCCTTCTGGCTTGGCTCGCTGCGGCCTTGGTGGCAGGGGTGTCTGGGAACCTAGGGGTTTGTGGGGTGGGCTCTGGTTGGATGGCTTGCTCAGATTGTGTTGGCCCTGTCTCTGCGTGGATGGGTTTGGGGTCGTCGAGGCAGGGGGTTGGGGTTTGAACCGGCTTTACCCAGGTTAGAGCAGTTTTCGGCCCTGGTCTCGGTTCGTGGCTCAGGTGGTCTGCTCTCCTCCACCCCGGTGAAGGTGATCACGTCCCGGGTCTAGGGGCTTGTCACCCTTCTGAGGTATTAGTACATGGACCTGGGAGTATAGGATATGTGTAGTGAGTGCAAGTGTCTACAGTGTGTTTGCATGTAGGCATTAGGGTGGGAATGTGTGATTGTGACTGTGTGCTTGTTTTTTTTTTTTTTTTTTTTTTGTCAGGTTGGGTTTTGGACTGCCCGCTCCTGTTACAACTGGAGCATCTCACATCTTCACCAATTGTGGGGCCCATTCCCCCCATCAGGCTCCCATGACGCTGGTGAGAGCCCTGACTTGTTGGTACTCAGCACCCAGTACCATGTCTGCACTGTGGCTGCTGTGAATTGTCCTGGGGCTCATCTCTGCTCTTCTCTGGGACTGAGATGCAGCCATCCCTGTGTTGGTCCTCTTTGGGCTTCCACGCTCTGGGGGCTCTTTTGGATAACTGGGGCTCTGGTCTCCCTTGACTGCCTTGGTGCCCTGGGGGACAGTTATTTCGGCTCCTCATAACCACTGTTGAGCATTTTACTTCAGGAGAAACCTTACACATACAAGCAGACTGTTAGAAACACCCACAGGTGCTTGGATCTGGGTGCTTACAGATACAATTCTGTACAGATAAACCCTATAGTTAGCTTTGGCTGCCACTAAATACATCTTGTACTAACATTACTGTGTATTTTTCAATGATGTCATCATAGGTGTTGGTTGTTTGTACCTGTGATAGTTTATTTTGTTCTATCTCTCTTTCTTATCTTGGACTCTGTTTTTCCTTTACTCTATTTTAGTCACCTTTTCTACCTTTTAACATTTTGTCACATCTTTCTCCCTTCCTGTTTTCTCTTGAACCTTTCTGTTTCTGTGTCCATTAATTACAATTAATCCCAAATTAAACGTAGCTTTTTGCTTGAGAATCAAGTGGAGAAAAGCAGTGTGAAAGTAAACCTGTTGGGCTCTCTTTGGCATTAAAAAGGTTATTCTGAGCACTACACTGCCAGACACCACACGATAAAAAAACAAAATAAATGGAAACCACTTTTTATACTTATTCAGGGTATCTTTTGCCTTTAAAATTTATTTGCAGATCGGAAACAATGACGTGCGGCAACAAAATAAAAACACGAGTAATGTGTAAGGGGCTGTAAAATTGCCTTTTGACAGCACTGTATGCTGCAGCAAACCCCTTTTAAGTGTACCTTGTATTTTGACAACATCAAATTCAGTCATCCAGATTTGTCATTTTTATTTGTTTGACAAATAATAAAACAATTTATCCATCTAGCATAGGGACATGCTTATCAAAGAGTTAACTGGCAGTGCTCATGGGTAGGAAGTTTGTGGGTTTTTCTTTTTGATGGTTAAGGCGCCGAATAACAGTTTAATTCAAGAAAGTGACAGAGGAAAAAAAACTAAGAGAAAATGAGCACAAAAGGGAAAAAAATGTGTCAAACAGCCACATGGATTAACATGAACTCCCACGCACACACCTTGAACATCAGCTACGAAGAGGAATTGTTTGAAAGCACAAGTTTTGCTTTCACCAGCAGAGATGCACAGACATTGAAAGAAATCTGAGCTTTTATCCACACAGACACATTGTTTAGAAAATGGGAGCCACACAAACTTGGCAGTTCGTTATTATTAAATTTCAGCTCTGATGCAGGTAATCAGGCGGTTTAAATAAATTTGGACTATTCTGCCTGATTTCTTTCAGAGGGTTTTTTGATGGCCGTAAAAATGGTGTTGTTGAGTGGCAGATCTCAGTTGAACAAAAGATCCTTCTGGCTATAGACACTGATATGGAATGGGTAATGTGTTGGGAACAAAAGGTTGCTACATCACTGAGAAAGTGAAACTGGTACTGAAAAACTGATGCAGCAGGCTAGTCAAATCTGCTGAAATGTCATTGCAACAACTCAAAATGATACTAAGTAGTTTGTACGGCCCTCATGTGCTTGTATGCATTCCTGACAATGTCAGGGCATGTTCCTTAGGAGATGACAGATGGTGTCCTGAGGTCTCTCCTCCCAGATCCCACTGCATCAGCAGAGGGTCTAATAATAGGTCTAAGGGTTTTATCCTAATGGCATTCAGGGTGCCATCATTTATCTTGTACAGGTCTGTGCATCATCCCTTCCCAAACCAACACTGCCCCCAACACAACACTGATCATGCTGAAAATTGTTACAGGCAGCATAACAGCTTCTCCAGACGCTTTAATGTCTGTCACATGGGCTCAGAGTGAACCTGCTCTCATCTGGGAAATAAACAGGGCACCAGTGGCAAACCTGCAAATTTCAGTGTTTTCTGCCAAATGCCATTTGAGCTCCCCTGTGCTGGGCAGTGAGCACAGGGCCTACTAGTGGGTGTCGGGCCTCTTAAAGTCTGTTTCTAAGGGTTTGGTCAGATAGAGTCACACCAGTGGCCCGCTGGGGCTCACTTTGTAGGGTTCTGGCAGTCCACATCCTGTTCCTCTTTGCACAACGAGGTAGATACCAATCCGGCAGATGGGTTAAGGACCTCTGACAGCCCTGTCCAGCTCTCCTAGACAAACTGCCTGTCTCCTGAAATCTCCTCTATGCTCTTGAAACTGTGCTGGGAGACACAGCAAACCTTCTGGAAATGGCATGCATTGATGTGCCATCCTGGTAGAGTTGGACTGCCTCCATAGGGTCCAGGTATTGCCTCATGCAAAATCAGTAGTGACGCTGACCCTGGTCAAATACAAAATTACTGAAAAGCAGTCAAAATATGAAAGGCAGTCACACAAAAAATAGGGAGGGGAAAATACTTTATAGCTAACCATATTACCAGCATAACAATAAAATGCAAACTCATGCTGTCTAATAATATTTTAGTTGACATACATATGGTAAAAATGATGGGCCCAAACCACTGAATCTTGTGGTTTTGCATAAAATTCACAATACATTCAAACATGTTCACACATCTCTTCTTTTTAAAATTCATCTGTTTTTTTTTTTTTTGGTTGTATAATCATTTCAAACTGAAATATAAATCTTTAAAAGCACAAAAGAATAGGACTTCGATCTCCACGGGTGTCAGTAAAGGACAATGCAAATCTAGGCTAGCAAAGTTGCATCTGAATGATCCCCAAGACATCCAGACTTTGAATATGATACAGTAGTAGAGATGTTTTTAACATAATTTTGCTTAATGTATCAGCACAAACACTTCAAACCAACTGTGAAACCAGTGGTGGAGTAGTAATAATTTTGGCTTGTGTTGCAGCAACTATATTGCACCTGCATCTATTGAGTTGAAGACAAAATTAACACATAAACCAAGGCATTATAGTCAAATGAAAATCCAATATACTGATGATGAATCTTGACCTAACTAGGTCATACAAGCAGTAGGGCAATATTAAGAAAAATGACTTGGGTGACATTCCTCCACAACCATGTAAGGGGTTAAAAAAGATGCACAGAAAACTTCAAGTTACTGACCTTGAATGTTCTACAAGCTATAAAATTAATTTTTGTTTTTTCGTACTCTCGGTGTTAGTACCCATAGAGCATCATTTAAACACCACAGACTACCTGAGTATTGTTGCTGACCACGTGCATCCCTTTATGACCACAGTTGGTCGATCTGATTGCTACTGGCAGTATAACGCGCTCAAATCGTCTCAAACTGGTTCCCTGCTCACTGTGCTCCAATGGACTTCACAGTCACAAGATCTCGACCCAGCAGAGCTACTTGGTGCACCTAAGCGTTTGCAACAGGAAACACATATCATGGAAGTTTTAGCTGAAAAAATCTGCAGCAAGTGGGCAAAGCTATCATGTCAACATGGACCAACATTTCTAAAGGTTTATGACACCTTGTTGTATCTATGCCACACACAGTAAAGCCAATTTTAAAGTGAAAAAGGGGCTACAATACAGTCATTATACACAACAGCTGCGTCTACTAGGAAATTGTACTGTGTGAATATCCTGTAGCTGGATTTTAGTGAAGCACTGGAATGCGACTCGGCCAAGGGTCGACTCAGATTCAGATTGGTTTTGCAAGCAAAAAGTGCTGACTGGGAGATTCCTAACCAACTGCTATATCTTCATAGACAAACAAAACGATTCAATCAAACATTTTGACTGTTCTTTTAGTGTGTTACATTTTAAGCAAGAATAAACACTGCCAAAAAAGCACTGCGTTCTCTTATTCTGACTTTATTTGTCCAGCATTAAAGTAGAAATACTAAGTCATACAGAGGATTACCTCATGTCTTTGAAGCTGAAATTGTGCAACATGATATGACAAAAAAGAAAATAACATAGCTGTAGGCAGTAAAGGGTAAAATCTAAAGCAAGTGAAAAGTGTTTTACATCCAGGCACATTTTTCAATACTGTGATTGTTTGGGAGAAAACTCATTAACATGCCACACCGCCCTACCTATAAGCAGGAAACCAAGGATACATTGCATAAAGGACCTGCCTTTCTCCTCCATACTGTCCATGTTTGTGATCTTTTCCGTTAAATCTTGACCTTTCAGACCTCCACCTTCTCAAACCGTGGTGATCTGGTCCACTACTCTGGTGCTGTCATTCATTTCAACACACTCAACCTCCTGTCTCTGGCCATCTCTCCCCAGCCGAGGATCCTTGCTCTTGGAGGGGGGCAGGAAGGTGAGGAGGGTCGGAAGGAAGGCCAGCGTGTGCAGGGCTGAGCAGCCAGCTGTCAGAAGGAGGCAGCGGAAAAGCGTGCGCGTGAGGTTGGAGCGCACGGTGCAGACGGGCACCAGCGCGGCGCTGTAGCACACCAGAGTCTGTAGGGAAGGAACGCCGTGTCGCTCCAGCGCCAACCGAACCCAGCGAGTCCTGCTTTCACCACGCCCCGAGGCGAAGCCACAGAGTAGGGGGCCGCTGCAGTCCGCCGAGTGACCCAAGGCTGAGATGAGCGATAGCACGGACACGCAGTCCATCTCCACACCCCATAAAGTCATGAAGCCCAGAACCCCAAACTGAACGGAGAGAAGGGTGAGTCCGAGCCACAGGGAGACCAGCGGCTCCACAACGACCAAAGAGGACAGACCCAACAGGAAGAGCACTGCCAGCAGTGAGTGTCTGAGCGGGGAGCTGACCGCCGTCGCGTACCGGTCCAAGTACACAAACGAGGGGTTAAAGATCAGGAAGCGCACCCGGGAGGTGAGCGACAGGCGGCGCAGCGTGTCCAGCAGCACCGACATCTCCTCTCGCTTGTTCTCTGTCGTCTTGGCGACCAAGAAGATGCGCGAGGCCGCCACGTCGGGCTCCTCGCCCTGGCCGCGCTCTGCGAAGATGATGTCGTCTGCGAAGTGGGCGAACTGCGGCTCACGCAGGAAGGACTGGCGCAGTGTGCGGGTGAAGTTCTCGCGTGGCTGGCTGGTGGACTCGTTGCGGTCTGACAGGTAGTCCAGGTAAGCCTCCAGCCAGCTGATCCTCTGGAAGCCTTTGGCGTACTCCAGCAGGTCCCGCTGCACCGAGGCGTTCCAGTAGGGGGCGCTTTCATAGATGTAGAATCCAATAACCGGTGAGTAGGAGCTGAAATAACGCTGCTGTGCACGTGTGTACAATACTGTTGCTGTGTCCATGGCGACCAGTGCACTGGGGTCAGAACCCTGGGTCACCTGTTTGGAGCAGAAACATATTTATTAGACTGTGAACTAAAACTTTGTGTGAATGGAGTATATTTATTAATTGGGGTAAACAAAAAAAATGGTTTGAAAACTGTTGATATTTCTAACAAAAGGAAGCATTTCAACTTCCCTTTTTTCAGTAACTGCTTTCGATTTGTTATCACTGACCTAACGGTTCGATGGGGGATAGTTATGACATGAAACACAGCAAGTTTGTTCTGGCCATTTTTTTCTTTTAAATATGAAACTTAAATAAGGCAGGAGATTGTTGAAGGGTGAGTTTGAAGTGAAACAAAGGATGACTATGCAGAAAAGCAGCTCATGGCCTGGGAACCAACTGGACTGACTAACATCATGACCTCTGATGAACCAGGACATTTTACATGCAAATCTTATACTCTCTGCTAGAAAACTGAAATTGGATTCACAATGGGTCTTTTGAGAAGATAATTATGCAATATATTTGGCAAAATGAACAAATAAATAGTACACCGGACACAAATTTAAGCTTTCTTAGCCCCCAGACTTAAGATCTGTTGAAAATGTGCAGGGTTAGCTAAAGAGGAGAGAACATAAGAGATGACTCAGGAAAAAAAATTGTAAAAGTGTACAAAAAAATAACTGTCATCTTGCCTGCAAGACAAATTCTCACGGTATTTGTGCGTTCTCAAACACACAAGATTCCTTCTTGTCCTGCCCCGACCTTAACCATTCAGGACCAAACCAAAACACGGTTCGGGTCAATCATGTTGCATCAAACACAAAGTGCCATGGGGGTACGTAACTTAGTTTTTATAGGGCTTTTTTAAGGAGATGCATCTTCTTTCTGGTGCCATTGAATACACCGTTGCATTTAAATCAGAGGTTCTGATAAACAAAATATGATGTGCAGCATTAACTGGCAAGTGAGTATCTAAGTTACATAATTTTTAAAGGAATAAAGGTCACTTAACTGTACATTTATTATAGCATTGGGGTGGCCAAGGGTTCTGTTATTATACTATCATGTCCTGTGAACCAAACATCACTATCACTCATGCTGTCCTTGAAGGACAATCTTACCATTACACTTTCTCTGACATAAGAAAATGTAATGGGTCAAAAGGTCATTTGAGTATAGTGTCTACAAGAAGGGGCAAAGCAGACTGAACATCTTGAAGAAGCTTATAGGTCCTGGTTTTTTTCTCTTGTGTAGTGTGTTATCGCTTCCGCCATTATCTGTTGGGGTAGCATTAGATGCAACTGACTAAAAGCATCAGAGTAACTGATTGGAAGAAAGCTTGTTGCTTGCTTCTTCAAAAAAATAAAGCAGGCTCTGTTCTGGAGACTTATCTAGGACCTCAGGAGATGATTTTAAATGGAAGTATTCTTCATAAATGAAGAACATTATAGACAACACAATCCTCTTCATCAGATTGCCATACAACAACAGAGTGTCTTCAGTGAGAAGCTTCTCCAGATCCACTGTAAGACAGACAGCTACAGGAGATCCTTAGTACATGTAGCCCTTAGTGCATGAAGAAACTCCAATAACATGAGTTATGCCAATATTTAATTTCCCTTTGGGATTAAGAATGTATTTTTTTTCTTAAATTTGATAAAAAAAATAAATAAGTTAATACACATTACAGTAATAATGCTATTTTCACACAGTAAGTGATTAAAATTTGTCCTTAATTCTAAAGGTCTCTGCAAACGTGTCGAGCACAGATTTATCTGTTGTAGCAGCTGTGGAGCTGACTGGACTTTCACATCTTAAAGTTTCTGCTAAGAAAAAAAGTTTTCACAAAGATGGTAAGGTTAGGTTGTTTCTTGTTTTGAAATTACCATTAAAATAAAGTCCTGTTTATAATGTTATACCATCAGCTGTTTTACACATCAGGATCTAACTTTACACATTAACTTGAGTGTAACTCGCGTTTCCATCAATGTTTTTTAATGAGCATTTTGAAGTATATAATATAGAAGGGGTTTATGGAAAATTTTGCAAAAAGGTTTTTACACTCCCTTGAAGTGGTCTTTTGACTTTTTCGAAAAGCAGAAAGATCTGGGCCTGGTATGGGTAAATGAGGATTTTGGGGTATATCTGCTTGCACATTCATAATAACCGTTAAAGGCTCACCTTAAAAGTCAAGGGGAAAGGGTCTCACATGCAAATGGGTCTACAAATTGGCCAAATTAAAAAACTGGACACATATCGCAAAATGTATTCCCCACCCATCTTTATAATGGGATAATTTCCATGTCCAAATGAGTATATGTTCTTTTTTTTCGCAAGGGAAAACGTGATAATTACCTGACCTGGTTGCAAGCCAGTGTAAATAATTAGGCCAAATAAAACGTAAGCCTGACACGTATTGAAGAGCCAAATTGTGACAATACTATGTTTCCCCTTGTGGATCAACGTGGAAATTACATGTTTTCAGTGAGACTGGTTTGGCTTCACCCAATCAGTTTGGACAGTCCTGCCTAATGTTCCGCCTTTCCCCAAATGGATTTGATGGGAGCATACCGAGATTAATAATGTGCAGAACGGAGAGTGCTACGCATTATCAATCTGATTTGTCAGGTTGCAGTACACCACCTTTGTTTTATAGTCTTTAAACTAGCTTCCACTTTGTTTTTAAATTTCTTAAACACCTCACATTTTCTTGTTTATCTGAACTGTCAAGTGTTTGTGTGCATGGCACGTCCTTGAGGTTTTCCAGTTTGCTTTTATTGGATGGTCCAAAGACTAAGCTTAAACACTGCGGTGACTGCTCCTGCTCAAATAACTGTAGCTCAAGGCTAGCTGACAAATAATTTTTGCTTAAGTGTTCACTGTTTCCACTAAATCAGCGGCATTTTCATCACAAGAACAAATGTATTGGAAACAATATCAGGACAAAGATAAACTTACATCAATAGTGCCATTATTGTGGCAATAGCTGGTCTGTTCAAAGTACACAGTTGGTTCTCAAAATGTTCTTCTTTATGAAAAATCTATATGTTTGTACCTAAAATGAAGTTGTTAGCTTTTGACTTTGTAAACCGTGCCTAAAAATCTAAGCTGTGGTGTGTTTGTGCCTCACCTGGAGAAAGCCCATCAGTCCAAAGGAGATGTAAACCAGATACAGTAAAACCACAAAGGGCTTGACGTAAGTGTTAGTGATCCAGTCTCCATAACAGCGGCGTACACATCCCAGCAAAAAATGGGAGTCCTGAGGGTGAAGATCCGTAGGTGTTGTTAAATGAATGTCCGGGGGTGAGTGCGTTTGTATGGCGCTGGCCGTGTGTCCGCACACACCAGAACTGTTTTCGGTTCGTGTTTCCACGTGAGTTAGGTTAGGATTTGGCACATGAGTATGACCAACTCCATGAGGTATGTTGGTCGACTGTGTTTCATCCTGGTAACGGGTGTACATCAAACACCGGTACCAAGCCGGCTTTGAATCTAGCCGGTCAGGTTTTGGTACACGCCGACAGAAGCACCCGTGTCGGTACCTTGTCTCCAAGTAGCCTGTGAACACCAGACAGGAACTGTAGAAAGACAGCATGTAAATGTAACTTATGGTGATGGCGAGGGCAGCAGTGCGGCAGAAGAGCCGGACGGCCTCCATGTTGGTGAGCGGCGAGGCAGCAAGGCCCAAAGTCATCAGGTGGATCATGGTGGAGCCAGAGAAACGCAACATGATGTCCTCAAAGACGCTCGCCACTCGCTCCTTCACGTGTTGGTCCTCCCGAGTTCGCCTCCACGATGACAGCATCTCAAAGGAGCCGAAAAGACCGTGGCCTGTTGAAGAGCGCAAAATTTACACCCCATTAGACAAAAGATAAAGGTATCCCTGCCTACTGATTGTTAATCATGAAAAATATAAATATGCACAGACATGAAAAAAACAGCGAGGAATGTGGTGAAGAACACATTTTGAATCTAACCTTGAGGTACTTTGTTAAGAGCAGTCTGTCAGGAAGAGAGTTTGCTCTCATTTTATTAGGTGGTTCTGTGAAAAATGCCACCCATTTGTTATTAGCAGACCTGGATTAATGCACCCTTTTGTCCCAATGTGCCATAACACTGCATCTTTAAAGTATAGGGTAACAATATTCATAAACAAATCACAATAATTACAAAAAGGCTGAAATCTTACATATAATTTAATAAATTTCTCTTTTACTCAAAGCTGTATTTCATTTTTTTCTTATGCTGTAAATTTGTCATTATTGTACAGTCGTTTTTTTGCTATTTTGCCTTGTGTGAATTTGCATGCTTCCATTAATCTTTTACTTTGCTACTGTACATCTAAATCTAAATCTTAACCCTAACCCATTCAGAGATTCAAAGAGTCTTTATTGTCATTGCGTGTTACCGTGGTGACATTTCTTTCAGGACACTCCGGCTAAGAGTACACATAGCAGACAACAGGCAATGAACAGTGTGTACTGTTTTTTTTTCTTCACATTATAGCGTGCAAAACATTAAAAGATAAAAAGTTTGTGTCAGAGTCCGAGGGCTTTGATATCAGTCCCTTTGTGAGTGATATTAGCCTTGTTACATGGATTAGTTGATCTTCATGAATCACAAATAAATAGAGGTAATAAGCTACTTTTGTGCAATGATTTGAGGCTTCATTTACACAAATGTGCATTTCCTGAGAAAGGAGAGTGCAAAATAAACATAATCATCTTCTTTACTGTCATTGCAACGTACATTCCAATGAAATTTGTTCTCTGCATTTAACCCATCACCCTTGGGGAGCAGTGGGCTGCCGCTGTGTGGCGCCCGGGGAGCAATCTGGGATGAGGGGTCTTGCTCAGCAAACTGCGCCCCCCAACCCCATCCCAACATACTGATTTATACTGTTTTACACCAATTATAAAGTTGCACCATGAGGTTTAAAAAGCTAGGTCTCAATGAGTCACACCTCAGTTCTGCTTAAAGCAACTTCACAACTTCAACAACCACTGTTGAGAAGTGAAGCTGCAGCAAAATTTAATCAGGATAAAGTTTAAACGTACAGTTTCAAAGATGCTGACACAATTCAAATCAAACTTAAATTTTAAATGTAAATTTAAAATAAATCTTAATAAATCAGAACATTTAATTTTTAGTTTTCATACTTCCTATATTCGTGCACAAATTCATTCATGCCCAGTCTTGCATTCATGCATGCACATAAATATTCATATTGTAAATGGGGAACAGATGGTTTTTATTGCTTTTTTTTTTCTCACACATTGGTTGCCATGGCTTCCATGAGTCACTAGTGACACACGGACACCCTTCTTCCTCCAGCGAGTTCACGATGGCAAAACACTTAACACCTTAGCAGAGCCACATTGTACTGACACTTTAACGTGGTGGCAAGGGAGAGCGTGCGCGACAAAGATCTGTGGCGTGAACATCAGAACGATACAGAAGTGATAAATTCGTGTTTCGAGGAACCCAAGGACAGGACAGCAGAGACGTTGGTATTTAGCTGCTTCAAGTGGACACAAAAACACACGGACAGCATTTTAACAGAGGACTGCAGGCAATTACAACATGCATTTTCAACAAATATATTAGTAGGAACTAAGTGTAAAATTTCTTGGGGTAACAATAGAAAATAGACCTTTTAAATCAAAAAACATTATATGTATTGTTTTGCCTTACCTGATGTACTGTATTGAAGTGTGGGGAAACACCTATAAAACTAATTTAAACCCTTTATTCATAATTCAAAAGAAAGCTATTCGAATTGTAAATAAAGCCGATTATAGAGAGCATACAAACCAACTTTTTCTTAATTTAAAATTTAAAGATTTGGTTGACTTTAAAACTGCTCAATTCATGTACAAAGTGAAGAATAATTTGTTGCCAGTACACATTCAGGGTCTGTTTTTGATCAGGGACGGTGCTTATGATCTTAGAGGGTATAAAATGTTCAGAAAACCAAAAGCAAGAACAAATTTAAAACAACGTTGTATTTCTTTTGTTGGGGTTGATGTACGGAACAAACTAGATCAGGAGCTAAAAAACTGTACAATGTTAATAAGCTTTAAAAACATATTTAAGAATAATGTGATTAAAAATTATGAATCATGTGAATGCAATTAAGAGCAGTAAGATATTGGGTGCATTACCTGTTTTTCAAAATGTTATTATTGTAGAATAATTATTTTCCTAAAATCATATTTTGGTATGTATTATAAAATTTAGCCATATTTTTTCTTTGATCTTTTTCTTTCTAGACCAATGTAAATTGGTTTTGGAGGGTGGGCATTATAAGCTTATTGCCAATACACCCCTTTCAGACTGGTTTATGTTACATGGACATATACTGTCATTTATTTAATACTTGTGTGTCTGAAATAAATATATTAATACTTTCTATATGAATATCTGTTTCAAGGCACCTCCTTAGCAACATAAAACAATTGAGCACACTCAATACAATAATTGGCTTATTTGATTGCCACAAACAAATAATAATGAAAGGATCATAAAAAAAAACATCTAGCCACGGTTTATGCTGCACAAGTCCAGAGAAGAGCCAGACGTATAGCCACAGATCCCACCCAACCTGGGATGCACTGCTTGTCCCACTTCCATTGTGTAAACTGTTCAGAAACATTCAATCAAAAACTAATAGAGTTAAAAGCAGCTTTTCCCCAAAGCTGTGAAGGCTGTCGCCCCCAGCTGAGGATCAGTAAACCACCTGCCCAGTTCATCGTCTGTTACATGTCACTGACATACGACGGGTTCCACATGTTTTTGATTAACTATTTACGCTCCCTCTCACATGCTGATGTCTATAAGCGAGTTGCAGATTTTGCCCTGCGCAATGCATTGTGGGTAAGTTCCGTTTTTTGGCTACCAAACAACATTCAAAGATCGCGGAAAGCAATGAAGAGAACTACGATTGTCTCCGAGTCACTGGCTGTCAAATGACACCGCGTGTCCTCTGCAGGGACACTGTCTCTGTCTGAAGCTGGGACACTAAAGTTGAGCTTAGTTAGGTGATTAAAGCGCTGATTTGGCTGGAGGTGCGTGTCGCTCTAGGACCGACAAAGAGTGAGTTAAGAGATGAGGGGCCAGAGATCGACACTGAGGTGAGGGAGAGACAGGTATGTTCTTCAGTGAGGGGTGAAGGGGTTGGAAGCAGGTTCTGAGTTCACTTCATGATCCAAAGCACCTCTGAAGCGCCGTACGGGTCGACAATCTCGAGATTCTCTAGGGCACGGCGATATGTGCTGACACCTGTACCATCAAACCATAAAATTATTTTGTACTGCGCACCTTACTGCGATGATAAAGAGAAATATATTGTCATAGTTTTTAAAGCAATATGATGTATTACTGTAAACCCTATTTTATTTCTGTAATCCGCTAAAACCCAACTACCCTGAATGAAGTGTTGCTTTGGCCACATTAAAACGAGTGATGCGATATTATGGTGTACGGTGCCGATAATTTAGACACGGAACGTTCATCTACTACATTTATTAACTTTTCTCTGGACCCATTTGAATTATTTAAAAAGTGGACAAAATAAAATTTCTGTCAGATTGATTCTTCTGACTCTCTACTCTGTCAGCTATCACCTACAGGGCAGCTGCCCTGAGCCTGACAGGCTCCTTGGTTTTAAGATTCGATTATAGCCCAGATAAAGATGAAGATTAGATTAAAGAAATGTGTGCAAAAAAACCTGCAGTTTTAGTCAATTACTTACATCTGCCTGGATCTTTATTTTTTGTCAGGAAATTGTGAAGAGTGAACAGTTTTACAAACGCATTTCTTCTTTCCATCTTTGGGTGAACTCGCCGGTGCCTTGTAATCGTGTTTTTTCCACCACTGTTAAAGCCTATAAATTCTGTTAGAGCAATTGAATATGGCACAAAGTGCATCAGTGATCATATAGCATGTATATTAAGGCTTTTAAAGACTTAATATACATGGTATGTAAGGTATATTAAGGCTTTTAAAGCCTTAATATACCTTAATAAAACTCAATGCATGAGAGCCTTATGTTCACGTCCGCTACCTGCGCTCCACTAAAATTACAGTGACAGTGGGGTTTGCTTGGCAGCCAACACTTCAAACTCGTATGACTTGCGATAATTTGCCTAGTTGCACACTTCAGTTTCTCAGGTAGAGTTCACTTGGACCTCCATGTATATTACATAGCTCTGTAACTTGAAGATTTAAATTAATTGCACAGTATTTTACCGTCTCCATTCGTTTTTCAGATGACAGAGGGTGCGTCTGATTTACTCAAGCAAATGCACAACTACATTTGCTTGCATTTGCTTGATAATGATAACTTTATTATCATCTTTTTGGCCCAAACATGAATCTTATCAGATGCTAAGGACTATTTGCATGCTTTAAGCTTCCCAAGAAGTGTAGCTGGTGCAAGCAATTCATTTGTTGAAAAAACAATATGTCTTGTTGTGTCTGCGTGTTATGTCTAATCTGTGTGCATTCTGAGCCGGTGTCTCACCAGAGTTTCATTAGGATAACACATAATGGCAATAAAGAGTCTTGATTCTTGATGAAAAAAATCCTATAACTTCTGAATTTATGGCTCAGTGGTGTTTAGAAGTGCTACTTTTAAAACTTGTAACTATGCTGCAATGCTAACACTAGCTTGTACATAAACTGCAACAAGTGACGCTTCTGTTTTAGCGATCTTATTTATTTATTCATTTGTTTTTTGCATTTCTCTACATTCCCCTTTAAGAAACTGCTAAATAATAAACAATCCCATAAAACTTGAAGCAATTTCTTTGTGTGAGTTCAAAACTGCAACTTTTCTACTTTCACCTGCTAGCTGTAATGTGGTGTTAGCGTTAGCTCATTATTAACAAGGACCAACAAATTTTTACCTCATTATTTAAATTTTTCCCTTCTTCAATGTCTTTCCTTAAGCAAAAATACTAATAAAAGCAATTCCATAACTTGGGAAGCAACTTACATGGAAGTAACCTTTGTTACTATTTGAATCCACTCTGCTGTGCTGTAGTAGCCTACTAGTGTTAACGCGTATGTGGAACAACAATAGAAATCCTGTAAAGATGTGCTGTTTTTCTTCTTTTTTTGTCCTATACATCTTAACATCTTAAGTATACATCTTAACTTCCTCTGGCAGTTAGCTGTGCTGCAGGTCGCCCACTAGCATGTGCATAAACAACAAATTATTCTGTTTTAGCCATTTGATTTCTATTTTTGTCCTTTGTGTCTTTGTCAAAGCAATAAACAAGGCAATGACTAATGGACTGCGCTGTTTCTACATCTCCCTTTAGCAACAATTGTTGTCAACTTACTGACTTTGTGACTATATTTAATAAGTTTTCATTTGAGTTCTGTCCTTTCAGACCCTGCAGGTCTTTCTGCTTGGCAAGTTACAAAAATATGAATGACCAGCCTAATACGCCCCCACCTGAAAGTGCATGCAGGTTTTATCTTTGTTCCAAAATGCTAGGAAGAAAAAAATGGTGGGGTGTAACAATACTCATCCAACAGCTGATCCTGCCATTGCCTGCACCCTTGTGCCAATACACTCACAGGTGGCCCCACTCTTATAAAGCAATCCCTTTCTGCTCCAGTAAAAACCGCTCCTTCCACCAGACAGCTAATAAAGCAAAGATACATAAAGCTGACACTGGCTGGTTCCCTTTACGCTCAGGCCAAATATTCCTTGTCTAATAAATCGAAGAATGGGAAAAAAATCCCTGCTTTTGTATTATCTCTGATTTTGTTCATGTAGATTGAATGAAGAAAAAAAATGTAAAACTGTGTTTTACTGTTGTTATAGTTTCCTAAATGGATCATAATGTTGAAAATCATCCAGATGTAAGGAAAAAAAGCAATAAAAGCTAAAAGATCAGACAAAGATCAGAGAAAAAAGTTAATTTGTAGCTGTAAACATTTTTAAGATGTTTTTAAATCACCAATTGTTACAACCACAACATCATTTAACCCCACTTCAATGTCCAATACATGCAGATTATCAAATCTGCAATTTAAATTATGGGATTATTTAGCGACTGCTAGCATCTTTTAGGACAGCCAACAGCTACTTTTCTTAAGGAGGAGTGGGCAACAGTTGTAGCCGTTAGATGTGTTATATTGCTAAAACTAGCCACTATGTAAACGATAACTAGTGGGGATTTTGTTTAACCCAGGTTATTTTTACTTCTTTCCTCTTCTATGTCCTCCTTCAAACAAACAGTCATTCGCAAACAACCCCAAAATTTTAGAAAAAATATTTTAAGGGAGTTTAAAGCTGGAACCTCTCCAGCAGCTAGCTGTGCTGCTTGTATATAACAATGAAGATACTGTGGGAATTTCGATGCCCATTTCATACCAATGTCTTGCCATTTTGCCCCTTCCTACTTCCGTTTTGTACCTGTAAACAAAGCATTTTTAACCAACCCTTGTAATGAAAGTATAGCATGTGAAATTGGTTTCCGCTGTAGTTTATTATTTTTATTAAATATGAAGATAAATTATCATAAATTTGCGGAAGTCTTAGGCCTATGAGTAATTTAATTTAGCTGTATATCATTTGCTTTGTATTACAGTCAATTCCCATTTATTTTGGTTCTCATTGCTGTTTGGCACGTTGATAAGTAAAAAGTATGCCCAACGATCAAATACAAATTACTCTTTGTGACCTACTAAAGTACATTTAATTTACTGGAGTCATATAATCCCATCTATTTATGGTAGACTATGAGTAGAAAATAGAAGCTTGTATTTCATAAACAAGATGAAAAGAGTGTTATTTTTCCCGCTCCTCTAAGCAATAAGAACCTCATAAATGATACCATGAGCTATATTTATAAAAAAAAAAAAAAGTTTATTGCTGTTTTAAATAGCTGTTTTTTCTACCACCTAGGCCTGGAGCAGCAAACCAAGCTACAGTTCTAACACTGGGTTGTATGAACAAATAGATGTTCAGTTTTAGCAGTAATTCTCTTATTTCTGTGCTGGAGTTTAAAACATGACAATATGTGTGCTGTTTAAGTCACTGGCTCTGATGGTGGTGGTGGTGGTGGGGGGGGGGGGGGGGGGTGCTTTACAGATAGGCTGAGGAGCTCCATCAACTGGGTTAGGCTCTGAATTTAGCTTTTAAACACACAGAAGAACAATCAGACTGGGAACTGTAATTACCACAAGAGGTGGTTCTTCAAAGCCTTTTCCTGATTGTTGTTTAGAAAAACCATTAAACCATTGATAATTATTCTATTTTCAAATATAAAAAAATAACGGGGGGAGAGTAACCTAGATTCAAAATTATAATTTTCAAAGACATTTTATGCTTAGACATAATGAATGTTAAGGTAAATTAGTGCTTCAGAAAAAAAGATCAGCAATTAAATCATCTATTATCAGTGTGCAGTACATCATGTTCATCCATTCATGTTTCATTTTGCTTCATTTGAGGTTTGACTGACACTCTGTTCGTTATATCTGTCAATAAACGATGTGAGTCATCCCTGTTTGATGGTAAACAAGCTGCAGCTCAGCATGCAGACGACTGGATCAGTTAGTGTAGAATTAAATATGCCGTTTACTCAGCGGGAGACCGCTGAATTAACCAAAAATGTTATATTTTTAAACAACAAAGCAGGAAAATTCAGCAAGTCAAGCACAAAAACAGCCAGCTATGACCAGTCGATCTCTGAGTGTAACCAGTGTCTTCATGCATGTAGTAGCAACGTAATGGTGGTTTAATCATTAAAATTAATCTGCAAAACGTCCGTGCATTGACTGACTGTGTTCCAAAATTTGCGTTAAACAGCTGCAACACTAGAACTCCGCGTTTTGCTACCTTTGCTTTAGTTCTGAATTTGCCTCAAGTAAGAAAATGTGTCATTCGTTTCATCCTCCACCCCCTCAGTGAGTTCCGGTCCTACAGCTTGTCAATCATTTTGATGATCTGTCTACTTTGAGATGGCTTTCAGCCACAGGACTCTGCAAAATAAATCCTGGCAACTTCTGGAAGAGGAATGCAGGCCGAGCATTAATGTGCTTGGCAAGAGTAGTAATACCCCTTAAATGTGTTAACATTTTGTTGCGTCGCAAACACAGACTTCAATGTGTTTTACTGGGATTTTATGTGATAAAGCAACGCAAAGGAGCCCTTAGAAAGTGAAAGGATAACGTGTTGTTTTACAAAATATAAAAGGTTAGCATTTGCATTCCTCCCCCTGAGTCGAGGGTTAGGTGAACAACCCAGAAACAAATGCAGGTCTTTTGGGGTATGTTTCTACCAGATTTGCACATCAAGAACTATAATTTTTGCCCTTTCTTCTTGGTGAAATAGTTAAAATTCAATCAGATAGTAAATACCCATTTATAAGTCTTACTATAGATTCTCAATTGAATGTGGGAATATGCTTCTTCCAACCATTTCTTGTAGCTGTGGCTGCATGTTAAGGGTTGTCATCCTGGTGGCTCTAACCTGTTTTCTTCCAGGACTGTCCAGTGTTTTGCTCCATCCATCTTCAAATCAACTCTAAACAGCTTTACTGTCCTTGCTAAAGAACAGCATTCCTACAGTATGACACTGCCACCACCATGTTTAATGGTGGGGATGGTGTGTTCAGAGACAAATGAAATGTTAGTAATATTTAGCATGTAGACCAAATACCTAATTTTAGTCTAAGCTGACCAGCATACATTCTTCCACATTTGCTGTTTCCCCTGGATAGTTTGTGGCAAACTTGAATTGTTAAAGATTTAATTGTTTCACTTTCACTAAAAACCAGATTTGTAGAGTAGAACTACTTGTTGTTCTCTAATCGGATTCTACCACCTGAGCTGTGGATCTCTGTGGCTCCTCCAGAGTTACCATGAGACCCTTGGCTATTTGTACAAGTAAAACTATTCAATTTAATTCAATTTTACTTATATAGCGCCAATTCAAGACACATATCATCCCAAGGCACTTTACAAAGTCAAATTCAATCAAATCATACATGTTGGTCAAAAAGCATTCACTCCTCCTGAAAGATCGTAGAGCCACAGTGGACAGTCGTCTGCATTGTTGATGGCTTTGCAGCAATCCCTCATACTGAGCATGCATGAAGCGACAGTGCAGAGAAAAACTCCCCTTTAACAGGGAGGAAAACCTCCAGCAGAACCAGAACCAGGCTCAGTGTGAACGCTCATCTGCCCCGACTTACTGGGGGTTAGAGAAGACGGAGCACATCGTTGCCTGGACAGTCAGTTGTCTTTGTAGGGTTGCATCTGATCAGTGCCGTGTTCTTGTTTGTAACTTTCTCCATGACACGTCTGCTGTGTCCCTTGCTCTATGTGATGACCAAACCCATGACCGCACTCCAGGAAAGTTGGTCACTCTCTGGGACCTGCAGTTGTTTGTCCATTTTCTGTACAAATTGGAATTTAATTTTCTTTAGTTTAAGTAACTTCTTGCATTTCACTGAGGATTTTTTTTTAAAGTTTAATGTCTTTGATTTTGTTCCTTGGTATTTAATTTATCAATAAACCTAACTGTACTGTGTTGTTTTCTTCTATTTAGTGGTTGTATCATCTCAGTGTTTTAATGGTCTGATAAGCCATGATATATGCATAAACATCCTTGGGCTTCATTTCCTAGTTAGGTAATTTATGTTTTGGTGGTGCTGGCAGTCAGTCGGTTAAGTTAGCTTTTTTTGTTCATTAATTTTCAGAGGCCATTAAAAATGACACATAAGTGCACTTTATTTATTAATTAGGTTAGGTCAAAGTAAGTGGATGCACACTGGATTTTGTTGAGGAATATCAGACAAAAAATGGATCTGAATGTTAAATTTATGGGGAATACAATTATAAAACCATGTATTATTTTCCTCACAATTCTACACTACTTTCTGTTGGTCTATCACATAAAATGCTCATTAAACACAAATAAATACTAAAGCAAATTAATAAAAAATGCACTGGCTTTGCTGTCTTCCACTGTAACCATTTTCCCCTTTTCTTTTTTAATCTGCTGTTGCTGTCACTGATGGCGCAGCATGTAACTACGTATGTCAGCCACTTTAACTTGTACAGAGACGTATATAAGCGTTCAAACCTACCGAGCATGACGAAAGGGATTCCCAGGTATGTGGAGTTGTAGGTCGCTCCGGTCAGGTTCAGTATTCCAGCAGCGGTGAGGCCTGACAGAGTGACCGACAGCAGAGCCAACATTCCCAACCAGGGTTTGGACCTCACGCAGTCTCGCATGGAACAGCAGAGGATGGCCAGCACCCCGCACACTCCCAAACTTGCCAGCAGGGGGCGACGTGCCAGCACAGAGGAGAACTGGAAGTCTGTCCTTAGGGAGGACGACGTGGAGGGATAAAGCCCCAGCTTTGGGTGTAGCGATCCAAAGAGCTTGAGCTCGGCACAGAAGGCTTTTTCCCACTGACCCGCCACCCGGTCCATTAGCCCGCTCCGCGAATGGAGGTAGTACGTGAGCTGAACGGCTTTTGCCGAGCGGACGCCTTCTCCTTTGACCCCAGTGCCCTGAACCCGCACCGCACCACCGGGGCCCCAACCCTGCACCCCGCCCAACTGGTGGCCAATGTATGCTTGCCTCCCGTCCGCCAGCTGGGTGATGGGGTAACGCAGAACGGGGACGCTTCGGTTCAACGTCCGGGCTGACTGGATCTCCTCCATGGCCCGGATAATGTCATCGACAATGCAGATGTTCCTGTCATCGGGGAGACAGAGGTAGGAGAAGGAGTAGTTGAAGCTGCCGGAGCCCACTGTCATAGCCGGGACCGTCACCTGCATCTGGTAGATCCGCCTGTGGAGCTGTGACAAAAATAAATAAATAAAATAAACAGAGAGCTGATTTCATTGGCTGAACTGATACAGGGGCAAAAAGAGTTTCAGCTGTGTGTGTCTCGTTCGCTAACTTTCTGTTTCAGGGTTGTGTTTCAGAGATGTGTGGGGGAGTGTGCGGACACCTCACCAAACGGGGTAACAATAGCACATCTCAGAGTCCCACTCGGTTTCTATGGCTAGATGACAACAATGCCAGCATACTGGTTACTAAGCAACGGCCCTGATGCCTGTCTCCGGCACAGCGAGCTGACTACCACCTCAGAGTGCTGCATCAACCTTAAAGAAATACTGCCTTTCTGCTGCAATGTCTCTTAACAAAGCGTTTGTATTGGGTCTTCAGTTTATAATGCGCGTTTTAGCCTGACCCATAATGAGGCAAGGGTTCTGTAAAGTCCCCATACAACACTTCCCTGAAGATCCAAAGTGTTTAATCCATAAAGCAAGATCGGTGCATTCTGCTGCCTTAGACAGGAACAGGATTTAGTCTCTTGGAAGCTGCTGCTTTAAATAACTCCAAGACACTGCAGGTGTTTGTGGGAATGGTACGGGCTATGGGAAGACTCCACGCACAGTGCTCAACTTTCAGATCTGTGTTTTGAGTGCAAATAAAGAAAAGAAAAGAAATAGAAATAACAGGAGTTCTTAGAATTGCCAATAACTAATATGCAGTAATAAAGAAAAGTTTGTGAACTGTATTCAGTTATAAATTCCTTACTGTCAGTATATAACAATAATCTACTTGTAAATAGCACTCAAAAAGTTCACCTTTTATTGCAGCAGCAAATCTCACACTGGGATATTTTGTAATTTATTCAGAAAGGAAAAACTGCCTGAATAAAAAAATATTCAATATTATATTCACAAATATTAGCAACGCTACAATTACTGGGACTACTTAAAATCCATATAAGATAAATGGAAAAAGCAGTTTTGTATGCTTTACGTTTTTAAGGCGATTACAATGTCCCTGAGAATTTAATTGTTAATCTGTAACTTCCTGACTTCTTTCAGGTTTAAATATGATGTGAGACAGAGGCCCATTTCTCTTAGCCACTCATCAAAGTGGGAAAGACAAGGAAGACTGGATGTTACGGAGAGGCAGAGGCATGTGTTGGTATTCACGAGTCAGGAAATGGCTCGCATAAATGTACCCCTTTTCTACATTCAAAGTAATAAGTAAAAGGTTTAAACTAACAATGTACCACAGATTTGGAATTGGTGCAGTTTTCCCTTGATCAGCTCTAATCTGTGAATCTCAGGTCCGAGTTCTACTTGTGAATTACATTAAGATAAAGAACTGTCACCAGTTTTTGCTTAATATGCATACCTATCAACTAACAGCAAGTGGTTGCAGTTTGGCAAAGATCCAACGAAGGTTTGAGACGTAGGTTTTAATGCATAAATGGGGACATTCTTGCACTCAAAACTACCACCTCTTTCAAAGAATCCAAAAAATATGTTTTTCTCTCGTTCAGCTGTTAAAGATTTGTCAGCAATTGAGAGTTCAAAGAAAAAACAGAAATAAAGTTCAGCCATGAAAACGCTGATCAGTGCAGAGTTACTTTAAACAAAGGGGAGCTGTGACAAACATGACCAGTTTGTCACAGCTGGGGGGGGGTAAAACAAATCCAAGGCTCACTGTTATACAACTGCAGCAAAGAGATTCCTCTTTGTTTCTACGAGTCTTCAGGACAAACATCAGACACCATCTACAGGGGTTGGACAATGAAACTGAAACACCTGGTTTTAGACCACAATAATGTATTAGTATGGCGTAGGGCCTCCTTTTGCGGCCAATACAGCGTCAATTCGTCTTGGGAATGACATATACAAGTCCTGCACAGTGGTCAGAGGGATTTTAAGCCATTCTCCTTGCAGGATAGTGGCCAGGTCACGACGCGATGCTGGTGGAGAAAAATGTTTCCTGACTCGCTCCTCCAAAACACCCCAAAGTGCCTCAATAATATTTAGATTTGGTGACTGTGCAGGCCATGGGAGATGTTCAACTTCACTTTCATGTTCATCAAACCAATCTTTCACCAGTCTAGCTGTGTGTATTGGTGCATTGTCATCCTGATACACAGCACCTCCTTCAGAATACAATGTTTGAACCATTGGATGCACATGGTCCTCCAGAATGGTTCGGTAGTCCTTGGCAGTGACACGCCCATCTAGTACAAGTACCACCCAGACAAGAACAGTCTGGGTGGTACGCTTCTTTGGGGCTTCTCCACACCGTAACTCTCCCAGATGTGGGGAAAACAGTAAAGGTGGACTCATCAGAGAGCAATACATGTTTCAAATTGTCCACAGCCCAAGATTTGCGCTCCTTGCACCATTGAAACCGACGTTTAGCATTGGCACGAGTGACCAAAGGTTTGGCTATAGCAGCCCGGCCGTGGATATTGACCCTGTGGAGCTCCCGACGGACAGTTTTGGTGGAAACAGGAGAGTTGAGGTGCACATTTAATTCTGCCGTGATTTGGGGAGCCATGGTTTTATGTTTTTTGGATACAATCCGGGTTAGCACCCAAACATCCCTTTCAGACAGCTTCTTCTTGCGTCCACAGTTAATCCTGTTGGATATGGTTCGTCCTTCTTGGTGGTATGCTGACATTACTTAATACATCACAAAGACTTGCTGTCTTGGTCACAGATGCACCAACAATTTGTCCTCTTTTGAACTCTGGTATGTCACCCATAATGTTGTGTGCATTGCAATATTTTGAGCAAAACTGTGCTCTTACCCTGCTGATTGAACCTTCACACTCTGCTCTTATTGGTTCAATGTGCAATTAATGAAGATTGGCCACCAGGCTGGTCCAATTTAGCCATGAAACCTCCCACACTAAAATGAGAGGTGTTTCAGTTTCATTGTCCAACCCCTGTACATGTCAACTGGTTGATTGGGAACCATGCAAGGAAAAGGTCTACCCTGTCCTACCATCACAAACGTAAAAACTTTGAGTTTCCTATATCCTACTGAGACTTTAACTAGAACTCCAGTTAAAGTATGGAATAGAATTTAAAAATCTCCTTCTCATGTATAAAGCGTCCATTACCATATAACATAGAAGGAATTACTGGATCAATGTGAGCTTTTGTGCTTTTTGTGTCTCTGCTCTGTCTTGATGCAATCTACTGGATTTTCTTAGAGAGGAAACTTTCTGACCAACCTGGATGATTTGATTGAATTTGACTTTGGAAAGTGCCTTAAGATGACATGTGTTGTGAAGTGGTGCTATATAAATAAAATTTAATTGAATTGAACTCCATGTTTCAGATGAAACTAAGATTGTGCTTTTCAGCATCAAGTATCTTAGATCCATCAGGTATAAAATAATGAAGAATATGTGAAAAGCACCCTATGTCTATGCCTATCTGTCAAGTATCTGTGAACTTGTTGGCCTGTCTGGCTTCTAAATGTCTTGGGGACCATGGCACCATGCATTGTGAAATACCAGGAAATTATATATATATATATATATATATATATATATATATATATATGGTCTAAAAATGTACAGCCATATCCACATAGACATGTTTCAGAAAAAACATCTTCTGTGGCCATCTCAGTCCTCATCTAATCTCAAAGAAAGCCTTTGTTGTATGTTGGGCTAAGTGCATTAATAATTAGATAATTAGATGCCCTGTAATATACAAAACTGTTAGCCTCCTTTAAAGGGGACATATCATGTAAAATCCACTTTTTTACCCCTTAAATACATTTTGTTGTGTACTTGGAGTCTCGAGGAATGCAGAAAATCTGAATGCAGTCTGTCCAAGTGCTGCACAGATATCTTTATATTGTTTTCAAGCCGTTCAGTTTTCTCTGTTCTCTGTTTTGTTTTTTGAACAATTACATCACTGTATTTGCTGCATAGCTGTTAAACAAGGTCATGGACATCTGGCTTAGCAGTCTCGTGAATCCGCCATTTTTATTTCTCAGAGCAATTTAGTAGCCCAAGCTGAAGGATGCTGAAGCCACAAGTAGATAAGGAAATATTTTTGGTTCCTCATTACATGTCTATCACACCACAAAAATCGCTAAACTGAGTGGAGTGGAAAGTGACCTGGAGGGGGGTAGGGTGTGACGCGCCACTTTTAGATTTAAAGAGACAGCGCCAAAACTATGGAGTGAATTTTGTTCCATTATTGTTGCAAACAAAGAACATGTTTTGAGAGTAAATTTGTTTTCTCAGATTTTATTTTTTTTTTAATAAAAATTCAGAATTTATTTTTAAAATTTAATTTTTTCAACAAAAAAAAAAATCACAGAATTTATATTTTCAAGTATATTTTTTCAAATTTCTCTTTTTCAGATTGAGTTATACGGATCACGTTCTCTTCACTTCTCAGTTTTGACGCACACATTGACCAATAAAAATGTTGTCACTAACGTCCAAGCAGACCAATAGAAATGCATCTTTGCTCCTCACTCCAGAGGAAAGCCCGCCTCCAGAAGTGAAGAGAATGTGATCTGTAAAACGCAATTTAAGAAGAATGCAATTCGTAAAACGCAATCTGAAAAAAAATTAAACAGTTTTTTAATAAAAAAAGTGATAAAATTGCTTTTGAAAACTAAAATCTGCAAAAACAGCAAAGTAAAGTAAAGCAAAGATACTCTCAAAACTTCTTTTTTAGTAAGAATTTCTAAGTTTTAGTCCTGGATTGTTTTGATTTTTCTTTAAATTTCTTTTACAAAACGTGTTCTTTGCTTGCAAAAATAATGCAACAGAATTCACTCCATATTAAGAGAGTTGCTCTCAGACACACCACAGAACAGTGGGAACATTGGAGTAAATTCACAATGAATTCAGACCAAAGCATCGCATTTCCGCTTTATATAGACTACAACTGAATGATGTCAATGTGAACTGAAAAGCATGATAAGTCTCCTTTAGGTCATAGCTTCAATTAATCAGCAGAGAGGAAAAAACAAACTGAAACCATGAAGTTTTACTAGCTTGAAATAAACAGGAGTATCTTCTGGCTGATTCATGTCGAAAAAAACAATGAATTCTTTGAATGGGCATGAGTCACAACTTTTAATCCTGGCAGAAAGCAGTTTAAGTTCTCCTTCACTAACGCTGACATCTCTCTCTATTGATCCAGGCTGCCACATGCAACAGGTTCAGCTCCCTTCTCAAGGAAACATTAAAAGGCTTTTAATGGCAAGCGACCGGAGGCACAGAGGAGAACAATTTCAGACCGTGCAGCCATCAACAGATTATGTAACAGCGGATTTCTCTCTTTGGAGCTCCCTGCTTTATGCAGCACTCTGTTTGTTTCTCACAGCTTGTTAACCATAAAAGAAGCATTGCCCTAACACACTGTATCTTGACAGCATTGCAGGAATCCCCTGCGTACAAACAACACGTTCTTGCAGCTTGTAAAATGGGTTACATCATTCATTTTTTGGGGGTATAAAGAACATCAGTAATATACATCTCGAAACCTACAAAAAACACACAAAAAATGTTTTTTTTGTGGGGTTTTTTTTGGAGATTATTAGTCTGCAAATCTTGCAACAGACTGGCGACCTGTCCAGGGAGTACCCCGCCTCTCGCCCATTGAAATGTTGGCGACAGGCACCAGCACCCCTCGCAACCCCGTGAGGGATAAAGTGAGTAAGAAAATGGATGGATGGATGGATAGTCCATCCATCCATCAATTTCTCCCATCCAAACTCAATCAACATTGCACAAACAAAGATTCCTTCATATTAAACTGCTGGTTTTATGGGAGTTAAGAAGGTAGACATGGATAGATAAAAAAGGTTGAGGCTCCTTAGGGGCAAGGATGAGGAGACTCAGGATGGGAAGTCTGTCTCAGTGAGGGCTCCAGTTTGGGAAAAAAAACAAAGGAAGGTAAGGGGAGATATAGCCACTAATTACATTTCATCTGTAATTAGTGGCTTACTTTTTCCTTGGGGTCCAAGTAAATGGTAAATGGACTGAACTTATATAGCGCTTTTCCAGTCATGTTGACCACCCAAAGCTCTGTACACTATAGCCATATTCACCCAATCGCTCTCACTAACGCGCACACATTTATACACCAAGACGTAGCTTGGTTGGCAACTTGAGGTTAAGTGCCTTGCTCAGGGGCACATTGACATGTGGCAAGGGGAAGATGGAATCAAACCCACAACCTTCTGATTGCCAGACAACTACTCAACTCATCAAGCCACAGTCGTCCAAGTGTGAGTGCAGGTAAGGTTGCACTCGTCAAACTGAGCCACTCATCAAAATGGGAAACACAGGAAAACATGTCATTTCTGGTTCAAAAACATAAAAACAAAGCTAACTGTTGGAGAATTATAGCTTGGTATCACCAAGTCTCTGAAGCAGCTCTTAGAGACTTTCTAAATCCTAACTAGATTAGTTGGGTTTGATACCAGAAAGAAAACAAAAAGGTATTTTCTGCCCTATCAACAGGAAGAGAAATTATGCCATTTCCTAAACATGTCTGACACTTTAACCGGACCTGTGAATTCGATCAGACTAAGATGCAGTATTTTAGCAGCAAACGCTGGTGGAGGGTTTGTCGTTAAGCAAAGGCTGATTACTTTTGCAAAGACGCTTGGCTAGGGACAGCGTCTGAGTTCATGCCATCATCAACTCTTTAAACTCCCATTAATGTCCAGACCCCTGTCAGAACACTGAAAGTCATCACTGGGTCTTTTAGCAGGGTAAGGATCCGGGGCCAACTAACTTAAACCCTGTAGCAAACCTGTGGGGCAAGCTGACGAGAACACAGCATAAAAGAATACTCTGGACCATCTGATGTTTAAATAGGACTGGCCAAAGATTCCTCTGTCTGTATACTCCAATCTTGTAAAACGTTAAAGGGGAAGATCTTAGAGGGACGGTTATTAAATTGCCATATTACAGGTTTTATAACCTTAGTAAAGCCGGGCATACACTGTGCGAGTTTTTGCCCTTTTTGGGCCGATTCTTCAGCCGTGTGAGAATTTTTTGGATCCGGACGAGTCTCAGCTGCATTGTGCGTCCTGTGTTGTGTAGTATATAGGGGGTAACGAGGGGTGATTAGCCTCTCACGACCACCTCCTGTTTAAAAGTCAGATGGTCGGATGAAAATCAAACATGTCGGAAATTCAGTTGGCCCTCATGAGGTGACCGTGAGCGCCTCCTGCTGTTCGAGCAGAGCTATGAGCGTCTACAAGACGATTTCCTCCAACCTCGTGCACTGCACATGTGCAAACAATGGAATTCTTCTTCTTCTTCTAGTCAGACGAAAACATAGGAGTGGAGAGAAGCATGACGGCGGTACGTGTGATATGGAGTCAAACTACGGAGGAGCAACTGGTAGAATTGCCAAGGCAGCGCGTTTCGTTCTAGTGAGCCTCATATTTTACAGTGAGCATCGACACTTCTGTCTTTTTCTTCTTCTACTGTTGACGTTTGGCTTCTGGTTAGACGACTCCGACAAGCGCCATCTCTCTACGGCGCTGAGTCCGACATGTGGTTTTTGGACGTACAGTGTGAGCAGTCAGGTTGCATCAGAGTGCCGCACACTGTAAGAACAGATATGGAGAGCTGTGAACTTTTACACCCTGCGGTTTCGTCGTACAGTTTGAGCTGTATCTGAGTACAAAGATTGAAAATATCGTACAGTGTATGCCCACCATGAGGTAATGTATTCTTGTAAGATGTCATTTGTTGATAGCTGACTCAATCTGAGTTTATGACATTGGTAGTTAGGAGGGGTAGTGAGGATGAAACGATGCAAGGATTTGAGAAAGGAAGGGTGGGATCAGCATGAGAAAAGTCTGCCAAGTGGCTGAACCACCTCTGAACTTAAGAGAACTTATTATACTGACCTTTGGATACAGTCGGCATGCAAGTTCCTACACAGCCAGGAACAAATGGGATAGGATTTTGATTTTGATCTTTGGAAATCCACAAAGGAATGAAAAAGGAAACCAGAGTATGGGAAATATTAGTATTTGCAGTGTTTTCTCAGGCACTTTTTCTAAAAAGTTCTATCAGGCCTTCTATCCATCCATGTTTATCCTTTGAATGGTCTATCTGTTTAACCATTATCCATCTGACTATTCATCCTTCCAACCACTCCATCTTTCTGTCTGAGGAAACATCTATTTGTGCACCAAGCCATTCATACATCTATGCATCCATTCCTTAATTTGCCTATTTGTCAGTTGTTCATCCTTTCATTCCAAACATCCATACAACCATCTAAATTTCCATCCCCCTTTTATTCAAATATCCATCCATGCATCCTCTTCCTTCCTGTTTCTGTTTTTCCAGGGTTAAACCAAGATCACTGTAGAAATGTATTAATATTATTAACAGTGACAATATCCCTACAGCTGCATTTTGCAGATCATAATATAAGAATAAAAATGTAGTTTTGCCATTAAACACATCCTTCTGTATTGACTCAGAAATATTGTCCTTCAACTCTTTTGGCAAAAAAAATAATAAAATAGTAGAATGCAATTTGTTTCCATGTAGAGATTGACTGGACGCCTTAAAACCCATATATGTTGTTTTTTCTTTTTCATTCCATCGTCATATTTTGGCATTACTCCTCAACATTTCAACGTGTCGGTTACATTTCCCTGTCGGGTTATTTGAGGACACATCGTGTTGTGTTTCCTTAAAAAGTCTTCGTTAGTGTGTTTTAAAATGAGAAAAGCGGGAGCCCGCTGCGTGCGCTTCAACTACCTGTAGAATGGTGTCCAGGTGAAGCGGGTCCAGCACGCTCCCCCGGCGCGCGGTGACGATCACGCGCCCGTAGCGTCCAGGTGTCTGCAGGTCCGAGTAGAGCGCGTGCTTGGAGCGGTTGACGGGGAACAGGCTCTCCACCAGGTTGCCTTCGATCTTGGCCAGGCTGTGCTTGGGTGCCAGCAGGCTCTCCACGTCCCCCTCCACGCGGTAGCGGCTGAAGCTGGCTCCCAGCAGGATGGACAGCAGCACGGGCGCCGACGCGAAGAACACCGCGTGACCGGCCACGAACCGGCCCAGCGCGTGGAACGACGTCCTCAGTCCCGCGTGCAACACCTGGCGCAGCATCCTAGCGGCGCGCGGCCGCGGATCGAGCCTCTCCCACCGGCCGGAAAGCTCCGTAGCGCCGCCGAGCATCAGGGGCGGCCGGACGCATCGGTGGACACCGTGACTGCGGAGAGGAGACGCCTGGCGTAGAGAGAACGTTTCCCCCGGAGCAGGAGGTCACCAGCCGGGGAGAATCCGAGTCCGCTCCGCTCCCCGCGGCTCCTCTTTCCCCGGAGTTCTCGCATCCGCTGGAGAAAAAAAGCCCAAACAAACTGATGCGCTCGTTTACATGTTACGACCACTACCCCCCAAAGCCTTGTGCAAGCTGCGTGTGTGGCTCTGTGCGCAACAGAAAAATCTCAATGAGTCGTCATGATCAGACTTTTTCAAAAGACCTGCAAAAAAAAAAAAAAGAAAAGAAAAACTAACCAAACAAACAGTTGCACGCACTTGGGAGGTCTTTGCTGATCCCCGAACAGAGCAGCGAGGACCAACCTTGCAGATCACTTCAGATAAGATGCTCCACCCTGCAACATCAAGTCACCACGCAGTCTGAGGGGTGGTCGAGTTGGGGGAATGTGCGGCTAGGTGAGTGATGCAGTGCGCGCAATGAAGGGACGCCGGCTGCATGAGCTGTTGTCCAGATCAGCCCGAGCTGGCTTCCCTCCGCAGCAGAAGAAGGCATGTTGTCGTTAATTCCCCCTTCATCGTGGCACATCCAGCCCCCCCGAGCAGCCAGACACCTCTAATTAACGCCCTTTAAACCAGAACTGATCTTGATCGGCTTTCTTTGCTGCTCCTCCGCCCCGCCTCTTGCTTTTCGGTCTCTGATGCAGGGGGATAATTAAAAAAACAGTTGTGTGTCGGATTTCTCGAAAAAAAAAAAAAAAAGCTGGCGACAGCCATGAACGTCGCTCTGTAAAATATGTACGCTTCCATTCCCCAACTCTTCTGCAGCTGCAACATATTTTAATATTGTGTTGCCTGTTGCTACGGAAACCAGACAAATTACTGTCTTCCTTTTTTCTTTTTTTTTTTTTTTGGGCAACATTTCGCTACTATGGCAACGGTGATGCCACCCATCCCCACCCCCCATTAAAGTCAAAACAGACTCACTCACACACCTGCTGACTCCCAATCTGCTTGTAGTGTGAAGGTGTTTCATACAGGGCATTAAAAAGAGAAGCTGCAGAAAGGGGGAGATCACACTCTTTTCTGGTTGTTCACCCTTATAAATAAATAAATAAATAAATATATATATATATATATATATATATATATATATATATATATATATATATATATATATATATATATATATATACACACACACACACACACACACACACCGTAAACAGGGTTTGCAAGAGCTGTGCCTTGAATCCAATAATAACACAGTCCATCCATTCCTCCTATATCAAAACCAAAATAAATCAAAAATATTTTCTTTTCGTTTTGGGATGGATTAAAAGATGTTGATTGGTAATCAGTTTTAAAACAATCTCAACCCTTAATTAATGGATTTTTTTTTTAAGTGACAAGGTCTCTCCCTTTCCTCTTTCTCTTTCACTATTTCTCCCTTTTCTTCCTTCTCTTCTACCTTCTTATTTCAGTGTCCATATAACATCAAATATTCCCTGCATTAGTTATAATAAAGCTTCCTGCATGTATAAATCAATCGGATGCACTATGGCGAATGCGGTATGGCTCCGCTTGTGAAAGTAAAAACCGTTGGGCTCATTTTGGTATTAAGACAACAATTCTTATTGCCACATTTCCAGACAGGACACTATTAAAAAAAAAAAATAATAAAGATGGGAAGGTCATATTTTGATTTATCCAAGTGGATTGTTTGAAGATGGAGCTCCCCTTGTGGTGGCTGACAGACATTGCAACACAACGGTGACGTTCACACCTGAACAAATATATTTTCTGTTCATTTTATTTATTTATTTACTTGCATAAGTCCTACCAAAATATTGTTAACTTCGATGCTTAGAGGAGACCAGATATAGGTTGATATAGGTAGATATAGGAGTTGATCTCTACCAAGAGCATGTGGTCGAGGTGCTACTTGCTAAGGGCCTTTAATCAGAGATAACTGGGAGTTTGTGAATAATTTTGAACTAGTCTGGATTACAAAAAATCTGAAACGAATTAAATTGAGATCGTTAAATGAACAAACTCATACTTTCAAATCTGCAATGTAATTTACACACATATATGTTCTTTAATGAGCCGTAGCTAATAACAGACAAAGGTTAATTTATCAGGAACGTCGTCACACAACAATCACTACCTCAAAGGGGTTGATTAAAAACTTACAACCGCCATATGTAAATGTTCTAATCTGTTATTCAATTAAGGCTCAATTAGCCCCTTAATCCCCGTAACCGGTGCAGTCCAGCGAGGACGGCGGTGAAGGAATGACTGATTTAATGCCTCCCAGGGGAGGAAGGAAGAGCAGGAGCTGGAAATGAAGGACTGTGGAGATATAAGTGGCTCGGGGGCAATCTCGGATAACAAAAGTTATAATTAGTGTCGCTAAATGATTCATAGAAATCAGAACATGAGAAGAAAAAAAAAGGAAGTGACTAGAGACTTCAGAAATAGCACTTTCCCCTTTCTTTCTGCCTCCATAAAGTCAGAGTAGGAGGTAATCCTCTTGGGGTTGAAAACTGAACAAATGCCCTTAAAAAACATAAATATGTACACGCAAGATGGACAGATGATGGAGGACGGTACAGATTAAGGAGAGGAGAGCGTCTCAAGGTTTTGCCGGATCACAAGCTTTGGGGATCCATATTTGGGCTGCGTATTTCTTTGACCTCCTGCTTGTCCATCTCTCCTCCATTATTAAATAGCGTCGTAAGGATGAAAGCAAGGATCACGAGGCTTCTCTCAGAGTTCCCCAAACCCACTTCTTCATCCTCCCCTCCCCTCCCATCCCCCCAATCCATCTGTTTTGGCACAGGCCATTTATTAATAAAGAGGCCATCTTTTCCTTTTCTATTTCCCCCTCCTTCTGTATTATTTATTTACCCATCCATCACCGGCTACGGTGGGCAGACGTGGCTCGGGTGTAGTTGTTCCACCTCCTTCTTGTAAATGAGAACAATTTCACCGAGCGGCGTGAAAACCTCAACTCAGCCGGACATCTCAGCCATAAAAGTGAAATATGATCCGCATTAGTTTGACTGATCACGCTGGAATCTTTGAAAGTGCCAAAGTAACCGTTCGTGATGCTTGTTCGGCAAATCTTCGGAAGTGCTGCTGACTCAGTTCATAATGTCAAGAAATTTACTTTGACCGTCCAGTCCAGCAGAAGTTAAAATTTGATGGTTGCAGTAAAAGAAAAATATCTAATAGATTTTTAGAGAACCGTATAATCTAATTGAAATTGACTTTGGAAAGTGCCCTGAGATGTCATGTTTCATGAATTGGCGCTATAAAATTAAATTGTATTGAATTGAATAAAAAAGAAGATTTGTATCAAACTGTTGTACTAAGTATTAAGGGAGGGAAAGTAGAAGTAAAGGAAAATTACTTGTTAAATTGGGGGCAGATACAATTAGGTCCAAAATTATTTATACTTCTAGTAAACTTAGATTTAAAGAAATCTTTTAAGTTTATCAGTTTCTTCTTACAGGAAGTAATATTAACTTAGCCTAACCAGAATCCAGGCTTGACTCTAAAAGGTCTGTGGAGGAAGCTGAAGATTAGGGTCATGGCAAGAAGGCCCTTGCCTTCTTGCCATGACCCTGAATAATGACCATGAATAATGTTGATCAATCTCTTTATTTTATCAAATCTGTTTTGACTTTTGAAACAGTATGCTGGTTTGGTTCTGTCAGCTGGCACTGATTTGAGAGAACTTAATCAGGGCCTCAGAATAGGAGCCACTAAGAGGGAAACATTTATCCTTAAAGAGCCTCAGCATCCTCTGCCCGCTCAGTTCTGGCTTCCACCATGAGGAAGTGGGTTTAGTTATGGCCAAAGGGCAAGATCAAACTGGTACATTAGGTATTTTATTTTTGTTGTGTTTCATGTTCCCTCTGTTGGGCATTCTTTTGAGGGTATTTGTTGTTTTTAGACTTTGTGGACTCGGCCACAAATGAGACAATTAGCCTACATTTCAGAGACAAAGTAAGTAGTAGGTATTTCAGGGACTTGAAGGTTGACAACAAAAATACAAAATATGCTAAACACTGGTCGGCAATCATAAGGAGGGTTTGATTGCTCTAAAGCTAATAAAGATCTTTCCATAAACTACTTTTCAACTTGTGTTTTTTGGAATGAAAAGGAAAAAAAACATAAATTATGCTTCCTGTTTCAACATTTATACACTTTCTATATTGTTTTATTATAGTTAAAGAGATGCCCGTCTAATTTCCCATGAGAACAAACTTCTTGATTGAATGATGATAATTTTTAAATGTAAATATACCATGGGTTTGATTCATGTTGGGCTTAACTCTGCCATAAAGGGGTGGTAAAATTAACTTAATTGCTTGATACTGTAATAGACAAGGACAAGTGGAGCACCATCAGGATTTCATGTCCTTGTAAAAAAAAAGGGAAAAAAAATAAGTAAATCATGGCCTTAGACGGTTCTCAACCAGAAGAAAGTGGAAATTCTCTTTGTGAAAACTCTTTGAGTCAAGCGGAGGTAAGATATACCAGGAGATGGATGAACAGATCGGGGCGGATCATCTGCAGTAATGCAATCGCTGTTCTGGTCTGTCATGATCAAGAAAAGAGCTGAGTGAAAAAGCAAGTGGCTGAAATAAGTTTCATCTGCCGGGTGGCCAGAGTCATCCTTAGAGATGGGGTGACAAGCTCATCTGAGGAGCTCTCCAAGTAAAAAGGCACCAGTTGATGTGGTTTAGGCTTCTAATCGGGATGCCTCCTAGAGGCCTTAACTTTGAGTTTTTATTTTTCAAAAGTCTGTGGCAGAACTAGAAGTTGCTTGAGGGACTACATGTGCCTACTAGCTTTAGGGTGCCTTAGAGTGCTCCACGATGAGCTGAGAAGTCTGGCTGTGGAGAGGGATATCTGGCCATCCTTTCTGAACCATTACATTCCCAACCCAATTTTGATGTTTCTTTCATTTATCTGTACGACAGCTCTGTCTTCTTATCTAGTTGTAAGTGGTGGCTTGCTCTCAATGGGTTGGGGTTCAGTCTTTACCTCAAGTGGAGGAATTCAAATATTAGATATCTTAATAATGTTAACTGGTTTAAATCCTACTTAAAGGACAGGGACCTTTTGTGTCAGTAGATAATTTTACATCAGAGATCACAAAAATCACATGTGGGGTTCTCCAACGGTCCATCCTGGGTCCTCTCCTATTTAATATCTGCATGATCCCTCCAGATCAGATCATGAAACAACAACATCAGTCACCATAACTATGAAGACGACACACAGCTCTACATCACCATGTCACCAGGTGACTATGAACCCAAGCACTGAGTAAACACTTAGACAAAATTAATGCATGGATGTGCCAAAATTTTCTTCAACTGAATAAAAACAAAACTGAAGTAATAATATTTGGACCAATAGAGGAGAGATCAGAAGTTAGCACACAGCTTCAGCTGCTTCAGCTGGTAACCACTGATCAGGCCCGAAATCTGGGAGTAGTGATGGACTCAGACCTGAACCTCCAAAAGCATCTAAAGACAGTTACAAGGTCGGCTTTCTATCACCTGAAGAACATTTCTAGGATTAAAGGACTGATGTCTCAGAATGATCTGGAAAAACTAATCCATGTGTTTATTTTTAGTAGAATTGATTACAGCAATGGTGTTTTCACAGGTCTGCCTAAAAAGTGGATCAGACAGCTGCAGCTGATCCAGAACGCTGCTGCCCGCGTCCTCACTAAGACTAAGAAAGTAGAGCACATAACCCCAGTTCTAAAGTCCTTACACTGGCTCCCTGTATCTCAGAGAATAGACTTTAAAATACTTCTGTTAGTCTATAAATCCCTGAATGGCTTAGCTCCTAAATACATCACAGACTTGTTATCAGCGTATAAACCATCCAGACCACTCAGGTCTTCTGGCTCCAGTCTACTCTGCATACCAAGAACCAGAACCAGACACGGAGAAGCAGCATTTAGTTCCTATGCTCCACTTATCTGGAACAAACTCCCTGAAAACTATAAAAGTGTGGAAAGCCTGAGTTCTTTTAAATCAAGATTAAAAACACATTTGTTTAGGATTGCCTTTGACTGTTCCAGTTAAAGTGTTTTACTGAAACACCATTAGTTTAAGTTTGTAGTCCAACTGTTTTTAAAATCATTATTTGAATTTAGTTTCCATTTTCCTGTTTTATTTTGTTTAAATTTTCCTACATTTTATTCCGAAAGTTTTTTTTATTTGCTTTTATACTGTTTTTATTTTTCAATGTTTTAATCACGTAAAACACCTTGCATTGTCCTTGTACTGATATATGCAAATAAATGTGCCTTGTCTTGCCTTGTTATCAAGTGATGGTAGGATGGAGGATGGATACAGTATATTTGGTTCATCATGGTGAAGAAAAAGTTGATCCAAAAACCAAAGCTCTTAATTTACCACTCAGCTTTAGACACGATCAATTTTCAAATTAGGTTTATCTGTTGGTTAGCTTGTCTGCCTAAGCCTTAGGGATAAGTTAAGCTAGGAGTAGCGTCACTACTCCTCCACGGAGTCAGTTGTGGTGCTTTAGCCATCTTATCCCTTCTAAAGGCCTCCCATTTGGAGATATTTTGCTAAAGTCCAACCTGGTGAAGACTCCAGGGCAGACTCTATCCTTTTTTGAGAGATTCTGTGCCTCAGTCTGTGCTCTAATTCATCCCAAAGTTGTTCTATCAGGTTGAGGTCAGGACTCTGTACTGGCCAGTCAAGGTCATCCACGCTAAACTCTCTCATCCATGTCTTTAGGGACCTTGCTTTGTGCACTGATGCCCAGTCATGTTGGAGGAGGAAGGGGCCATCTCCAAACTTTTCCCACAATATTGGGAGGAGTTCATTGTCCAAAATCTCTTGGTCTGCTGAAGCAGTCAGAGTTCCTTTCATTGGAACTAAAAGGCTGAAAAACAACCCCACACCAGAATCCCCGCTCCACCAAACTTCACACTTGGCAAAATTTAGATAGAAAAGTACAATTTTCCTTCGTCCGATGCTTTGCATTGCACTTGATGATGCATGGCTTGGATGCAGATGCTTAGCAATGGAAACACATTCCATGAAGTTCTCTATGCACTGTCCTTGAGCTAATCTGAAGGCCACACGAAGTTTGGACGTCTGCAGCGATTGACTCTGCAGAAAGTTGCCGACCTCTGCGCACTATGCGTCTCAGTACCCTCTGCCCCGAGCCCGTCGGTTTACATGGCGCACCACTTAGTGGCTGAGTTGCTGTCATTCCCAATCACTTCCACTTTGCTGTAATACCCCTGACAGTTGACTGTGGGACATTGTGGAGCGAGGACATGTCACCACTGGACTTGTTGCACAGGTTGCATCCGATCACAGAACCACACTGGAGTTCCCTGAGCTCCCGAGAGAGACCCATAACCCATTCTAACATTTTCACAAATGTTAGAAAGTGTCTACATGCCAGGGGCTTGCTGTTTGAAGTGATTGGAACACCTCATTGTAATTATTTCGATGGGTGAGTGAATACCTTTGGTAATATAGTGTATATTGAATGGATGTCCATGTGAAAATCAATTTCATTCACGGTTATTGTTATTTAGAAGTCAGTGGTTGGTGACAGTGAGGAACTTGGTCTAAATGGTAATGATTGAAATGAATGTTTTTCCTTTTTTTTATTTCTCATTATTAACACATTATGTTTACAAAACATGGGAAGGTCACTAGTTGCTAACTTTGATCTGACTGGTTCTCTAATTTTAACTATGATTATGTTACTGGTACAATTGACGCAGTTTCATTGTACGTACCTATAAGTGATCGCAGAACTTCATTGTTGGGTTTAGGTAAACTAGATCTCTTAAAGAAACCATGGGTAAGTTGAATCTAATTCATAACATGTTATTCAATGATTTTTTTTTTTTAAAGAAGTACTTTGTCCACCCTGGAGGGGAATTAAATCTTATCGTTACCCATATTATCCAAGTTCCTTCAAAGTGTGGTTGTAGATGCCATTAAAGACGTGCCTTCGTACTGCACGCCGTAAGATCGTGTAACCCTACGCGGTAACACCTTCAGCCCATCTATCTGCTACCATCAATTTTGGTTAATTATTAACCTGTCTGTTTTGTCCCTCTTTCTAAAACTCTCTCTGTTTGACCTGAACCCGACTCCCACCTGCGTGATTTGAAATCCCTGCCTTCTGCCTGTCTGACCCTGAGTACGTGGATCTGGCCTACCTGTTTAATTAAATTGCCTGGACCTGACCCTTGCCTGTCTGGCCAAGAGAAATAGTCCAATAAACCCTAGCTTGTTCCGTGCCAACAGCTCAGTCTCAGTGTTCATCTGTGCTTGAAGCGTGGCATACGGCTGTGGGCGGGAAGGATCCCCTGTACAGGTCTGTCTGACAGTGGGTCTGAAGAAGCCTCTGACTGAAGATACTCTGTGTTTTTATATAACAGCATGATGAAGAATCAAGAATATTTGTTGTCACCATGTGTTACCCTGGATAAACAACCGTGAAGAGGACGCTCAGGGTTTGCCGCAGGAATTTCCAACCATCCTCGGTGTAAATGTTGGCTTCGTAGCAGCGTCCCTGACCACTTTCCATTTCATCTATACATCAGCCGTGGATAAATGTAAACTTACTGATCACTGCGAACACTGTGCCAGGGTGTATGTGTAATGTTCGCAATTTTTTTGTACACTTCTCCTGATGGATAGCTGCCACAATGAGATCCTTTGCATTATTTGTAAGCTCCCAGAGCCATTTTTGCCATCATATCCAGCTGAATAACACTCGTTTAGAGCCATATATGTTTCAGAAATATTTTGCAAAAAGGAAATTATAACTTTTGATAAATATCTACTCTCAGAAATGTGTTGTTATTTTTTAAAAGAATCACCATTTTATTTCTATTTTTAGGTTCTAGAACACAGACAAAAATAGAAATGTTGCAAAAAGAGGATAAGTACATTTTCTTCTTTTGGATACGGATATTTGTGTAAAATTGTGCAAAAAGGCATATAGTTTTCAAACTAATGGCAAAAAAAACAGATCTAAAAAGTATCACTGGTACTTTGTCATTGTGTTTTGGAAATTTGATGCAATTATTCACATATTTAAAACCCAAAAAAAAAAAAAAAAAAACATCCTAGGTTAAAGACCCCTGAGCAAAAAGATGCAAATGAGCAAATGTCAAGAAAGTCCTACCAGGAAGCTGTTCAGCGTTAATCAGACTTACTATAAATGATGAAAGTGAATCAAATGCTGCTTTTCTTTAGGTAAAGTTTTATTTAAATAGTGTGAATACTTATTTACAGAGATTTAGTTGCAAGCTTGGCAAAAAAAAGCTATATGCTATATGTTCCAGTGTGTAAATTTTACTGTACTAGAATTCATTTTTAATGTTTGTGCAATATACTTCATGTCATAACATTATGCAGTTAATCTTTTTGAACATTGTAACATCATTTTATTACATTGTAAATATTGGTACTAATATGACAAACAGGAAAATTATATTGTTTGAACAATGAAGCTTTTATGTTATAGTTTTAGCATTATATTTGCTTGCCTAATAAATGGTAAGCATGGTTTAAATGGTTTGCTTACCGGATGATGGTGCAGATAAGCGGTTGAGAAACCATGTTGTCTACAGGAAATTATTTTTATGTTTGGATAGAGCTATGGAGAGATTCTGCTGTTCTTGGGACACTGTCTTATGACAAAGGGCTAGGAGGCAGGTCTGACATTTTTATTTCTCCGTAGTATTTCCTCTAATACATTAGTTTCAGTTGAATCATGATAAATGTGCCATTATATACAAAAAATGGTTTTAAATTATTCATCAAAGCCTTGCCTTTTACGTCTCAAAGATCTGGCATTTTAAGAGGGCTGAGCAGACTTCCTGAGAGCCGATAATCTTGTTATCATAAATCCACGAAGCAACAACAATCAGGGAATCCTTGTATGCTGTTGGTCCGACGCTTCTCTGTCCGGTAAAGGTCGTCTGAGCTGTCTTTGGGTCTCTTTAACCTTTCATCTTTAAAAAAGATTAAAGATGACTGGCGAGCTAAAGTTCAAAGTTTAGGTTCCGATGTGATTTGTGAGGACCTGTTTAATCATCATTAATGACATCGCTTTAACGCTTTTATGCGAGCATTTCTCATTAGATGTGATGTTGATGATAATAATTAAAGACTAACCAGACAAATATCCCTTGTTCATCGACATTATGTGCTTACGCATCAAGGTTATTGATCTTCCAGCAAGGCAAGAAAATGTCAGGACATTTGCAACCTTTTTTTTTTTCTTTTTACATTTTAAGAATTTCCTCTGATCCTGTCATTTTGTGATTTCTGTCTATCCAGTTACAGCGTCGGCTTGGAGGTCAGCAAGACAAAAAAAATTATATATATACTTTTTTTCTTTCCTAAATGTCCTTTAGGCATCAGCTTGAGAGGACAGGCGGGCTGCGGCGAGTGGGAATGATGGTGGAGGGAGGTGATCTGGAGGGGAAATACTGTAAAGTCATCCTCAAAGCCTCTCAGAGACGGACAAATTTGATTACAGCAAGAGAGAACCAGAGAAGACGGATGCAGATTTGAAAAGAGCACCCCCCCCCCCCCCCCGACTCTCCCTGAGAAGGAAGTGGAAGCAGATAAAAACTGAGGCGGCCGATGAAAAATGCTGGGAGAGGCCTGATGACTTCAGCAGCGCCAGAGGGAAACCTCCACAGCAGAAAGGTCAGAGAGCGATGTCTGAGGCGAGCTATTTCCACCTCCCACAAAGCTGAATCCACTCTCTATAAAATGGCTTCAGGGCTGTTTTCTCCGTCAGGTGTTTTCCATTCAAACATTCTCCCTTTAATGTTTTCAACTATGAAAAACCCAAAGAAGAAAATTAAAATGCATTTATAAACAACATTATAATCTATTCTTCAGCTTCGAAAAAGGCAAATAATTCCCAGAAGTTATTATTTAGATGTTAATAAGAGCCCATCTTTCACCCTCAGTGCTGTGGTTGTTTTTAATGAGGAAACGATTCAGATGGGAACTGGAATCTTTGCTCACAGAGGTTGTCAGTTTTACAGCAGCCACTAAAGTAGATTTACCACAATCCAATTACGTAGTGGCACAAAGTAATGGCTCCGGCTCCCTTTCGATGATTCTGTGAGCAGAATCAAGCCATCATAAAAGCCAAAAGCCAGTGAGATACTGAGGAAGCCCCCTTCAGGAACCCACGGTGAAAAAGATGATGCTGCTCTAATCTCCACAGGGCTGTTTTCTTAATAAAACCCCTGCCCAGTCTGCTCCATTTTGTTCTTCTTACCATCTCTCATTAAATGCGATGGAAATATTAGTCACCCAGACAATGTTACAGACTCACCCAGCTTTGCTGTTGTACTGAAAGCCTCTGCTCCACTCTGTATTCCTTTCGTTGTCTCCACGTCACGGTTAGGGCTGGGTCAGGGCCAAACGGCACAAACTGAGCCCGGTAGCTTACTAATCGAGACCATTCATAACCCCTACTCACATCTTGTCAAGTTAAAACCGCAAATGATGATCCCTTTACTCGGATTTTATGCAAATCGATATCACAGAGGCTGATTTACCTCGTAAAATCCCAATATAATACATTGAAGTGTGTGTGTGTGTGTGTGGATCAGATAACCCCATCTATCTACTTCTCCTTTATTCCTATTTAAATATTATCGTGATTAAGTTGCAATTTTAAAATATGTGAAAAGAAGAAATGGAGTAAACAGATGAAACAAAGTATCAAAGCAGTTTGTTA